>NC_090442.1:563834394-564154317 GCF_031143425.1 Pleurodeles waltl
GCCACACAGAAAACATCAGTAGTCAGAGGAATGGTCAGTTGCACTGTCTCACCTGTGTGTCATTGGAAGTATTAACCTATAAGTGATGTTCGGTTGTCCTTATCCTCATCCTCTGCCTCCTATCCTCACTGTCCTCATGGTCCACTGCTGCCACAAGGGCATCTTTAGTCTCCTCCTCCTGCAGAAAAGGTACATGCCGTCTGATGGCCAGGTTGTGCAACATGCAGCATGCCACTACTATCTGGCAAACCTTCCTGGGTGAGTAGCACAGGGATCCTCCTGTCACATGGAGGCACCTGGACCTGGCCTTCAGGAGCCCAAAGGTCCTATCGGTGATCCTTCTGGTTCACCCATGTGCCTCATTATACTGTTCTTCAGCCCCTGTCCTGAAATTCCTCTCAGGGGTCAGCAGCCACGATAGGTTTGGGTAGCCAGAGTCACCCACAAGTAGTGAGGGACAACATTTGGTCTCACACAATACTATGGGGATGACACCTGAAGGCATACACTAACATATAGTGGGTGGGGACCATGGCTCACCTATTAGCCACACTCTGTGCCTCTGTAGTTGGGTCATCACATTTGGGATGTTGCTATTCCACAGGACAAAGGCGTCATGCAGTGACCCAGGATACTTGGCAGTGACCTGGGAGAAGTACTGGTCCGCCAGGCACACCATTTGCACATTCAGTGAGTACAAACACTTCTGATTCCTGAACACTTGTTCATTCTGGCAGGGGAGTGGGGGACTAACGCAATATGTGTCCCGTTAATCGCCCCAACAGTATTGGGGATATGTCCTATTTCATAGACTCCGGCCTTCACGGTGGCCAGATCTTCCACCTGGGGGAAAGCTATGTAGCTGCACATTTGTTTCACCAGGGCTGACAAAACCCAGAACAATTGAAAACATTGGCTATGACATTCCTGCTGCCAAGCCCACTGTCACTTGGAAAGAACCAGTTGCCAGGAAATGGAACACTGATAGCAATTGCACAAGGTGGGGGATCCCAGTGGGATGACAGATAGCAGATATAAGGTCAGGCTCCAATTGGGCACACAGCTCTGTGATTGTGGCCCTGTCCAGTCTATAATGTGCCCGTCCTCCAGTGTAGCCAAGTCCACAAGGGGTCTGTACATGGGGGTTTGTCTTCTCCTATTCATCTGTAGCAGTAGGCATCTAAGGGACACACAAGTGAGTAGGCTGTCACAATTTGAACAATGGACTTATCACCTCAGTGTACATAGTGCATTTATGTGATGGGACAGTGGGAATGGCGAGGTATGTGCTAATCTAGGCTGTGACGTAGTTAAGGTTGATGTGATCATTGTCCACCACCATGAAACGGTGACTGCCTGTCCTGTATGTAGGGACAGGTCAAAGTGTGGTAACTCTTCCATCACTAGGCGTCGTGGCGGAAGGCGGTCTTGCACCGCTGAGAAATTCCTCATTGGATAATATGGGGATCTATGGAGTACAGTGGCCAATGGGGATCAGCAGTGACGGTGTACACCACTGCGGACGTGACCGACATTTTCCATCGGATTCCTCACTTGTTTCCTGACCTTCAAGAGGAGAACACCTACATTGCGTGTGCTGCTGTGACTTGTGTCTGAAACCTACCCTGGCCCGTGTGACCAGGGAAAGGGCCACTGCCTTCACTGCGGAGGATTTGGAGCAATTGGAGGCTGGGGTCCTACCCGAGTTCGGACTGCTGTATGGGCCTCCAGGCCAACAGGTGAGTACACCTTGGACATGATGCATGTGTGAATGGTACATGGAGATGTGTGTGCAAGTATCATGTCATCGGGGGATGTCTTGTGGTGGTGTACATGGTGTGCGTCGGGCGATGTGTGTGCCAATGGTGATGGAAACGGGACTGGTGGGCCATATGTGTGACAGGCTGGATTGTATGTTTAATGGTGTTCTCCTGTCTGTATTACCTCTGCAGGTCAGTGCCCATCAAAAGAAGGGATTATGGCGGGCCATCACCAAGGACGTGCAGACCCTGAGGGTCTATGGCAGGCAGAGCACCCACTGTCTGAAACGGTGGGAGGACCTGAGATGCTGGGCATGGAAAACCACGGAGGCCCAACTGGGGATGGCCTCCCAACGAGGAAGGGGTGCCCGTCGGAACCTTACCCCACTGATGGCCAGCATACTGGCGATGCTTACCCAGAGCTGGATGGGTGCTTGAGGACATCACAGCAGCCACAAGGGGGTGAGTACAGTGGACATTACTACAATAATTGGTAGGTGGCATGGGATCCAGGTGGTGGGTGTGAGTTAATGGGTGCCCATTAATGCCAGGTCAGACATTGCAGCATGATCCAGCTCAAGGTTAATGGGTGTATCGCAATTGCAGGTAACCTAGCTTGTTAGCATTCTATGTCAGTCAGGGCTTTCTGGGTACCAGGAGAGGTGCAGTTGGCGGTGTGTGGCCCTCATCTTGCCGTGGCAACTAGCCAAATCACTGGCAGTGCAATGCATAGTGCTCAATCCTGATCCCTGTGTGACGGTGCTGTGTATGCCAACTGTGGTGTTGGTGCAATAATTGCCCCAATGTTTCCTTTCTTTCTCTACCCCCTTTTTTATTCTGTCATCCTGTCCATGTGTGCATTAGTATCATCTGGCGGAGGAGCAGGGGCACCAACAACAGAGGGAGCTGCATTCCACAGGACCCTGGAGGCAGAGTCCAATGAAGCTGAGGGAACGAGTGGGACTGAGGGTGAGGGGAACACCACGGTGGAGACAGGAGGCGACAACACACACTTAGATACCTCCTCCGATGGAAGCTCCCTGGTGGTGGCAGACACCTCTGTGACCACCCCAGCAGCAGGTACAGCTGCCACGCCCATACCAGCACTGCCCTCCCAGTAGCCCCTCAGCGAATTGCCCGTACCCGCTTATGCACCTCAGGCTCTGCCCCAGTGAGCCCTGCTTCCCTTAGTGAGGAGGCTATTGACCTTCTGAGATCCATCTCTGTAGGGCAGTCAACCATTGTGAATGCCATCCAGGGGCTGGCATCCCAGATGCAGCAATGCAATGCATTCCTGGAGGGAATCCACGGTGGATTGGTGGACCAACAGCAATCGATTCAGGCTCTGGCCTGCTCTCTGATGGCAGCCATTGTCCCTGTTCCTATGGTCCCCCCTCCAACTACTAATTCCCAGTCTCCTCAATCCCAACCCAACCCATGCACACATACAGACGAGCATGCACACAAGACAACACAAAAGAAGGCACAGTCAAACACAGGCACCACACTTCATCCGAAAAGCACTCACGCAAACACCAGACTGTTGCAGGCACAACCACATCCAATGCTTCCACGGTCTCCCCCTCCTCCTCCACCTCCACCTCCCTCACAGTCATGTCCACACTCACACCTGCATGCACTGCATCAACATCCACCACCAGCATCACTACACCAAGCAGCACACACACCTCACTAGCAGACACCTCCACTACATTGATCCACACGTCCTCTCTGTTCTCTCCCACCCTGTCTGTCCCCCCTCCTAAAGGACACAAATACAAGTACTCAGACATCCACCAGCCATCCACCTCACATCAGCACACTGCCCATGCACCTGCACCCACGTCCAGCAGACATACACCTCCAACAACCACTTCCTCAACCTCCACTCCCATCCCTCCTCCCTCATCCCACCCCACCATCCATAAGAAGCTTTTCCTTGCTGAACTTGACCTCTTCCCTCCCCATCCCCCATTGTCCTTCCCGTTAGAGCAGGGTCCCAACGACCCAGCCCAGCACCTCAGCCAAACAGTCCACGCGGATAGTGGAGGCATCTCCTAGTCATGGTGGCAAGATATTGAAGGATCCCACTCTTCCAGCCAGCAAGGTTAAGGATCCCACACCTCCTGCCATGAAGAAGAAGAAGCCCTCAACTCCTGCCATGAAGGTGAAGGAGCCCACACCTTTTGCCATGAAGGTTAACAAGCCCTCAACTCCTGCCAGGAAGGCTAAGGAGCCCTCACATTCTGCCAAGAATGGGAAGAAGCCCTGGAGAAAGAAGCCCTAGACTCCAGCAGAGGCTGTCAGGATGACACCACCACCACCAGCGGCCACAGAGCCCTCACCACCAGCTGAGGAAGTGCAGCCCATCCTTCCTGCAGAGGCTGCCCAGGAGGCACCTTTACCTGCTATCACAGTGCAGCCCTCACCTCCCGATGACACAGTGCAGCCCTCGCCACCAGCGGTGGGCATGTAGGCCACCCTCCAGGGACTGCTGTACAAGTGCCCCCCTCCAGAAGCAGTGGGCATGTTCCCGACCTGAGAGACTGTGACCTTGAACCTTCCATCAGAGAGAAATGGGATTGGAGCCCCCTCCAGAACCAGTGGGCATGTTCCCAACCTCAAAGACTGTGACCTTGCACTCCCCAGCAGAGAGAAATGGGCATAGATCCCCCTACAGAACCCGTGGGCAAGTCAGCCACCTGAGAGACTGTGACCTTGCACTCCCCAGCAGAGAGAAATGGGCATGGAGTCCCCTCCAGAATCAGTGGGCATGTTCCTCATCTCAGAGACCGTGACCTTGCACTCCCCAGCAAAGAGAGATGGCATGGAGCCTCCTTCAGAAGCAGTGGGCATGTTCCCCACCTCAGAGATTTTGACCTTGTACTCCCCAGCAGAGAGAAATGGGCATGGAGCCCCCTCCAGAACCAGTGGGCTTATTCCCATATATGGCTGAAGTGCTCCCAGCCCCCCACCCCCCTGAGGTGCCTGCCCACTTGCAAACTGATGCCTCTGCAGAGTTCTATCCGGATGAAGTCAGGATTCAAGTTGAGCCTTGGACTCTGCCCTGCGGCCATGTGGGCCCTTAGTACTTTGGACTGGGCATTGGCCCTTTGTGTACATTTGTACATATCTGTTTTACATACAATTGGTTCTTTTGGTAGCTGTTCACAATCAATACATTCTCATTACTGCACTCTTGTTGTCCTTGCATTATTATGCCGAGTGTTGTGTGGCATTGTTTTTCATCTGCAGCTGGTTGTGTGTATGTTGTGTGTCTGTGTGTCGGGATTGTGTAGTGTGTGTGTGTGTCACTCTACTTTTCCTCCCTCACTCCCTCCCGTGTGTGCTAGGCAGCTGTACTCACCTCTGTCTTCTTCGTCGGCGTTGGCGTTCCAGGTGGAGCATGGCATAGATTATCTTGAGGAAGACTTGCAGTTCCGGTTCCATGGCAGCGTTGTTCTTCCCTGTGTCTCTGATGATGAGTTTTTGGTCTTCTGTGATGTGTTTCTGCCAGGCTTTTGATTGCGTTTGTACTGCCCCAGAAATTGTGGTTTCGTGGGTCATGAGATGGTGAGCAGTACTTTGGGGGTCATTCTGACCCTGGCGGTAAAATCCGCCAGGGCCAACGACCGCGGGAACACCGCCAACAGGCTGGCGGTGCTCCCATGGGCATTCTGACCGCAGCGGTACAGCCGCGGTCAGAAACGGAAAACCGGCGGTGTACCGCCGGTTTCCCGCTGCCCTGGGGAATCCTCGCCGCCATGGGGATTCCGACCCCCATACCGCCATCCTGTTCCTGGCGGTTTTGGCCGCCAGGAACAGGATGGCGGTAAGGGGTGTCGTGGGGCCCCTGCAGTGCCCATGCCAATGGCATGGGCACTGCAGGGCCCCCCGTAACAGGGCCCCACAAAGATTTTCAGTGTCTGCCATGCAGACACTGAAAATCGCGACGGGTGCAACTGCACCCTTCGCACCCCTTCCACTCCGCCGGCTCCATTCGGAGCCGGCATCCTCATGGAAGGGTGTTTCCCGCTGGGCTGGCGGGCGGCCTTCTGGCGGTCGCCCGCCAGCCCAGCGGGAAACCCAGAATACCTGCGCCGGTCTTTTGACCGCGCAGCGGTATTCTGGCGGTTCCAGCCAGGCCGGGGTCAGAATGACCCCCTTTGTCTTCTGCCTGGCTCTTGACGGCTACCACCGTGGTCAGTGGTATTAACGCCCTGACTGTTGGTGTGGTACATTAGCTGCCTATTGGAGTTGTCACTGCCATGGTCATAATTTGGAGGTAATTACCGCCAGCCTGTTGGCAGTATTACCACCACTTTATCACTCACCGCCAATGTCATAATGAGGGCCTAAATGTACTCTTTTATGTGTGTAAGTGCTGTGTGACTACAGTGGTATTGCATGAGCTTTGCATGTCTCCTAGATAAGCCTTGGCTGCTCATCCACAGCTGCCTCTAGAGAGTTTGGCTTCTAGACACTGCCTACACATCACTAAGAGGGGAAACCTTGACCTGGTATAAGGTGTATGTACAATAGGTACCCACAACACACCAGGCCTGCTTCCTACAATACCTTCCTAGGTGAGTAGAGGAGGGCTCTCCAAGTCTTGTCCAGATAGCTAAATCTGGCTTTCAGGAGCCCAAAAGCCCACTCAGCTGGCCTCCGTGTTCTTCAATGGGTCTCATTGAAGTTGACTGCCCTTGGCGTAGTTGGATTCCTCAGAGGTGTTAACAACCAAGGACAATTGGGATATGCTGAGTCCAATTGTAATGAGACATAAGTGTCACACTGAGTCACACACTTCCTGATTGTTGCACCTGACATTGCACAACTAACATCATAACGGATGTAACTCACCAACAAGCCAGGTCCTCTTTGGTTCCAGTTGTGACATCAGCTGGAGTATGGTATTGTCCCACATAACAAAGGAATCATGTGCTGAACCTGGAAACCGGGCATAGATGTTTGAAATGCTCTGATCTCACAAGCAGACAACTTGCACTTTGATTAAAAGGAAGTTCTTCCTGTTGCGATAGACTTGTTCACTGACATGCGGAGGCACCAATGAAATATGAGTGCTATCATTGGGCCCCACAACATGTGGGAGGTGCCCAAATCCATGGAAGTCAACTTTCACATTGGCTAAATTCTGACGTCTGGAAAACCTGATATAACTGTCAGTGTGTTTCATCATTGCTGATAGCACAACTTTTAAAACATCACTGAAAATAGGTTGTGACATACCACCAGATATAGCCACTGTATATGGAAATAACCTTGTGGCCAGGAATTGTAATACTGCCATGAGTCTCACAACAGGTGGTATACATGTTGAATTATTGTTTTAGGACATGAGATCTGGGCCAACTGACATTATAGACCTTGGATTGTTTGCATATTCGGAAGGAACTGCCTTATTATGTACTTCCATGGTCTGGAGGTCTGGAAATGGACGGTACACTGGAGCATGTCACATACTCGTTTTCCCAGGGTACCTATTTGTAGAATATAAGGAGTTGGAGCATTAATCACTATGTCCAGACAAACATATCTGACCGAAATCATGTGAAAACACAATACTGACGGCAAATACATAACACCCATTACACATCAAAACTGTCTACTACTCAAGGTGCAGCTATGATCCCCATGGTTGTCCAGACATGTGTCTGCAACATATATTTGCCCATAACACACCTATCTGCTCCTCTTGTGCCCCTTCATATTCCAAAGTATGTCCCGATCATCAAAAATACTGTCGCCGGCAGGTTAAAGTGCACCGGGGTTATATGGCATCTGTGACCCGCAATGCACTACACTGATTATTGTGTAGGAGTAACAAAATATCAAGGTAGCTGACATCTGTGGAGATGTTGATACATATTAATAGATGTTGTGACACATTTAACAGTCGCCAAAATTGTAGTTTCAGCTGCCAAAATAGTGGCTACCTGACCTCATTCTCGACTAGATTATGGGAGCTTTACATCTGTGGAGATGTGGATATAGATTAACAGATGTTGTGATGCACTAAACAGTCTCCAAAATTGTAGTTTCAACTGTCAAAATGGCGGATGCCTGACCTCATTTAGTGGACTTTAGGAATCTCTCACCACCGGCAGAAGTCAACTGCGTGGTGGGCGGATTGAACCACAGCAGACATAGCTATAGGCTATAGTTGTTGACTGTGATGGTCGTGGACCAATGGCTGTGCTTGGCAATGGTGATGACTGCCTACGGGGCATACATGTACGCTGAGATTTGGAAAATAACTCACTTGCCTCCTGACATTGCTGCCATCAACACCTCCAGTACTTCAGCTGCTGTGTGCCACCTCCGGGAGCAGTCACGCCAGGCCAAGCAAATGAAAGGGCCCCTGCCTTCTCTCCTGAGGAGCTGGAGAAACTTGTTAAAGATGTCCTTATCCTGTATGGTCGGCTCTATATCTCACAAGAGGAACAGGTAACTATCTCACATACATATTTGACTATGTTCAAAACTATCCTTTCATTCCTAAAATGCGCCTTTGAGTCCCAGTGAGTTATTTGGGTGCCTGTTGTCACAATCTGTGCCCATACATAGGATGTACAGGTTGTGAATTATGGAATCCTGTACTCTGACTATTTCAAATGACCATTGTGCTGTGTGATGTGTGATAAGCCCTAGATCCTCCCGGTGTTGCATTCATATAGCTATGCAAATAAACTTTACAGCCAAATAATGATACATCTGATGATGGTAAATAACACAGTAAATGTATTTGCATTACAGCATGAGCTATGTATGTATACTGTTTGAATCAGTTGAGAATGTTGTTAGCAATGTGGAAAGTCCCACAAACCACTCAGCCTATATCAGGCCTTGGCAAACTGTGGTATGATACCTATGTAAAACTCACTGAGCTTTTCAGAGTGCCACACAACCCTGAACTCATATATAGGATGACTACAGGATGTACTGTCATAAATGGAAGTGACAGAAATGTGATGTCCATGTAGGTTCTGTATGCACAGCCTGCAGAGAGCAAGGCTGGTCAGATCATTTTCACAGTACAGGACATAGCCCAAGCGGGTGCACAGTAACTGTGGCCGTGCAACTGAGGCATTGGGCCTACTCCCTGTAGACCTTCTGATCCTTGAGTGAGGCCAAAATGAGTCTTTGGAAGCACGATTTGGCCTGACTGCTTTCACATTGACTACATTAGCAATGGGGACTGAGATAACCACCGGACTTGGTACTTTTTTCATTAACCTTCACTGTCAATGTGTGTCATTGCCTAATGACAGGGCTCTTACTCCCACACAGCTGTTGTTACCTTTCCAGAAGTCAGGTTTGTGCAGTACAGGCCTGTTGCACAAGAGACAAACCCACAGCGCAGATAGTTGTTTAATGCAGGTGAGATCATGACATGTGAATCACTAGCTTCGTTACATGCAACCAATCAGACCAAACATACCTTGGTATGGTGAATATCATTGCTAAAGGAGTGCCACATATGGTAAGAGGTGTTTCTTGTGATTCCAGTACATATCACACAAACCCACTTCGAAGTGATATGACACTCCACTATGTGGACCACATTTCCACACAACCTTACAGAAGAAGCTTTCAGTGACACTCATGCCAATCCTTTCATTGTCACTTAAGTCTTAGAGTGTAGTCTTGTACCATGTTTGTTGCCTGTATGGACCGAATGCATTGAGTCAATGTGACTGGTTGTAAATGTGTCTGTACAGTCATGCACAAGTAGTTTACTCATCAGAAGATCACAATGGTGTGTTGTGTTTCCTAGTGGCTCACATCACAGTATATTTTGCTTGGCCCTGGGTTACATGATGTCAGTAGGCTTGCTTTGTCAGTGTAGGCCATGACCATGTTTGTGGATAGTCAGCAGATGACACCAAAAGTGTGTATTTATGTCCCTGTATTTATCACCATGTGTGCTTTACATATGTTGTATGTTAACAATTACAAAATGCTTGTTCTAGGTGTTTCCTAAATGTGTGTTAAACAACAGGTTTCCCTAAAGAAAGTGCAATTGTGACCTCTTTATTTGTCTATTGCATCCATACAGGTCAAAGCCCATCAGAAGCAAGGGATTTGGAGATCCATCACCAGAAAGGTGCGGAACCTTGGGATCTATCACCGTCAGAGCGTCTGCTGTTGAAAAAGGTTGGTGGATCTGAGACGCTGGCCCTGGAACATCACGAGGTCGAGCGGGGGGTGTCCTCCTGATGTGGGCACCCCTAGTTGCAGCACAGCAGTTACAAGAGGGTGAGTTCTGGGCAGCTTCATACCTGTTACATTGCCAGGTTGATGTGTTAGAGGCAGCCATCTTCCCATGAATATTTGAGGTGGCCAATGTGAGATACACAAGATGATTTATTGTTTGTGTAGGTATGGTAGTTGGTGCATGGTGATGTGCCTTGCCTGTTCTCCTAGTGACCAGAGACACAACAGAGTAAGGTCCACTACCAATATACTCTCTTGGACAGACACATGGCTGAGTGCAGTGATCAATTATCTTATGTTGTTTCATGTTGTGGGTGTCGGAAATATTTTGGCCAGATTTTCTCCAATGTGCTTTTCTGTGCAAGATGCATTATCTAGCAAAGCAACATTAGTACAACTTTCATTGTACTATTTAGACAATGTTCATATTGCGAAGTTACTATTAGTGAGTTTTCACAGTGTGACATGGGTGTTTCCATATCACGTTTGCGGGCTACTGTACTTCTCACTGCAACATGGCTTGATTATTTGCCAATCATTTCATCATGATGTTATATGGTATACATGGACATATGCTGATTTCAGGGCCTTGTGTGTTATCTGTGAGAATGTCCTTGGCACTTCCATGATGTTTGATGCCCATAGGTTAGTGAGGGGTGCTACAAGAGCCACACCATTCAAGGTGATAAGGTCTCCTACTTGATCCATGGGTATTGTGATAGGGCAACTTCACTCATGCACTTGAAGTTGTCTGTGATTCTAACTTTACTGTGTGCAAATGTTTACAGTTCATGTAGCAGGCATGCATGTGGTGGTGCAAATGTTGGAGGCACATTGGAGGACCTTGTGGCTGGGGGTTACTGTACATTATGTTTTGTAGTCAAAGTTGTTATTCAAGTGTTTTCAGACACATGGAATGACCCTATTTGTGTTTGTCATTTCAGCAGCAGCACAGGCAAGGCGAGGAGTCAGGGCCGACATTAGTGGGGAAGCAGCTGGCCACTATACTTCTGGTCAAAAAACATTAGACTTGGAGAGACCCAGTTGCCCAGAGGGTGATGGGAGTGCCATGGAGGAGGTTAACTCCACATCATTTCCATCTGAGACAGCCTCCATAGTGATGGCGGAACACTTAGGACCTGCACCTGCTCCATCCTTGTCTGCCACCCCCAGTTCCATCACCATCGCCCCGTTTCTCTCCACCCAGTTGTCTGAGCCCGCTTTCCCAAGAGGGTAGCTGTCTCCTTTGCAACAGGCACCTCACCCCTTGCACCCGCTACTCCTGCTGCTGTGGGTGAGGATGCTCTTGACCTCCTGAGGAGCATCTCTGTGGGTCAGACTGCCATTCTGAATTCCATCCAGGTGCAGGGCACCCAGCTCCAACAGATAGCTGCATACCTGGAAGGCATTCATTGTGCTATGTCTACCCTACATAGATTTTTTCAGGCTCTGGCCTCCTCCCTCATGGCAGCCTTCTACCTCCCACAATCCTCCCCCACCACCTTCCTCTTCTCCATTCAATTTCCCTATTCCCTTACTTGTCCTAAGTGCACTCATATATACCCATGCACACACCTAAACAGATAAAAGCAGAACACATAATCACAAACACCACAAGAAACACAAGCATGCAAGCACTCAACAGTTACTCACCTCACTCACAACCACCACCACATCCACCATATCCCCAGACACCACCCCAACATCCACAGACACAGCCACCACATCTATCATACCCCCAGACACCACCCCAACACCCACAGCTACCACATCCACCATATCCCCAGACACCACCCCAATACCCACAGACACAGCCACCACATCCAGCATAGCCCCAGATACCAGCCCAACACCCACAGACACAGCCACAACTCACACCATACCTCCAGACAACATCCCTACCCAGACACATCCACCATTTCCACCTTACCCATCACAACCACATCATAGCACACCATGTGACACAAATGCTAACACTCACACACACAACAGACACCAACAAAACACAAACATACTTCACACAAACACATACCAGCACCAACAATACCCAAACCCCCATCTGACACACGCATGTCCTCAACCTCCCAACCCCTAATCCCTCCTATACACCCTCCCCATTTTCCCGAAGAAAGTTTCCTGTTTGGCCTTGCACTTAGCACTGTGAACGCCCCTCCATGTCCAAGTCCTCCCCTGTGACCCCTGCTCCCGACCGAGCCATACCCAACCCAAATCCGAAAAGAAGCAAACCCTCCCAAAGTGAAGCCCACCCTCCCAAGACCAAACCCATCCATCCAAAACCCAACCTCACCCCACCCAAGGGTGATCATTGAAGTGCCTAAAAATGGCTAATAGATGAACCTTGCTGTATAGGCTCCTGTGGAAGGGATTTGTGAGGACGTTGTGGGGCACAGCTGTGTGCTCAGCACACTTTTTACCAAGTACTGGCCATTGGCCTTTACTCCTTTTTTTGAGTGTTGTAAATAAAGGTCAGTAGTTTGCTTTGCTACACAATGGTCCTGCAATTACTTTTCTACCTTTTAGGTGTCCATGAATAATTCCTGATATATGGCTGCATTTTGTCTGTTTCACTCTGATTAAAATTCCATTTGATGTGGTTGGTAAGATCTGACTTTAAAACCAGGGCTAGAGTCACCCTGGACAAGGGGAGATGTTCAATGGATGGATGTTTGGGATGTAATCCAACTGGGTTGGCATTCAATTGGGTATTGTTTCCTATGGTAAGTATTTATTATTGGCTTGGCCAATGTGAAAATCTATTGGGTTACATTTCTCCCCCAATGTAGATTGGACATTTGTTGAATGTGTGCCAGCTCGTGGTTTCTTTGTCCACACATGAGACTGTTCAATTGTGCGATCATCCTATACTGTTGAATCGACGTGTCCATTTTAATGTGTGTACCTTACACCTACTTTATCTAAATGTGTGATCCATGCTGTTACTAATGTGTTTGCTTTCTAGACTTGCACTTAAACATTTGCTGTATGGGCTGCCACTTGGTTATACTATTGGTTGTCCCTGATATTCATCAGGCCACAGTTCCTGTGCAAATGATTTTTTTGAGGCATGTGCAAAGTGAAATATGTCCCAGGTTAGCAGCCTTCCTGTGGTCCCTCTGTTGCCCCCATACATAGTCTGCAGGAGTTACTTACATTGTGTGCTTAGGATGTTTGTCACACAAAGTAAACTACATCCCATTTACCTTTCATTCCCTTGCAATGTGGGTGATATGTGTTGGTCTATTACACGGATTCTGCAGCGAAAATGTGTTTGGGTTCAGTGACACATCCATGAAGGTGCATATTGTCTGTCACCAAAAACATGGCATGTGAACAATGTGAGGGTGTTAGTTAATTTTTTTAGGTGTGAACTCTTGAGGATTTGCTGTTGTCTGGCACACTGTTATGAACACATCACTATCTCTGAAACTGAGGTATGCATACATATCAAGTTTTTGCACTCTTTCATTGGTAATCAATGCTTAAGGGTGTGTGCTCTCTCCCTAAAACATGGTCAGATTAGCATATTTAATTTACCTGCAAGTCCCTTAAAGAGCAGAATTCGATATACCCAGGGTCTGTAAATTAAATGCTCCTAGTGATCCTGCAGCACTGATTGTGACACATACTTACGTAGCCCTTTCATGAATCAAGTTTTAAACTGCTGAACTTTGCCAAGCCTTAAACTCCACTTTTATTACTTATAAGTTTCCCCTAAGGTGGGCCCTCGGTAGCCCATAAGGCAGGGTGCTGGGTAGTTAAAAGCTTTGACATATACTTTTAAGATTTACATGTCCTGGCAGTAAACAAATTCTAAATTATTTTCAGTACTGTGAGGCCTACCCCTCCCACAGAAGTTTGATTTTTATTACAGTTTTGTAAATGCCACTTTGGGAAAATTGGCATTTTCCTGCCCTTAGCCCGTTTTTGCCTGTAGCTTGTCTTGAGTCACATGACTGGGTGTAGCTAATAGTTTGACATTGTGAATTCCTCGCAGAAAGTCACACAGTAGAGGGATTAGGTGTCCCTGGATGGGTCATCTGCTGACAGGACGAGGGGGGTGGAGCTGAGTACAACCCCATTTACAACTGAATAGCCCGTGCTCTGATTTCACACAATGGGGCCTAACAACCATTGGAGCCAGCTTGGTGCCAGGGCAGGGGAGGCAGATAATTCCATGCACTTCAAAGCCACTGTCTATAAGCTTCACTCACCTTCCAGAACCAGGACACTAGGGTATAAAAAGAGGACCCCAGACACCAACTCTTCAGTACACTTTTAGACCTGGGGGTATACTGCCAAGAAGAATACTGCTGTGCTGCTGAATGGACTGCCACACTGCTGGATTCCTACTCTGAAGGAACTGCTGCCATACTGTGCTGACCTTCTGCATGCTGCCTCTTGCCTGGGGAGGAACAGATGGACCTGCAACCTCATCTTGAACTATAGACCCCATTGTGACTCCAAGGGCTAGTAAGCTGGCCTCCTGATCTGAGCCTCAGGCACATAAGAGGCTCCCTAACATCCTTCACCAGCCCCTCGACCCAGCTGCAGTGAGTTCCTGACCCCCCAAGTAGTCCTTCTCAGGTACTGGACCCTCGTTGTGTCTCACTGTAGCTGAGCTAAATTTTTTGGGCACTTTGCCACTGCGAACGGGGCCATTGCTACCAAGTCCTTGCCATTTGCACTGCGATTCAGCTCAAATCTCTGTCAGCCCAACTCTTCAACCTACTGTATCATCTTCTGTGGTGACTGCCAATGTGAAGTTCCAGGAATGTCTGCTCATGATGCCGGGGCTACTCTTCGTACTATGCTGGAAGGTGCCTACGCTGCTCTGCCTGCCACACTCTCGCTGCTCTTCGTGGCCTCCTCCATTCAAACTGGACTCTTGGCACAGACTTTGAGAAGGTAAACTTCAGCAGGCTTAACCTGGTGAATGTGTCCAACCTGTGCTCCCTCGTGGTTTGTCTGAAAGTGTGACTTTGACCTGGTCCAGCGAGACCAGGTATCCCCACTTGGCATTTTATATTGTTTGGTGATTTTCACTTTAATCTTGTTGTTTTTTCTAACTTGGTGTGGAAACCTTTTTGTGTGGTGGTTTTCACTTTATATTAGTGTTTGAAGTGTTGCATTAATGCTTTACACATTGCCTCTAAGTTAAGTCTGACTGCTCTGTGCCAAGCTACCAGAGTGTTGAGCACAAGTTAATTTAGGGTTGACCCGGACCTCTCCCTGACAAGGATTGTAGCTGCTGCTTGACCAGGGCTCACATCCCAGTCAAGCAACAACCTAATTTCTCACAAATATGGTGACCATAAAGATAAGATAGTTGAAAATCAAGACCCAGTTACAAACACCTCCCACTAAGGCTTTCTTACTCTAGGGGAGAGAGAATGACAAAATCATTGTTCTTCCAGTGCCTACCATGTACATGAATACAAGGCTGGTGAATATTTGTCTACCACATTTACTTTTGCCTTAAGTGGAAAGGGATAGAAATAGAGCTGAGTGGCTTAGATCTGGTGTTGCATAAATTGTACAGACTTTTATAGTGATATCCTGTGGCTGCATTTGCTGCATCAGACCAAACCTACAGCTGCCACTATTGTTAATGCCTCCCTTTAAAATGTTCTGGGTAGGAGGATATGGAGTGTCTTATTAATATATCTCCCTTTGATTAGAAAAGCACCCAAGAAACCAATTTGTAGGCCTCTTGTTTAGAATGCTGATATGAAAAGTGAGTCTGAAGGCACTACATCATACTTTCTTTTAGATCTGGAGAAATGTCTGATATGGTTCCGTGTTCATCTTGTGTAGTTAAAAAGATGAAGAGGCTATAACTTTAACCATTGTTTTTTCTTTCCTCTGAGCTACCATTACTGCTTTTGGACAATCATAACAGGGTTAACAGATGAGAGAAACAAAAACTGGACTTCCTACTTGTACTCAGGGCAACATACCATCCATGTTCAGGCAGCTGTGAATAGTCATATGTGTTTAACCTATACATGGAGCCCCCTAACCGAAATCCTCAAACTCCCTAAAATCTACACATATATGGAAAGAACACTCAACTTTACATGTAAAATGTCTGTCCGGAGGACATCACCATCCTCAATGACACCTTGACAAAAATGCAGCATTGGCTGACTTGTAACCACCTCCAACTCAATGCTGTCAAAACAGAATTCTCATTAATTTCACTGCCCTCCATTGTCCCTATCATTAAAGACTGGCTCCTGTACCTTACTGTCTTGACCTGTCTCCAGACATCATTGACTCTGCTAAAAACCTAGGTATAATCTTGCACATTACTTTCTCCATGCAAAATCACATCAGTGCCACCTCTAGAGGAGCTTACCATCAACTGCCTGCACAAAGGAAACCAAAATCTTTCCTCCACTTGACCGACCTCAAAACTGTGGTTCAAGCTCTTGTTATCCAAATTAAATATGATAGTGCTACCCATGTGGGCCTCTTGAAAATCACACTTGCACCCCTGAAGGCTACTTAGAATACAGCTGTAGGCTCATCACCAGATACCAAAAAGTGATTATATCACCTCTGACCTCTAGTCAGTGAAATGGCTACTTTATGAGGCTAGGATCCATCTCAAACTTGCATGTATGATCCATAAAGTGCTGCAACATAATATCCCCCTTACCTGACCCAGAAACTGATCCATATCACATGCCAATGTTTCTTGACTTGGTGGCAGTCGTGTTTGGAGTTTCTGAGCACAAGAGTGTACCATCTTGCTGGCTTGGAGGTGTTGTTGGTTTTAGCTGGTTTCAGCGGGTGACTCTGTCAGTCAATTTGGTGATCCAAGGGGAGAAGTTTTGGATGGCCTGCTTGAGGTCGAGGTCTGCCGTGGACTCAGGATTTGTGGTGCCTAGGGCCTGTGCCCATAGGGTCTTGGTTATCTTACCCCAGCTTCGGTGGGTAGAGCTGAGGTGCTTGGAGTTGGTGTGCTGGGAACTGGAGATAGTAAAGTGGACGATACTGTGGTCGGTCCAGGTGAGTTCAGTCATGTAGGTGAAATAGATTTTGTCACTAGAAGTCAAGATGGCATCCAGTGTGTGTCTGATTTTGTGTATGGGTTTGGTGGCCAGTTGGGTGAGGCCGATGTTCCCGAGGTTGTCTATGAGGGAAGTGGAGTTAGTGTTATTAAGGTGGAAATTAAGATTGCTGCCTAGGACATAGTGGAGGTAGTTTATGGCGAGGGGGCGATGAGGTTGTGACTGTGTCACATCATGTGGTTGTCATCGGTCTGGAGTCAGAAGTTGAGGTGCTCCATGAGGGGCGTTGGGTCTTTATGAGTGATGGTACATTAGATGGTTTCCTTGAAGATGATGGTAATGCCCCCACCATGTTTGCTGGTGGGGTCTTGGTGTATCATCTTGTAGCCATCAAGGGTGTCTGTGGCAATGTCGGGGTTTGAGGAGGGTATTAGCCATGTTTCTTTGATGAAGGCAACACTCGGGCCGTGGGTGGTAATGATGTCCCAAATTTATGCTGCATGTTTGCATAATGAACAGGTATTTAGCAGGATGCATTGGAGTGGTGCTTGGTTGTTTGTAGCCTTCTGTGTGGGTGCACTGTCGGTGCTGGTGTGTGCTCAGGTAGGCCCATATTGCAGGAGAAACAGCAGTGTAGGCATGTGAAGGGTCCTTTTGTTGAGCGCATGGAGGCCTTGAAGCAGCTGTTGATGGGGTGTCCGATGTTCAGTGCCTGGAGCTCTTTGGTGGTGTCGTGTTCGGGAGTTTGAAGACCAGGGGTCCTGGCGCTGGGTGCAGTCTAGGCATGTTTGGGTACAGATGCTGGCATACCTTCAGCGTGCCGGTGGCATGCCCTTTGCGTGCATCCGCTGCACGGCCATGCTGCGGCCTCCATTACATGTCCCGGTGTTGTGGAACCATTTTAATGATTTCTCGGTCGCGTTATTTTAGCAACTAAGCCTGTTGCTCGTGCCACCTGGCCTAATGACATTTTATTCTGCTTCATTTTATTATTTTAGAATCGATCACTCTGTTGATGGTGTTTTATTTTCTTTATCTCGTTGTTCTTTTGTCTAGGATACATTTCATTTCTTAGCATGACATTCTTCCACTCTGTGCTCTCCTGGACGCTGCAAAAAGATAGGATTGTCAGCACAAGTGGAGTGCTGTGTCTCTATCATTCACCGAAACACATTTATTTTTTATGTGGGGACATTTTCTCAGAACATCATTTTTTTAATTATAAAATACTTCCCTGTAGGGAGGGAGGCTCCAGCCAGCTGACCACAACCGCATGCTGTCGGACTTCATTACAGCTGCTTGCTGAGACCACCGGTTCCTTGACCCACATGGGGATGGTGTCTTTGTAGATAACAGGCCTCTTCACTTTTGTCATCAGGTATGGGGGCATAATGTCTTCCCAGGGGGTGATCCTAAAGGGCAGATTAGGGCTTATCCTTTTGTGCTCTAACATAGCTCAGGTAGGAATCACATATAGGCCCATATTTATACTTTTATAGCGCCACATTTGTGTTTTTGCAATTGTATTTTGTATGTTTGCGCAGATTTTGCAACAAAAAATGATGCAAATACGGCACTAAAAAAGTATAACTATGGGCCATAGTGTGCATAGTGACAGTATGGTGGGACTTTTCCTGTGTTTCACTTGCCTTGTCACCATTTTGCTTCTTGTATGATTCATCATTCTAATTATTGCAATTCATGCCATTTTATCTAAGATGCAGCTGTTTCAATAACTCTTATTGAAACATTTCCTGCCTCTGTTTGTCTTTGCATGTGTGAGACTATTGTAACTGAGAGAAAAGGATGAGATCTGATCCACCATGATTTCCCTGAGAAGTCATCATGTCATGTGCCCGGTTGCCACAAATCATCCCTGCTCTTGGGCAGAGATGAGGTGCTGTAGCTGACTGGAAACAGATTAGGCGGACAGTTGTCAAATGATGTGTGATTGGACTCACAATTCAGGTGATGCTGCCGCCTAAATCAAGCAGCCTCATTAGTATAATGAGAGCCAAAGTGACACTGGGAGGGGCAGGGGCGTAAGATGGGAAGGTGGGAGAGCTGGAGCGGCATTGGCAGTGGCAATCTGGTCAGATGGCAACAGAGTTTCACTGTGGCCAAAACATCACCTCCCAGCCCTGTCACTTCAACATCCCAGTCAACAATGCTCCTCCAACCTGTGTACCTATCACAGTTTCCACAATCTGGTGCCCCCCAGTCCTTGATCCTGAGATGCAACTCAACACTCAGGACACTGAGGGTCCAGTACTCAGTTGGAAAGGGCACCCTGTGCCAAGTACGCAGACTTGTGGGGTAGGGTGCATAGGAAGGATGCTGTGGGCCAGCAGAGTGAGGCCAGTGAGGCTGTTGTTGGCCAGGACACCATCAGCTACATCCTGGGGGTACAAGAGGAGTCCCAAGGAGTGATGGACCAGATGTTGACTGAACTCCGGGACATTAAGCAGCTTCAGAGGCTCATGATTGAAAAAATGGACGTCCACACTACCGAAATGGGCAACCTAACAGGGATGCCACAGGAAATTAACACCACACTGATCAGGGCTTTACTCCCAACATCTACCCCTTCTTGTGTGGCAGGTACATCATGCCAAAATACATCTGTGGCCGACACAGAAAGGGAGACCTTGACAGAGGCACAAACAGCAACAGATACCCCTGCCTCAACAGCAGCCGATCCCCCCCTAACACACAGGGATATCCATGCAAGAATCCAGGAGGTGCGGATGGCAAGACACCCACCACTGCCAGCAATAATCCTCTTCCTTAATGTCCTCCTTTGTGTGTCACACATTCACTCTGTGGAATGATGTTTAACCACTTTCTGTTTCCAATGGGAGGAGTACTCTGACTTTGCACTTCCAATGGTGTGACATCTACTACACTGCCTTCATTCACCATAGCTGACCCCTTCACATTTGAACTTTTGTTGAGTGATGTCGCATATGTTTTCTGTTAGTTTTAGCTTCCCAACCAAACTACCTGTCATTAACTCGTTGCCTGCTGTTTTTAATTTCACATATAGTTATGCAGCCATGTCAAACCATGTGAACAATTCAATGATGATACGAGGTATTTTCTCAAGGTGGGATATGTTGCATGTTCTGTGTCCAGCTCAGGATTACAACCATTCCACACAGACACAGACATATAAGTGTCTTGTCAAAGAAAACATTTTATTACATTGCTCAGCACATAGGCTGTCAACATGTCTGAAACATTGCAAATCATAAATAATTGAATCATACTGTGTAAATGACCCTATTTACAGGTACGGACCTCCAGACCATGCAAGGAAGGGATTTGTCAGACATTGTACTGTAGAGTAGGCAAACATGAAAGTGGTTGATGTTCTCCACTGGAGCCACATCAACTACCACACCAAAGTAATCCAACGTCATATAATGCAAAACTGATGGCAGTAAAAAAAAAAATGATCACAGGGTCATTACAATTGAGTGCTCATGCATCTGGTGGTATGGCACAAACATATGTCAGTTATTTGGCAGTCATTTTGCCTACACTGATGAAATACATCAACAGCTACATACAGGCCATACAAAAAGAAAGAGTGTTTAGCTAATGTGAAGGATAACTGACATGCCTGTAGCCTATGACTACATACTTTCTGGCCACCTGATGATATGCATGATGCATAAAGGCCAACATGGGACAACAAACAAGTCCATTGGAGTCCCATAAACTTCCATCCTATCACTGTGCAAGATGTCTTGGCATAGGTCCCCTACACACAAACTCTATGATCTACATTCCCTGGAACAATCCATGTCAACTTCGTATGCCAGAACAGCATCACATACCTGCCAATGTCACAACTCTGAAATGCCCACATGGAGATGTCATGGTGAAGGTACCTGAACAAAGAACAAAACAAGGAGTACAGGCATGAAACTATACATATGACACAAGTCACCTAGCAAGCATCTGGAAAACAAAGTACATTGCAATAAATCTGACACAAACAAAGCAATATCATCAAGGTGAAGATGTGTGAACAGTTATCTCATCAAACAACCTTTGGCTGTTTTGGCTGAGTATCAGCTCCCTAACTATTTCAGAGAATCATCTCCACACATTCCCACAACTACAGTACATTGTCCAGTCAAACCCATGACATCCCATGACATACTTACACTCATGAGATGAAGCTGTTGATGAGATCTTATCCCAAGTTAGCGCCTTCCTCTTCACCACTGTCATCTTCATTTGGCATTTCAGGATTCTCACCCAGTAGTACTGCAGGCTCCCCCTCCTATTGTAAGCAAGGGATATTACTCCCCATGGCGATGTTGTGGAGCTTGCAGCATGCCACAGTGATCTGACACACTCTCCCAGGTGAGTAGAAGAGGGCTCCATCAGTACGGTCCGGCAGCAAATCTGGCCTTTAGGAGCCCAAAAGCCCTCTCCACTGCCTGCCATGTTCTTTTTCCTGTTGTGATAGACTTGTTCACTGACCCGCAGTGGCACAAAGGCAACATGTGTGCCATCAATGGCCCCCACCACATGTGGAAGGAGGGCTATGCCATAGAAGCCAGCCTTCACATTGGCTAAATCCTTACGTCGAGGGAACCTGATATAGCTGTCAATGTGTTTTAACATTGCACATAGGAAATCTCTTAATACAAGACTATACATAGGTTGGGGCATACCACCATATTGCCCAGTAAGGGCAATTTTGCCATGGGTCTCACAGTGGGTAGTATGAATGTTGGATTTGTGTTTTCTGGCAGCCGATCTGGTTCCGTGTGATGGCATATATCCACTATTGTTTGCCTACTCAGACGGTACAGTTGAATTTTGTGGTGTCTCTCCATGGTTTGAAGGTCTGGCAATGGATGGTACACTGGAGCTCATCGCATCCTTTCTTGCCCAGGGTACCTATGTGTGAAAGTAATTGAGTGGGAACATTAGCCATTGTGTCTACACCAACATACATGATGTATACCAACACAACCATGTGACAAACCATTTCAGACTTGAAATACATTACACCCAGTACTCATCACAGCTGTCAACTACACATGGGTCAAATGTGCCCCCATGTTTGACAAGACATGTGTCCACAACATGGATTTGTGGAACACCCAACTATCTGCTACTCAATTGCCCCTCAAAAGTTACCAGTCTTTTCCGACCACCAAAAATACCGTCAGCAGCAGTGGGGAGTGCACCACTGTCATATGCCATCTATGCCCAGAAACACAGTACATTGATGTTTGTGTACTAGGATCTACACAACAAGACTGATTTGGGATGATCCAACACATATAGGCCCTCATTCCGACCCTGGCGGTTTGAAACCGCCAGGGTGGAGGGCAACGGAAGCACCGCCAACAGGCTGGCGGTGCTTCCAGGGCTATTCTGACCGCGGCGGTAAAGCCGCGGTCAGAAAAGGGGAACCGGCGGTTTCCCGCCGGTTTTCCCCTGGCCCAGGGAATCCTCCATGGCGGCGCTGCTTGCAGCGCCGCCATGGGGATTCCGACCCCCTTCCTGCCAGCCTGTTCCTGGCGGTAAAACCCGCCAGGAACAGGATGGTGGGAACGGGTGTCGTGGGGCCCTTGGCATGGGCAGTGCAGGGGCCCCCTAACAGGGCCCCACCATGATTTTCACTGTCTGCTATGCAGACAGTGAAAATCGCGACGGGTGCTACTGCACCCGTCGCACCCCTGCAACTCCGCCGGCTCCATTTGGAGCCGGCTTCCTCGTTGCAGGGGCTTTCCCGCTGGGCCGGCGGACGATCTTCTGGAGATCGCCCGCCGGCCCAGCGGGAAAGTCAAAATGACCCCCGCGGTCATTTGACCGCGGTGCGGTGTTTGGGCGGTTTCCGCCCGGCGGCCGCCGCCCGCCAGACTCGGATTGAGCCCCATAATGTTGTTGTAATGCATTTAACAGGGCCATATACTGCATTTCCAACCTTCAAAATGGTAGTTGCCTGACCTACTCCACTGGACAATAAGAACCACCTGTGGCCACCGGCGGACGTCGTCCACTTGGTGGGGCAGTACCAACTGTGTTAGATACAGCTAGGCTAACATTGTTGCTTGTGGTGGTCACGGACCAATGGCTGTGATGACTGCATACATGGTGTACATATACGCTGCATTTTACAAAATCAGCCACTTGACTCCCGACAATGCTGCCATTTATACCTCAACAACTTCAGCTGCTGTGAGCCACCTCTGGGAGCAATCATGCCACGTTCAGCAGGTGAAGAGGCCCCTGCTTTCTCTTAAGAGGAGATGGAGAGGCTTGTGAGTGAGGTCCTTCCCCTGTATAGACAGCTCTATGGCTCACAAGCAGGTAAGTAACTCAGGCACAACTAACTCTGTTTAACGCTATCCTTTCACTCCTCACAGGTTACAATGGGCCCCTGTGTGCCAGTTAAACATCTTGTGTGTCTATTGTTGTAGTATTTGTGGTATCAATGGGATATACATGGTGCAGGTATTGGTGACCAGTACTATATGTCATGTTCATTCACATTGTGTTGTGTGATTGTTTGGAGATCCTACATCCTCCTTGTGTTGGATGCACCTAACTAGGTAAGGAGACTTAATTGCCATCCAATGATATGTCTTTGTTTATGATGGTTATAAATGTTAGACAACATGTATGTGCATGTCAGCATGAGCTGTGTATGCATCTTGTCTGAGTCGTTTGAGGATCTTGTAAGCAATGTGTATTATGCCACGATCTTTCATCCCACATCTGGCCTTGCCAAACTGTTGGCTGGAAGGCATATCATGACTCACTGTGCCCTTCAGGTTTCCATGCAAACCACAAGCCACTTTGCTGAAGGTCACATGATGTACTTCCATGCATTAAAGTGATGGAAATGTGAGTGCCACGTAGGTGATGTATGTTCAGCCTGTAGAAAGGCCTGTCAAATGGATCTCTCAGTATGGGACATATTCCAGGCTGTGAGAGAGTCACTGTGGCTATGCAACTGTGGCACTGTGCCCAGTCCCTGTACACCTGAAGATCCTGTCATGTGACCAATATGAGGCTCTAGGGGCAAACTTGCCCCGAATGCCTCAGACCATTGACTAGATTAGGAATGGGTACTAAGATAAATTACTGAGCTAGTCCATATATGCATGTTGCATAATTGTCAATGTGTGTTTTTGACTCATGACGGTTCCCTTACTCCCACAGCCCTGTTGTCATCTTCACATAAGTCATATTTTTCCAAAACAGGTGTTTTGCACAATTGATAAACCCACAGTAAAGATAGGTTGTAGATTCCAGAGAGGCCATGCCATTTGACTACTCAGTAGCTTGGTTACATAGCAGGAATTAGACCAATCATACTTTTGTAGGTTGGATGCCATCTCTATAGGTTTGCCACATATGGTCCAAGGTGTGTTCTGTAGTACAGGTACATACCACCGAAGCCCACCCTGACGTGGCATGAGTCTGCATGTGGTAGGCCACATGTCCACACAGGGAAGAGGCTTCCCGTGCCCAATATACCAGCCCTTTCATATTCACTCAAGTGTAAGGGTGAAGTCTGTACTATGGTAGTTGCCTGTAGGGACTGTATGCAGTGAGTCAATCTTGCAGAGTGTAAATGTGTTGGTCCAGTCAGGCCCAAGGAGTTTAGCCTTCAGAAGCCACATTGATGTGTAGTGTTTCATTGTGGATCAAATCACAGACTGTGTTGCTTTGGCCTGGGCTACCTGATGTTAGCTGGCTTGCTTAGTCAGTATAGGTCATGAGCAGGGTAGTGGGCTGGTATGCAGATCACTCCAAAAGTGTGTAGTCATATCCATGTACTCATGAGCATGTGTGCCTTACACTTGTGGTGTGTTGACAATTTCCGAATTGTGTGCTTGGTGTTTCTGATGTGTGTGACACAACCATTTGGGCAAACACTTGTGTTTGTAACCTTTTGATTTGTCTCTTGCATCCATACTGGCAAAAGCCCATCAGGAGGGGATTTGGAGAGCCATCACCTGGAAGGTGCAGACCCTAGGGGTCCATAGCCATCGGAGTACCCACTGTCAGAAAAGGTGAGAGGACCTGAGACGCTGGGCCCTGAAGATCGCTGAGGTCTAGCTGGGGCTGTCCTCCCAATGTGGGTGGAGCACATGTTGGAGCCTAACCCCTCTAATGGCCTCCACTCTGGTAGCGGCCTACCCTGAGCTTCATGGGCATTTGAGGTGAGCACAGCAGCCACACGGGGGTGAATCAAGGGCATATTCCTGCCTGTCACATTGCAAAGTTGATGTGTTTGGCTCTGTCATCTCCCCATGAAGATTGGGGATGAGCCATGTGTGACACACAAGATAAGTAACTGTTTGTGTAGGTGTGGAACCTGATGCATGCTGATGTGCCTTGCATTTTAGCCGAGCCACCTAGGACACAACTGAGTACAGTCCACAGCCAGGTTACTCTCCAGGGCCAACACATTGCTGTGTACAGTGATCAATCAGGTCATATTGATTTTTGTTGTGGGTGTCATTTGTACACAACAGTCGACTACTCTTCTGTGTGACAAACAAAATGACATGATGGATCACTGTACTCAGCCATTCATCTGCTCATGTGAGTATGTTGGCATATGTCCTCCAGAGGCTACTTGTCTTCAGTGTGTCACAAGTGCTGATTCCTCACTACTGTCTGTCATGTGAAGGTGGCCATCATACATGTGACTGAGCATACATTGCTCTTTGGGTGCAGTTACAGAGCAATACTGTGCTGGGATGAGAGGCAGTGTGCTCCCTCCTCCCTTGTGTTTAAAAGGCTCCCTTGGGCCAATGAGCTCACAAGCTCACCTGGGATGCACCTATGTGCCTGTGGAATGGTACTATGACTTGTGAAGACATGGGTAGCATTTCAGCAAACACAGAAGACATTGTTTCTGCTCACTACTACTTTCACTCTCTACTGATGAAGGACTAAACCCAGAAGCCAGTGTCTAGAGATAACAGCACTATCTGCCCAAACTTTGGTGAAAAATGATAGCAATTTTGAAGTAAGCATGCTACATTTACCAGGATGCAATGGGGAAAACTGTGCTTGGATCAGAGGCAGTGTTCTCCCTCCCCCTTATGTTTAAAAGGCTCCCTTGAGCCAATGAGCTGAAAAGCTTACCTGGGATGTACCTGTGTGTCTGTGGAGTGGTACCATGGCATGTGAAGACTTGGGCAGCATTTCAGCAACCCCAGAATACTATTCTCTGCTCTCTACTACTTCTGCTCTCTACTGATGAAGGGCTAAACCCAGAAACACATGTCTAGAGATAACAGCACTATCTGCACCAATTTTGGTGAAAATCTACAGCAGCAAATGTGTAGTAAGTGCACTGCACTTATCAGGATGCAGTGGGTGAAGTGTGCTGGGATAAAAGGCAGTGTGCTCCCTCCCTTCTTGTGCCTGCCAACATGTGTTTGGAATTGGACATATGATGGGGCTACAGTTCATGTGATGTCACAGATAGGAGTGTGTCACCATTGGCTGGTGGCTCACACATACCCTCATCCATCATTGCATGTCATTTGGCATGTACAACTGCCATAGCAAGGAAGGACATGACAGGTAGGCCTTCATGTTGTTAACCACAATGCCCATTTCCATGCCGTTAATGTGGTATTATGCAGCAAAGTTCTTTGCACATCTTAAATGGGGAAGGTTTATTAACTTAGTATTGACATGCATCATGGAGGGACTTGCAGTTATGTGGGAATCATATGTGGTTGTGTATACAACCATTTATCCAAGGGAACTTGTGATGCATGTCAAAAATGGAGACAGTGATATGGCTTTCCATTGGGCAACATATTAAGGGCCTTCTACGAGTACTCAGGAATCCCTGGCCTCTCCAACATTCAAAGGACCTTTGGCTTCTACTGATGCAAACAGAATATGTTATTTTCAGGGGTACCAATCAGGAGGGGTTAGTTGATGTATTGCATTGTGGATTTTGACTCCTTGACATTGACTCCTTGACATTGTGCACAATTTGTTTCCAGTCTACATTTCCA
Organism: Pleurodeles waltl; assembly: GCF_031143425.1. Taxonomy (NCBI): domain Eukaryota; kingdom Metazoa; phylum Chordata; class Amphibia; order Caudata; family Salamandridae; genus Pleurodeles; species Pleurodeles waltl. The sequence goes on from NC_090442.1 coordinate 563,861,458, forward strand.
TGCTAGATGTGTTATCTGTCTGAGCAACAATAGTACCACCTCCATGACTCCATTAGGAGAATTTTCATATGGTGAAGTGAATATTGCTAATTTGTTTCCAGTGTGACATGGGTATTTCCATGTTACCTCCTTCAGGCTACTGCACTTCTGTCAGCAACATGCCTGGATTTCAGACCATCCTTTCTCCATACTGTATTACTGGGTATGTGATGATTAGCTGTATGCATGATCTTGTGTGTGATTACTGTAAATAAACTTGCAATTGCTCTACTGTTGCATAACATCAAGTAACTGAGGAATGCTACAATAGGCAAATGATTGCAGATGATGAGGTGTTCTACTTGTTCTATGGTACTGTGCTTGCACGACTTCACCCAGGCAATTGGAGTTGTCAGTGATTCTAAATTTCCTGTGGGCAACTGTTGTCAGTTCATGTGGCATGCATACATTTGGTGTGACAGATGTAAGAGCCACTTTGGTGGAGTGTGTTCCTAGGGCCTACTTTACATCATGGTAATGTTTGCTAATCACAGCTGTTGTTCACGTGTGATCAGGAACATGTAGTGACCCTATTTCTCTTTGTGTTTTCAGCATCAGCTCAGGGAGGTGAAGGAGACAGGGTGGAACCAAATGGTGAAGCATCTGACCATGGTACCTCCAGTCATGACACCACTGACACGGAGGTACCCGGTGGCCCGGAGGATGAGGATAGCACCATGGAGGACACAGGATTGATCTTGTCATCTTTGGAATCTACCTCTAGTGGCCACTGCATAGTGGTGGCGGACTGACCAGGATTTGCTCCTGTACTATCCTTCCCCGCCACCCCCAGTTCCTTCACCACCCTCCCTGCTGCTCCTCACCCAGTTGGCTGTGCCCGCTTACCCAAGAGGGTGGGTGTCACCTTTGCCCGAGACACCTCACCCCCAGCCCCTGTTACCCCAGAATCCCTGAGTGAGGATGCTATTGACCTCCTGAGGAATATCACTGTGGGGCGACTGCCATTCTGAATGACTCCTGGGTTTGACCATCCACCTCAAGCAGACAAATGCATACCTGGAAGGCATTCATAGTGACATGTCTGGCCTACAGAGAGCGTTTCAGATTCTGGCCTCTTCACTGATGGCAGAGAGCCATCCCCCCACAATCCTCCTCCCACCACCTCCCTCTTTCCAGTCCAAATTTTCAATTCTCCTAACTATCCCAAACACACAGACACATTTGCCCACACCCACCTCAAAACACACAAGCAGTGCACATAAACAAATGCAGCACAAGACACACTGGTACAAAAGCACTCAACAGCTACCCACACTCACCATAACAGCCACCATTGCAACAGACACCTCTACCACCCCACTGACCCACACACCATAACCTCCATACTCTCAGACACCACCACAACACCCAGTGACTTATCCACCGCATCTACCATACACCCAGACCACGCCTCACAGCCCACAGACCCACACACTTCAGACACCATAGCCCAGACACTCCAACAACACACACAGACACATCTACCATACATCCAAACAATGCCTCGCAACCCCCAGAACCACACACCTCCAACATAATACTCTCAGATACCACCCCAACACACACAGACACATCTACCATACCCAGCATATGCACAGATCCCACCCCAACAGCCACACATACATCTACCACCCCACATCACCCATCACCTCCACCTCATAGCCCTCAAGACATGCAAGAACTCAGACTCACACACACAACAGACACCACCCAAACCCAAGCATACCTCATAGATGCACACACCAAAAACATCAACACCCAGAGGCACGTCCACCACTCGCTTAGCCTCCAAAACCCCAATCACTTCTGATGACCCTACATGTTTTCCTAAGGAAAGTTTCCTTTTTGACCTTGCCCTTTCCCTGTCACTTCTATCCCCAAACCCAAGGCCCCCACCCACATCCCAACCCATCCCTTTCACATCAAAGTCCTCCCCTGTCACATCTGCCCCCGCAACCATCCATACCCCTCCCCCAAAGAAGAAGCCCAACCCTACAAATCCAACCCCACCCCACCCAAGCACGATCCCCGAGGTGCCTGCATACCCACTTGATGCTCTTTCCTGTGGAGGTTCCCTGGCAGTGAGCCAAGCTTGGGCACAATCATGTGCATGGACTCAAATTTGGACTGGCCAATGGCCTTTGCTCTTTGGCAATTCCTATGAATAAACCCAAGTTGTTGTGTTTTTGGGTACACATTTGTCTTGCAATTACGCTTCTACCTTTTTGTTGTTCTTGAGCACTTTGTGTTGTATGCCTACAGGTTTGTGTGTGTGTTTCATCCTGATTGCTGAAAATTTGCTGTGGTTGGCAATGTCTGACTTTGGGGGCAGTGCTGGTGTCAACCAGGACAAGGGTAAATGTTCACTAGATGGATATCTGGTTGGCAAAACAATTGGGGTGTAATTGCATTGTTTTTAGTTTGATATGGTAAGTATGTCACCTTAGGTTGGCCAATGTCAGCATGTATTGTCTCCCTTATATGGATTGTACATGGGTCTCATGCGTGGTAGCTAGAGATTTGTTTGCCAACATGTGGAGGGGGTTCAATTGTGCTACCTTCATTTACATTTGACTGACCATGTGTCCATTTTGATGTGTGTACCTTCCAGCTACTTCATCTACATGTATGGCCCATGCTTTTGCTCTAGTTTTTGCTTTCTCAATTTTTGGACTCTACTGTTGTTTGTCCCAGAGATACGTGAAAGGTTATTTCCGGCGCAAATTGTATTTTGGGCCATGTGCAAAGTGATATGTGTCCCAGGTCAGTGTCTCTTGATGCCCTCATCCCTATTGTACAAGTAGTGTTTCCTTTGTGAGTTTTGGCTATTTGTCTCCCAAAATACTGTGCATCCCACTGGCCTTCCATTGTGTTGAAATATGGGTGATATGTGTGGGCCCATTACAGGGATAATGCCACATCTATACATGTGTGTCTTCAATCTCACGACAGTCCATGGCATGTGATCAATCTGAGATGTCAGTTGAATTATGTGTGATGTAGATGTGTTGTGGCTCTTGTGTGACACAATGTGCTGTACCCTTCACTGTCCCTGAAACTGTGAAGTGTATACATGTGTTTTTGTGGAGTGTGGCGGTGCAGTGTCAGTGACCTGCAGAAAGGGGGGTGTCCTATGGCTGGGTACAAGTCATTCGTTGTGTATGACTCTGACCTGGGACACAAGGACAAGTGTACTTGCTCCATGTAGAGTAACATACATACTAGGTGGACTGCGGCTCCTCGATCTGTTGATGAGTTTTAGGACACAGGTAGTGATTTTAACTTACCATCAGTTGCATCCATGGCAGCGTGGGTGTTGAGTTTCATCTATGAGCAGCTGCAGTGACAGGACATGAGGGACCAGCTCGATGGCAGTACAAGACATGTGACTCTGCCTGCAGGAGTGTTCCTTCCTTTTATGCCTCAATTTCTGCCAGTTGGGATATGGTGGCATCATTATAATGTGTCTGGCGGGAACACTGGCTCCAATGGCCTCATTGGCTTATCTGGGCCAGTTGGGATGTGGTGGCAACATTATAATGTGTCTGGTGGAAACACTGGCTCCAATGGCTTCATTGGTCTATCTCGCCGCTATGGTGGTCAGCACTGTTTGGCGGTGATGGCAGGAGCAAGGCTGTCTTTCCTCTCTGGAACCACATGCATCGTAATATGGGGGTCCAACCACCAAGCTGATGATGGTCAGACTGCTGCCACAGCCATGGCGGCCCACAGACCGCCAAACTCATAATGAGGCCCTATTTAATCTGGTTGAGGAGGCATACATGAAAGGGAATTACATTGATATTAATATGTTGAAAGTCTGGAGCCAGATTGCAATCAGAATGCGCTTAATTCCTACATTGGGTGACAGCCAAAAAGGAATCAAGCATTGGGACTAGAGACCTGTTATTTGGGATAAGAAGAGTAAAACCATTTGAAAAATGTGTTTCTATCTTTACAACTCTAGATAAGGTTCTGAGTTTCATGTGCTGGGAGTAAACAACTTATTTAGTCAGGCTGGAAGGAGAAGGTAACCTTTAAACTATGGATATTGTAAGACCTAATATGGGAAAGGAAGAGGAGCATACAGGATAAATCAAGGAAAAACAGGTTTCTTTCCCTAGAGGGGTAGAGGAGGATGATTTGGACCTCTAAGTGGAATAGGACAGAATTCTGGACAACGTGAGCATGATGATCATTTTGTAATCTACCCTCCAAAAGGTGGGAGGCAGACTGAAACATTATTTAAAGGAATGGAAAAGAATAACGCAAGATTGATAGTTGCTACAACAATTAAGGGATATGTGAGTGGCCTCATAGGTTTTTTTGTGCAGGGGTGGATTGGAAGTTTGACAAAACCCTATTTCAGGAGAAAAAAAATCAAGAGAATTGAGTTTCAATTAGGAACAAAGGGAATTTGTATAAAGCAAAATAGAACAGATGTTGGGGAAAGGTGGGATAATAAAGATAAACAACAGAAAGAAGATGTTTGTGAATACATTATTCTTAAGGAAAAAGAAAGGCAAAGGTTTGAGGCAAGTAGTAATTTAAGACTTCTAAACTGTTATGTGGTATACCATCATTCAACATGGATGAAGGGGTGCATATGTTAAGAGATATGTTGCAGGGATCCATAAACCATGTCCTGTGGAGGGAAATGTCCTGGCAGAGACGAGGGACAGTCTGTACTTTATGAGCCATGTTATGATGTGCAGCAAAAGCCCAGTGATCTAAAAAATTTTGGCGGAGGCCTGCAGTAAAACAACGTGAGCGGTCTGCAGTACATGATTGGCTGGCAGGAGTGGAACTACAGGTAGAGCTGAGCAGATTGCCAGGATATTGGGGGCTGCTTTTCTGGCCTTAATACTGCACGTGTCCCTGGATAATGGCGGAGGGCAATCACGCAGTGTGAAAGTGAGCAGTAGCTGGGGGGGAGGAGTCGGGACACAGGCTAGTGTCCACAGTGCTGAGTTGGTGAAGGGTAATGCAGTTTGCAGCCCGGCGGATCCTTGAACCTGGGAGCCATGAGCCCGGACACTATGCCACATGGGCACTATCTTGGGCAGTAGGTGGCTAGGGGGGCATTTCCTTGGGACCGATGCCTTTATAAGACTGAAAGTGCCTTGGCGGAGGCCCCAGAGTGTGAAGAGCCCAATTAGGACACCAGCTGTGAGGCCAGTAATAGCATAGTGAGTAATATCCGCAAAATGGTGGCCTAGGGGGCCAGACTGCACAGTGGGGGGACCTTGAGGCCCAGCTGGCCTACAGATCAACAGGAAGAGAGTAGGAGTCCCTTGTAGTGGCCAAGGATATATATCACAAGACTCAGCAGCCCACTTTGTGAGGCAGTGAATGCGCCACTGTGCCTTCTTCCCTTTAACCTCCGTGGGCCCCTGACAGGCCACTGACAAGATCCAATAGTAGTTTGGGCCCTTGCAGAGCAAACGGGGGCCTGAGCAATGAACTACAACTTACTTACCAGTAACACTCTTGAAGGAAACCAGGGGTACACCACAGTGATGATGCTGAGGGGAGCAATCTCTGTAATAATGTCCGTATTGTGGGCCTCCACACAAAAGCACAGAAGGTGGCAATATTGTGACTTACGTGGAACGCTGGTTGAGAGCAGAGGTGGCCCCAACACAGCTGACCCCCTTCATTGCCTTGGAGAGGGTCCACTGAGTGTCGAAAGGGCCATCCACCTCTGCTGGTGGTGGCCATGCTGCTTCATTGTAAAGACAAGGATGTACTGCTGCAGAGGGCACACACAGATGGCCCTTTCCAAGTGGGGAACAGCACTTCACAATAGCAGTCTGTTCATAACTAGCCTCCCTTCTGGAGATGAAACGGACATTACAAGTGGAAGAGCTACAATACTCTTTTTAACGGTGTGACTCAAAATTCTACTGGATGGACCTGCACACTTTTGTGACGACCCATTTGAGGTTTGGAACTGGCTGAAGATCTACAGGCCGGGGGCAGACCAGAGGTAGAATAAGCTGCGGGAACTGACACCAGCCACAGTTTGAGAAAATGAAACCGCCACACCTCACAGCGATGGATGCTGAAGAAACCAACAAGATCCCAGGGAGACAATGACAAAGCCGCAGCACTCCTGGCTGCAGCTGAAATCATACACAAAGTTCTGCTGACTCAGACAGAAGTAAGCCCTTGGGACAATGCTCTGGGCAATCAAATTTGAATGATTCGACCGTGGACAATAACAGCCTCCCAGCAGTCGCGTCACAGGCTGCTGAGGAACTACTCTGACTACTGGGGGTCTGCCACCCAATGTACTCTGTGACTTTGTGATAGATACTGGTTCTTCTGTAGGAAACCCATTTATATTTTTCCTTAAACTCTATTGTTTTGGAGGACTGGCCCTAGACTACATAAGTGGGAAGGGAGGAGTAGATTGATGTGGGGCAGACGGTTCACCTGGAATCAGTGGGTGGAGATCTCCTCCTTACATTAAACAAGACCATTGAACTGCCCCTCATACCAGCCAAACTCCGCACGCACCCCTGTCCTAGTTCAGTAAGCCACTTTTGGAGCCAAAGTGGAACCATGATAATACCAAAGGTATTGGTTTTACAGTTTGGGTGGCCAGCAGTTGCTGAACTACTCTTGAGAAGGGATATTTGGGGTATGCCTGTTTGGTTTTTGTCTCAGGGATTGCTGGATGAGCTGGGATGGGGCTAGGGTGATGTGGTGAGGTCAAGCGCTTGCTGAACCACCTGATATTTTGACAGGTGTCTAGGCTTCACATTTCTGAGTTGAAGATAAGAAGAATGGGGTCTGTGACTGACCAAGAAAATATACTCAGTTATGTTAGGTGCAGGGTGATGGTGATTGCCATGTGGCAGAAAACACATCTTGTGGGAGTGGAGGTTACACTCTTGCGGTGCCATTGGGGAGAGCAGAATACTCTGCTTTCACCAGGGGAAGTAACGAACACTACAATAGACAAGGAAGTACTGATCTCAGGTAATTAAGTGGTCAACAGATTACACTGGGGAGTGTCTATGTGGCTAATCAGGCCCAAGTCGCATTCCTACAGTCCATCTCTGCACCTGTAAGTCAAATCGATGCTGACGCTTTGATTATAGGGAGAGACTTCAATTGCATGCTTGACATGGATCTTGATCACTCATTTCTGTTGTTGCCTGGGGTGGCAGCTCATAAGATGGCTGTGGACTTCTGGAACTGGTTACACTCTTGGGGGCTCTAACATATCTGGTGGAATCAACATGATGCTGACATAAGCTGTTCTAACTACTCGCACATGCACCAACTCCACACTCAGATTGAACGCTATATCTGCTTGAGCTGCCTGAGCCAAAATGTGACTCCGGCGGAATACCTCTGCCTCACTTTCTCAGATCAAAGCCCACTATTGATGGGCTTTTAGGCAAGAGATACCTGCCTGGAAATACCTGCATGGAGACTGAATGCGGGGCCCTCACAGCTGCCCCTTACAGAGACTCCCTGCGGGAGGCTAGTACAGGGTATTTGAATTCAATCAGGGTACGACGTCTGATTGTTTGGTGAAACTAGAGGCCTATAAAGTGGTTACCCAGGGACACTGCTCAGCCGATAGGTAGGCACAAGAAGGGAATTGGACAGGGAACTAAAATCCCTAGAGGATGCCCTGCACGTTCTGGAACAAATTTGAGCACAGACCCAGACTCACATGCGCAACTGTGGGATGGGAAAGAGCAGTATAATGTGGCATTGCAGCACCTGCGGAACCATAATTGAAGGGTATATGTTAATATGGCTCACAAGGAGGAGAGGAGAGTGGGGAGACTGCTGGCCTGGATTATTAGCCCAGAGACTAGAGGCACTCCTATACCAGCCTATTCGGCCCAATTGGAGTAACGCTATATTCCCCAATGCAGCCTTCCAAGATGATTATGTTAACCTCCATAGATATCTGACTTTGGTGGCAGCTGAGACAAAGAGCACTTAACTAGAGCGGCTCCCACTCTTGACTTTGCCCAAAGGGGCAAGGGAGGAAATGAAAAGTGCATTTACAGACATGCCACAGGCAATACCCCAGGACCTGATGTGCTACGTGAAGAATTTTATACAGCCTACGCAGATGTACTGGTGCCCAGGTTGGCAGCATTCTATGCTGAATCACATAGACTCAGAGTGCTCCCAGCTTCAACCAAAGAGGCACTGGTGGTCCTACTTAACACAGGCCCAGACGTAACTCCAGGCGGGATTTTCTCCCCTTTCAGTACTTAACATAGATTTTAAATATATTAGCAAAATATTTGCAATGTTGGTGATATAGTGCATAGAACTACTAATCCACACAGACCAGAATGGTTTTAAACCTACACATAATACCTCCATTAACCTAAGACGGCTGTACCATGTACTGTACCATGTACATGTCCATTGATCATGTCCATTGATCTTGAGAAAGCACTTGATACAATCAGGTGAACATTTTTGGAGAAGGTTATGTTTTAGATGGCTCTTGGGGATCCTTGGATATGAAGAGTATAGTTATTATACTCCCACCCAATGGCCAGAGTGTGAAGGGGTTCCACAGTCTGGAAGCAGTATGGTGCCTATAGAGGGACAACCCAGGTATGCCCTTTATCCCCTCTCTTGTTTGCCCTGGTTATCAAGCTCTTAGCAGAATTCCTTAGGCAGGAGGGTAGAGGCATCACAGTGGGTGGACAGGAGCATACAGCCTCTTGCTTTATTTAGCAAATGGGGCCTCAGACGCTAGACACATGGTACAGCTACTCAATGTCAACCAAGTGAAAACATATCTATTACGAATCACACCAAATCCTCCACAGCGTCCAGATATCCCACTGGGTATTTCATGGGCTCTGCAAGCCTGCAAATATCTGGGATTTCAGATTTTTTGCAGGTTCAAGGATTTATGAGAAAGTATGTGAGTGGAGCTCTACAATCCCTTCTGGAAGATGCTCAAATTGCCACCTACAATGCGTATTGCCATCTCCAAAATGGTGATGCTCCCGAGGTTGTGATACGACTTCATTAACTTGCTTGTTAATGTGCCAAGGTCCTGCTTCCGGCAACTGGACACATTGTTCAGAGACCTGATTTGTGATCGGGTCACCACTCTCCAATGCCTGCCAAGTGTGGGTCGGCTAGTGGACCCTGACCTTAAGCTATATTTCATGGAAGCTCATCTGTAATGGGTCACGTTTTGGCTAGAGGGCAACCAACAGGCAGAGCTTGGCCCCATCGGGCTGGGGCCCAACCCAGAGGCCCACCCTGACCAGGCTGCTTAAAGCGGGCATGAAGACCCTGAGACCGGGTATCCTGCTGGTGACTGCACTTCTTTGTTGGTGCTGCTGTGACCACCAAACCGAAGGAAACAGCTCTATCCCCATCAGTGCCGCTTTTTGGCCTCCCACATGGTAAACCATTATCTCATCTCACTTAACAGCTGCACAGTTGGTGAATTGTCTACAGTTGGGTTGATGACTATGGGAGACTATTTTCATATGAGTGTCTTGATGCCCTTGGAGGAGCTGATAGTGAGCATGTGGTGCCCAAGGGTCATCTCCTTATATATGAGTCCTTTGTGTGGACATTCTGGGATCTATGGGATAGAGGCCACAACAAACCTCTGACTCATGTGGTGCTCCAACTTCTGCTGATGCTGGAGCCAGTCTGCCATCTAGTAACCAGGCTCTACAGGGTGCTGAACGGGATAGTGATGCAACCCGTTGGCACTCTTAAGGAAAAATGGGTGGTGGGTAGAGAACTCACTGAGCTAGAGTGGAATAGGATACTAGAATATCCCCATAAGGTGTCTCACAATGCACAGCTGAAATATATCCAATTCAAGTATATACACATGACATATCTTATACCACACCAACTCAGGACCATATACGGAGGGGACCCAAGGGACTGTCTGCGATGTAAACATCTTGAAATAGATTTTTGTATCAGGTCCTTGCACTGGTGAAATGGGGGATAGCGATGTCCTGGAAGTCTACAGGGGGCCCGAGTTGGGATATTGGACAAGGGCAGAGGAGAGAGCATTACTGAGGGAAAACGCAAGAGGGGTATGTAGACAACCCATAGCGTGCCTGTGGGCAGAGATATTGGAAGCATGGTGAGGGCTAGAAGGTGAGGATTTGGCAGAGCGATTCATGGGAACACATTGGGTTTTGCAGGGGGACTCTAGCTGTATTTCTGTTTATGGTTATTGAATGCCGTGAGTGCCTCTCACACATACACCCATCCATGGCAGCACACTGCGATTCCCCTGAGACAGTTTTTCAGAAATGATATTCTGCTCTATTGGTTTGTCTGTCCCCCGTTGGGATGGACTGGCTGTCGTCTTTTAATGCTGAACTGCATCACATGAGTTGCGCAGCTTACACACACTAGAGAAGAAGGGAGATGGCAGCACTACGTGCCGCTAAACCCAGAGGTCCTGTTTGATAATATTGTAGCAGGTTTTATTGCATCATACTGTTCTATATACATGAAAGAATACAGCCCACACATTGAAACCTTAACTGAGGTATTATTATCTGAATGCATTTTGTGGAATATATCTGTGGTTACTAATATATGTACAAAATGATTGCTGCTTTCCATTAGATTGCATACAAATGTGCTTAACATGACAATATAAACAGTTTAAAAAACAGATGCTGAGGAAACAGTTTAAAGAAATTATCAGAAGTTGCAAATAATTTGTGTGAATCTTTTTCAAAGCACAATATTTACTGAGGAAGGAAAATGTGATAGCAGATTGGAATTTATGGCATTTAATAAACTACAGTAGTTGGAAGTTGAGAAGAGATGTTTCAGAAAATAGAACACTGTCTGGGTCCTTTAAAGGAAGATTTGTTTGCTTCCATTTTAACTATTCAGATAAAGAAATATTTTAGCTGACACCCAGACCCAGGGGCTTTAGCAGTTGGTACATTCAGTCTGGATTGGAAAGGGATGGTGGGTTATGCCTTATCTCCTTTTGCAATGATTAAAAGGGCGTTATTGCAAGAAAAAAGACAGAGATGTCAAATAATCTTAGTCCATCCTTTCTGGACAATTTAGGTATGGTTCTCATCAGTTATGGAAATGGCTGTGGAAATTCATTTTCAGATTCAGCCTAGCATAGGACTGTTAGTTGGCATGGAAGGGCAATTTTAATAGAGTCGGGTGTGCTCAGCCTTATAATGTGTAGACTTTCAGGGATTCAGGTAGATTCAAAGAACTCTCAGAAAAGGCATCACAATGCTTTAAGTAGTCATGAGCTTTGGGAACAAGGAAGAGATACAAGAATGTTTGGAATGTCTGGTGCTTAGCCAGATATGTGGATCCTGTGGAGGCTGATCATGTAGAAGTTGCAAATTACTTTGCAGGTTTGTTTGGAAAAGGCACGGTTTATAAGACATTTAATTGGTACAGTTCAGCTATCAAGATGAGATCATTCCTTGTTGAAAAGTATTTCAGTGGGAAGAAGCCTCTTGGTATGTATAGTTATAAAGGAATTTGGTTCAAGACACTCTCAAAGTCTTGTTAGGGAGTTATTGGGATGTCAATTTAGTCTTCAACTTATTTGAAGATTAGCAGGTGGCATTTAAGAGAATCAATGGAAATTGGCTACATTACTTTGATTCAATTTAGAGGGATGTGAGAATGTTTTTTAAACTTTGCAGAAAAACTAAAACTAAGTCAAAATTGACTTGTTATGCAGAGCTTGAGAAGATCCCCAAATTCTGGGTAAAAGGTACATTGGAGAATATGAATCAAGAATGCTAGAAAATAGGCAGGTGTAGATCAGTTGTTGATTTTGTCCACAAAGCCATATGTGGGGAGTCTCTGTGGCAGATAGTTGGGTTACTGATGGAGACAGGCACGGACATTAATAATTTTAAGACAGACTCTATAAGGGGGGCAATGGCCTCAAATGTTTTTTTGTAGGAGGTGGATTTCAAGAGATAAAGAAAGGGGCAGATTGATAAAATAAAGACGTTTTCATAATATTTTACTTCAACCACATTGAGAATACATCTGGCTTTGCATTCTAAGGCATTGAAGATGCAGGGTGTTAGCCTCCTGTCTTGACATAAAATGCTGATTATGAAAGCTGTAGTGTGTAGAGAATTGTGATTTTTATGAAATACAAAGAGGCAACTATCATATAGTGGAGTTTAAAAAAATGGGGTGGAGAAAATGAATGAAGTGTTTCAAGAATATGTTTGAGCATTGGTGAAAAATTGTAAGTAGATTTATATGCTATAGGCAAGTGTCCAGGTCGGGACATTACCAATTGATTTTCTTTTACAGAAAATCAATAGACAATAAAGAAAGAAATGTAGTGAGAGAGACTTATGAAGAAGAAAGCAGTACCAAAAATGGGTAGAAAGTGGAGTGGAGATTTTGTATGGACTTTGTGTTCTATTTTACTTCATGTGTTCATAAGTTATGCTACATATGGAACTTTGAAGTGTTGCTGCTTAGACGAAGCAAATGTAAGGCACCATTAGCTTACTTGTCTAAAATAACATCATGATTCTTTATGGACCATTGCTTTGAGAATCAGTGTTTCTTTGCCACAAGTGTGTGTGAATCTGCACTCATAAATCCCACTCAAAGGATGGGAATGGAGCATGTCACAGAGATGTTTGCTTAAATGTTTGGTTACAATCACAGACGTGCATTTGAAGACAATGATACATTCACAAATTCCTATTTGACCCCTCTCTACTCTGGAAATGGTGAGGCCCATTCACCCTTCCAGGAGGAAAATGGGAATGACTCACCCCCAAAATTTGCTCAGGGATTGGTAGAAGGGCACAAGCATGGATTGGATTTAAACATGTAAGAAAAGCCCAGCTGTGTCTAGCTGTAAATACTGTAGAGTCCTAAGAAAATAGCAATATGAAACTGTCATAGTTTGGGCACAGAAAACCACGTTCTTCATGAATCCAAGAGCAAAACTGTATAGAATTTATATATACACATGTGGGGACAAAATAGTACACTTACCAAAGTGCTAAGAGCACAAGATGGTTACAATGAGAGCAGCAAAAATTGAGTTGCTTGAAGAAAATGTGCACAAACAAGACAAGACCAAAGGAACGGGACTTTAAGTATGGGAGAACCCCCCTTAACCACTCAACCTCACACTGCACACGTCCGTTTGACAGTGGGCTGTGGAATTTGGCCGCAGTCTGTCTCTTTGGGTGTGAGAATAGGTGTGAGAGGATGTCTCTGGGGATGAGAGTGGCTGTGAGAGTCTCCGTCTGGGTGTGACAATGCATGCATCAGTGTCTTAGTGGGAGTGTGATTGTCTGCCAGTTCTGTGAGAGGGTGTATGAGAGTGTCAGTATGTCTGTGAGTGAGTGTGTGAGAGTCTCAGTGGGTTTATGAATGGGTGCATGAGTGGAAGGGAGAGTATCTGAGTGGGTCTCTGAGTGGGTGCATGACGGTCTGAGTGGGTCTGTGAGTGGGTACATGAGTGTCTGAGTGGGTGCATGAGTGTCTGGGTGGGTCTGTGACTGGGAGCGTAAGAGTCTGAGTGGGTGTGTGAGAAATATATTGTATGAGAGAGAGAAAGAGAGTGAGAGGGAGAAAGACATTTTTAGGCTTTGGCAGATGATATACTTAGAATTAGATATTTCTCGACAAATTGAAAAGAAAAATGTATTTATCAAATAAAAACAGTGAGATCTCCATTCAGTATGAGTCTTAAACATTTGAAGTTTAAAAAAAAATGAAAGAGGAAAATAATCACTAACATACCTGGAGTAGAACCCTCAACTTCCAATGTGAGGGTCTAAGACCTTGCCCGTTAGGCCATAGGTATTTTTTCTCTAGTTTTTCATTTTGTGATCTTTGTGGGCTATCGTGCACCACAGGGGTAACCTCAAGATCTTCCCCCGTGATCCCTGTCAAGTGTTTTTTTTTTTATTCCTTGCTCTTTACAGGCTATATGGCCTTGAGTCCCCCAACCACTGTGTGGTCACAGCCGGCTCCCACTTCCAATGTGAACCAGCATTGCTCCAGCAAGCAGGGAGCTACTTTTAATATCTGCGTGCAGGGAAGACAGATGAAAACTCTGCTTTCTGTCTGCTGGACATGACAGATCCCGCTGTCAGAAAGTGGAGCTGTGTTTGCTTTTGCTTGGTGTCAACAAAAAAAACCTACATTTAAAATATAAAATGTGTCCCTTGTAGTGCACAAGGTAGGGTGCCTTGTATTTAAAACTGTACATGCAGGAATCAAATGTTGGCATGCACCTGTAGTGAGTAGCCCCACAAATATATTGTCACTGTAAAGGGCTGTAGCTATGCTGTGAGAAAAACTAAAGTTCGGAAAAAAATAATAGCCCTGCTGTGTCTAGTTTCGGACAAACCATTGGAATAATTTACACATTCAATAGAGAATCAGATTTAACACATATTTTGTAAAAGTGATGTTTAAAAATGTCAACTTTACCTCTCTGAGCTTCCAGTGGGCTAATTAGCATTGGCTTGTAGCAGATGGCCCTGCCAATTCTTCCCCTTAATGAGATGTGAAAACTGCTCCCAGAACAGGAACAATGACATAGGTCATTTCAGAGGAAGTCCTGGGTGTGAGCTGTGTGACAGACATCTATTCAGGAAGGAGTACTGGGGAGGGTTCAGGAACTTCATTAACATGAAAGTAAATAGGGTGAGGCCTCATCACTCATAATTACTGGTAAAGGGAGACCTGATAAAGCAAAACATTTTGTTTTGAAAGCCCTCTAAAGCCAGTTTGGCACCAGCCCATTGGGAGGAGGATCTCCTTCAAGTACCAAATTGGGGTGGATGAGGAGAAGAAGACTGCTTATTTCCCTAAACAAAACCCTGGTTGTCACACAAGATCCCTTCATAGACAGAAAGTCTCTGCCATGTTGGAATTGCCTCAAAATAGTACACTGTGGGATAGTTTGCAGGAAGGCAAACAGGATGTACTCAAAAAGTGGGAAGAATTGCACAGTGGAACTTTTTCTCATTGGCTTCAATCATCCTCATCCACTGGCTAGTAAAACCTACAAAGCTGGTAAATCACCTACAGCTCATCAGAACTCACTCTGGACTTTCAGTAGGAGAGAAGAGGTCTGGACCTGTTGTTCGAGAGTGTGTGGGGCCGTGCAGGGCTAGACCAGTCCCCACTTGTCCCCAGGACTAAGATGTGGGCTCCAAGGAGAAGTTGACTGCCCTCCTTCCTGGCTACTGTGACACAACAAGCTATTGGAGACATTTTACTTGATGTCCCCTCCTGATCAGTAGCAACTGGAACTGGACTGGACTTAGCTTTTTTGAGCCCTGGCCCTTAAGTGTTGTCCAAGAAGCAATGCGCCAGAAACTCTAAAAAGTTGGGACTTTGAATAATTTTGGTCTGTCAAGACCTCTGGAGAGTCAGTGGGACCCTGCAGCAAAGGTATGCATTTTCAAAGAACTTTATCGGATACAACCTCAGATTTGTTTTGTTCTTCGCAGTATTATCACCAGTCTGTCATGGCGGTGGACCTGAAAACAATGTCAAGTCGAGGGTGTTCCACCTGTCATATTTAGATGTATTGCGACTGTGCCGCAGACTGCCATGGCGGAGGGCTCTTCCTAACCGTCAGTCTGGCGGGTTCCCACCTATCACATGTAGATGTTACAGTCCTGCTGGCAGTGTACCTGTGGTGGTTTGCTGACGCAGGAAGGCCTCCTCTGGACCCCATGGACATCGTTCAATGGCAGTGACAATGGATTAGAGGTAAGTCACACACACACACAATATACCTTGACAATATGGGTCCCACTTCACAACACACTACGACACACACCACATACACACTATAATCCTTGCCATTCCAATACCACACAATGCATACATGCCGAAAACACACATTGCCACAACACATACACATTAGTGACATTTGTACTCACACACAAAACAACCACTATAACTGACACAACTAAACACTCATCTACACAAACACACACACACAAGCACAACTACACACATCACAACAATCATGCATCAACACTCAACCAAACATACACAGCAACATTAAATCTACATGTAAGTGGCACACATACAGCCACAACCACATCACCCACTCCATCTCCCTCTGACTCAACCAGCCAATCGAATCACACACACACAGATGTAATGACTCACATACACAACTGGAAACACAACATCACAGGTACAGGTCCCCTTGCAATGTGCACACATGGACATACTCAGTGGGTGTGAATGTACGTCACTGTGGTGCCAGCATTCATTTGGCAATGAATACTGACACTATAATGGCAGTTGTTTATGTGTGTGATATGTGTCATGTACCTGTGTGTCCCAATCTGCCCAATGTAGAAACTTTTCAGCCGGCGAAATGTTAGTTTTTCCGACTCTGAGCCTTTCCCTTGAAATCCAAAATCATCTTAAAGCAGCCTGCTGGTTTCAAGAGTATTGTGAGAGATATAGCCTGCAACCTCGTCCTTCTGGCACATTTTTACTTCCATTTCAGAGGCTAAGAAGGTAAAATCTTTGATTGGGACAAATGTACTTGGTGTATCTGAACCTTAACACATTTTTGGCTCTATTACTTTTGATGGTCTCTCTTCCACCCCAAATAAAAATCCACTTTCTTTGAGTATACATCAAAAGAAAATTCTTAATTTATATTCCAGTCTCCTAGTAAAAATAATCAAATTTACTTTGGATTTCCTAGGCAGTCAATCGAGCATGTGCTTTATATGTACAAAATTACAGCATTGCACTAGGACAGACGTCTGTTGTTATGCACCTTGGGGTGAATGGAAACAACTTTTGAAACAGCTACTCTTTATGGGGGCCCATATTCCAGTTTACTAACAGCAAGTAGGATGGGTGCAAATTGAATAAATTAATATTTCACCTAGTAAAGAATACTTTATTGTTGAATACACAAAATGTAGCTATAAATGTAATTGCATTGAAAGGAATGTTGATGATATGACTGTGGCCTAGGTTTACCATGGTAATTTAGGGTTATAAAAAATAAGTCTAACAACATATTAGGAGAAACCAACCCAAAAGAAGAGGTCAAGTGCTGCAGTTACTAAGGCAGTACTTAGTGAGAATATGGGGTGTCCTACTGAGTAACGGGATGTCAGGTTCATGGTCAATATTTGAGCTTCAGTGTGGTTGCTGTCAATGAACTGCATGGTCACCTGAGATACCTATATTATATCTAAGCTTTATGCTACATATTATCTCCATTGCCTGCTGTACAGGAAGCTTGAAGTAGGGAAAGACATTCTGAAATGATCTTAGTTTTGCAGTTCTCAGTCAACATTTAATGCTGGCCTGGTTTCTCTATTTAAGTGACATTTGTAGAAGGGTGATCATTAACACTTTTTAAGAAATTAGGGAATTCCAGATAACTCATTGCAAAGAAGCAATATCACTTGCCCTGCCTGCAAAGTGTTTAAAAGTTTACCATTCAGTTTCCTTTTAAATTTGGTCTATTGAAGATGTGCTCTGTGGTAGGAAACAATTTTCAGAGCGAATCCAAATAATTTGAAAAAATCAGTTTGATGAAGACAAAATTATTCATTTTATATATTTTTCATAATGAGTTTTGTGATATAATTTAAGACTGTAATAACACTTTAATAGGGAATCGTATTTTACAATTAAAGGGTATTGATAATATTTATAAGTTTAGGAAAGTTTAAAATATGGAAAGTGTTTCTAATGTATCTCAAATTCTAGTGAACATTCTTGTGAATATATGGTTGTATAGTTATGTGTTGCTAATGGTGCTGAGGCCAAGTCTTTTGAGAAAGAGGAAGTGCTGACTATTTGGTAAAGCAGTAAAAACATCAATGAGTTCTGAAGAGGATTACATGCAGACATATTAAATGTTGTTCAGTGAGAGTCGAACAGTAATTCTTTCAGCTCAAATTTGCAATTCTGTATCAAATTTGCATCTTTTCTCTGAATAGGTACTGATAAAATGCTTCTCAAATGTGCATATGTTCTGAAAAGAGTTCTCTGAAAGTGTAATGATAAAATATTCTATTACTTTCATGGGCTGGTGTGGGGGATCAATCAATCAATTAATCAATTTATGTTTGTATAGCTTGGCACTGTCACCCCTAGGGGTATCTGGGTGCTGTGGGTCTCTGTCGACGAGCCAGGTCTTAAGATTCTTTTTGAAATCCACCAGGTAGGGTGCTGTACGAAGATGGAGGGGTAGGTCATTCCAGGTCTTGGTGGTGATGTAGGAGAAAGAGCAATCCCCACTGCAGGTCTGATGGATGCAGGCGGAGTGCGCACAGGTAGTGAGGCAGAGAGCAGGTGTCTTGCGGGTAGGTGGAAGTTCATTCGATGATTGATGTAGACCAGTTCTTTATCATGCAGAGCTTTGTATGTGTCTGTGCGGATCTTGAACCAGCATCTTTTCTGGATGGATAACCAGTGGAGGTTTCTGAGGTGGGGGTGATGTGAGTCCATTTTGGGAGGTCCAGGATGAGTCTGGCTGCAGCATTCTGTATGGTCTGGAGTCTTTTGAGGAGCTGGGTGGAGATGCTGGCGTAGATAGCATTGACATAGTCGAGACGACTTGTGACAAGGGCCTAAATGACAGTCTTTCTGGAGGTAACTGGGATCTATCTGAAGATTCCTCTGAGCATTCAATTGGCATGGAAGCAGGAGGAGGCTACTGTGTTGACTTGTTCATGATCAGTTGACTGTTGAGAATAATGCCTAAGATACATGCATAATCTGTGGGTATCGGTGTTTGTCTGAGTTTTGCTGGCCACCAGCTGTGGTCCCATATGGATGTGTTCTTCCTGAGGATCAGAACTTCTGTCTTGTTGGAGATGAGTTTAAGGCAGATGTCTCTCATCCAGTTGACTACAATGGTCATGGTGTTGAAGAAGTTGATTCTGGTGGTGGAGGGGTCCTGAGTAAGCAAGAGGATAAGTTGAGTGTCACCTGTATAAGAAATTATGTTGAGGCTGTGGGATCTGACGATGTATGGAAGGGAGGTCATGTAGGTGTTGAACAAGGTGGGGCTGACGGATGATCCTTGGGATACGTCACATAAGACTTCCTTGGGTTCAGAGGTGAAGGGAGGCAGTCGGATGCTTTGTGTATGTCCTATGAGGAAGGAGGTGATCCCCTTGAGGGTAATTTGCTGAATGCCGATATTGTTGAATCTGTTGATGAGAGTGTGGTAGGAAACGGTTTTGAAAGCAGCAGAGTGGTCGAGCAGGATCAGGGCCACCATCTTCCCATGGTCGAGGATGGTTCTGATGTCATCTTTGTCAGTTATCAGGCAGTTTCAGTGCTGTGGTTGACATGGAGTCCTGATTGGGAGGCATCAAATATGTGATTTTGTTCCAGATATTCAATGAGCTGTTTGTTGATGGCCTTCTTGAGTACTTTGGCCGAGCAAGGGAGCAGTGAGATTGGTCCATCATTTTTTGGTTCACTGGGGTCAGCAGAGGTTTTCTTTATGAGGGGTCTGACTATGTGTGTGTCCAGCTGCCCGGAAAGCCTGCTGTAGAGAAGCAGGTGTTGATACTGCTAGTGAGTTCTGTGCTGGTAGGGTCGGTTCGGAGGTTGAAAAGTCAGTTGGGGCAGTGGTCGATGGGTGCACAGGATTGAATGGAAGACATGATGGCCGTGGTTGTCTGAGAGGTGATGTGGGACCAAGTGGTGAGCTGGTGAGACCTGGTTGGTCAAGGTTGCTGAGGTTGAGAGCCTTGGTTGCGGGTCGAAGTTGTTGTAGATGGCGGCAATCTTATTGTGGAAGTAGTCTGAAAGGGTGTTGCAGAGTTCTTGTGAGTGGTGGATGGTATTTTCCGCGGCTCCTGGGACGGAGAATTCCTTGACTATTTTGAAGAGTTCTTTCATGTGGTTGGCTGCTGTGTTGATGCAGACTGTGATGGCTGTTCTCTTGGCTTCCTTGATGCACTAGTGTTAGTTGCTGGAGGCTGCTTTGTAAACGGTTCTGTCTGAGCAGTTCCTTGTGATGTGCCATTTGTTTCTTGAGTTGGTAACAGTTTTGTTTGGTGATTCTGAGCTCTGGGGTGTACCAGGTGGCTGGTTTAGAGGTTTTGTTGGTTTTTGATGGTGTCATTAAGTTGACTCTGTTGGCGCATTTGGTGATCCAAGTGGAGAAGATGGCCTGGTTGAGGTCTGACAAGGCTTTGGGTTGGGTGATTCTGAGGGCATGGGTCCATTGTGTCTCTGTTACCTTACCCCAGCTGTGGTGGGGGGAGCTGTGATGCTTGAGGGTGGTATGCTATAAATCAGAGATCATCAAGTGAACTATAGGGTGGTCGGTCCAGATGAGTTCTGTGACATTGCTTAAAATGGAGTCAAGTGTGTCTCTGGCCTTGGGTGTGGGTTTGGTGACTAGTTGGGTGAGGCTGATGTTGTTCAGGTTTTCCAGGATGGAGGTGGAGTTGGCGTTGTCGACGTGAAAATTGAGGTTCCAGAGGAGTGGTCGGAGTCGATGTATAGGGGAGCGATGAGTTTGGAGATGGCATTGCAGAAAGCTGATCAGGGACCAGGGGGTCTGTATACGAGGGTGCTCCTGTTGTGGTCTTGGCGTCAGTCTGTAGCTGGAAGTTAAGCTGTTTCATGAGAGGTGTTGGGTCATCATTGGGGTGATGCATCGGATGGTTTCTGTTGGATTTTGCCCTTTTGCAGGGTCATCCCCAATTTTTTTGCCTCCTGCCTCCTATTGTTTTCTGACCTGTTTCTGTTGGTTTTTGAACTCTGAGCACTTTACTACTGCTAACCAGTGCTAAAGTGCATATGCTCTATCCATAATTGGAATATTTGTTTTACTAGTAAGTCCCTAGTAAAGTGCACTATAGGTGCCAGGGCCTGTAAATCAAATGCTACTAGTGGGCCTGCAGCACTGGTTGTGCTACCCACAGTAGTAGCCCTGTAATCATGTATCAGATCTGCCACTGCAGTGTCTGTGTGTGCAGTTTTAACTGTAAATTCGACTTTGCAAATGTGTACCCACTTGCCAGTTCTAAACCTTCCCTTTTCTTATATATAAGACACCCCTAAGGCAGGCCCTAGGTAGCCCCAAGGGCAGGGTGCAGTGTATGGTTAAGGTAGGACATATAGTAATGTGTTTTTTATATGTCCTGACAGTGAAACATTGCTAAATTTGTTTTTCACTGTTGCAAGGCCTGTCCCTCTCATAAGTTAACATGAGGACTATGTTCAAATCTGATTAAAGTGTAGATTCCATTTGGGAACGGATAGCTATTTGGAGTTTGGAGTCTCTGAGCTCAAAATTTAAAAATACATCTTTTGGTAAAGTTGACTTTAAGATTGTGTGTTTGAAAATGTCACTTTTAGAAAGTGAGCATTTTCTTGCTTATGCCATTTCTGTGAACCTGCCTGTTTGTGGATTCCCTGTCTGGGTCGGTTTGACAGTTGGGCTGGTTACACCTCACACTAGACAGTGGCATAAAGGGAGCTGGGGTGTAGTCTGCATTTCCTGATGAACCATCTGTGTTGGGAGAGAGGGGAGGAGTGGTCACTCACACCTGAAAGGGCTGTGCCTGCCCTCACACAATGCAGTCTCCAACCCCCTGGTGAGTGTCTGGGGCCTGGCCTGGGCAAGGCAGGACTTCACATTCAAGAGAGACTTTGCTTTGAAGTAGGCCTACTTCAAAGGAGAAAATGGGTAAAAGGAGGGCACTTAAAACCACAGACTTTAGAACACTTCTGGAAACCAAGTGGAACCTCTGCCTGGAGAAGAGCTGAAGAGCTGAGGAAGAAGAGCTGCCCTGTCTGTGACTGTGCTTTGTGGAGCTATCCTGCAGTTGCTGCTTCTGCCAGAGTAAGATGGTAAAACCTGGACTTTCTGTGCCTTTCGTCTTATGAAGATCTCCAAGGGCTTGATTTAGAGCTTGCCTCCTGTTGTTTGAAGTCTCAGGGACGGCAAAGACTTCTCTCTGCCAGCACCTGGAGTCTCTGGAGAGACTTCTACTCTGCCAAGTGGTGCCCATTCTTTTCCTGGGACCTGAAAGGAGAAGCTGGAAGCCTAAGAGGAAGAAATCCACACACAGAACACCGTGTGGGAAAAAGATTGGCGCAACTCTGATCTGTGTCTGAAAAATTGACGTGCCGCCATATTTGTGGCTGAAAATCGACGTTCGTCTGCAGCGCAACCAAAGAATCGACGCACGGAGCTGGGGAACAATGCACAGCATCGCTGATGGAGGCTGGTGAGATCGCAAACCGCGGTGTGTGGTTTTCGGGTCATCGTGCAGCTGGATTTCCGACACAAACACCGCTGGGCATGTAAAAACAAGGCCTGACCGGACCCGAGAGTGCTGACTAGATCAACGCATCGCTCTCCAGTGGAGAGAAGAAACAACGCGCACCGACCTTACAAAAGGAGAAATGACGCAAGTTCTCACTCGTGAGTGAAATCGATGCATTGCAAGCCCTTTTTGATGCACACTCACCCGTGCTGGGTTATTTTTGAAGCGCCCAAGGTACATTTTCACGCTAACGGTGTTGGTCTGTATTTAAAACTACATGCAGACTCTTTTTGCTTTTTAATTGATAACTTGATTTGTGTATTGTGGATTTTTGTCATTCTGGCCTTGTTTTGTTTAGATAAATATTTCCTATTTTTCTAAACCTGTGTTGTGTCATTTTGTAGTGTTTTCATTAAGTTACTGTGTGTTTTGGTACAAATACTTTACACCTAGCACTCTGAAGTTAAGCCTATTGCTCGTGCCAAGCTACCAAGGAGGTGAGCAGGGGTTAGCTGAGGGAGATTCTCTTTTAACCTGACTAGAGTGAGGGTCCCTGCTTGGACAGGGTGTAACCTGACTGCCAACCAAAGACCCCATTTCTAACAGTTTCCTTGAAGATAATGGTGATGCCCGCCGTGTTTGCTGGTTCGGTCATGGTGCATCAGGTTGTAGCATTTGGGTGTTGCAGTGGTGATGACGGGGTTCAAGGTGGGGTTGAGTCATGTTTTGGTGATGAAGGCAATGTCAGGGAGAGGTTGAGGATGGTGTCCCAGGTTCCCTTGGCATGCTTGCAGTGGGATCTGGTGTTTAGCAGAATGCATTGGAGCAGTTCTGGGTTGTTTGTCATATTCTGGGTAGAAGCAGCGAGGAATTCAGTACGGGCTGGCAGCCCTATGTTGCAGGAGAAGCTGCAGTGGTGGCAGGTGAAAGGTCTTTTGGTTGACTGCAGGGAGGAAGTTTAGCAGATGTTGTTGCGGTGTCCTGAGTACAGGCCAGGAGCTCCTTGGCAGTGTAGTTGTGGGTGGTGAGAGGGCCAGGGGACCTGGCGATGTGTGGTCCAGGTGCAGATGGCACAGACAGGCTTGCCTTTGGAGCGCCTTTAACCTGTCAGTGGTGCACCTGCTGTGCTCAGCCACACTGCGGCCTCCATTAAGTAGGTTCTGGGGAGGGAGGAGCATTGCAGGGCAGTGATTGGGCCAGTGAGAATAGGTGGGAAAGGAAACAGCAGGAAAGAAGGAGTGAAAGCCACGGCACAGACAAGGATAACGGACAGTCCTGGAGCCTAAAACAATGAATGACAAAGCCTATGACAGTGACTTAACAGGGGGGGATGTGGGAACAGATACATGAGCAAACAGTGAAGTGGATGAAAAAGAGGGGAGGCTAATACACGAGCAAACAGTGAAGTGGATGAAAAAGAGGGGAAGCAGACCCATGAGCAAACTGTAAAAAGGCAACAACAATGGATAGTAATGCACAAACTGGAATAGGGGAAATAGGATGACAGATAACAAGAAGAGGAGCACATGGGCGGGAGTGGCTCATCAGGGTGAGCCGTGGATCAGAAGGGGCAGAGCATTGGCAACTGGTCTAGAAAACTGTGCAGGGGAGAGCTGGCACAAGGACCTGCTCCTTGTGAGGATGGTGAGGGCAGCAATATGTGAAGTGGTGCTTTTTGCTGAAAGAAAGTATTGAGCTCCTCCTTTGGGGCTCCTTTAGGGCTCTGCTCCAGGAAACCTATCATTTAATTCACTAATCTGTGCCCCAGGTTTGTCCTATCAAACTATGATAAACTTACCATGAAGGCAATGATCCGGAGATATGTAGCTCTATTCAGGATAACAGACATCCGCATCATCAATAGCGTCTATCCACTGTTGTTCCACAACCTGACATTTATTTATCCTCTGATAGACATCAAGTGTTTGACCAGAAAAAAACTAGGGACTAGCTGTACTACATCCCCTGAAGGCAAATAATTCTTCCATTACATTATACATTGTAACTCAAGCAGGAACGAGTTTATATAGGATGATATGTAGCAAAGTGGCAGAGTAGCACTAGCTTAGTAAAACTGGAAGAAATAAGCAGAGTTTCTGTGAGGAGGTATGTGGTCAGTTTCCCACCAATAATCAGGGAAGCATATCCGGGACCCTGTTTCTTTCATTGCCAACCTGCTCTTCAAACCCTACTAACTATAATATCTTCCTCTTAGCAGATGACAACTAAGCTTTTGTTATTTCCTTTCACCTCATCAACTGGTTCTCTGACTCACTAATGTTTCTGTAAATACCAAGTATTAATCTTCATCCGAACAATAGAAGCCTTCAACATGTGTTGTACCTTATGTACAGACAATTAAAATGCATCTGTAAGAAAAGGGTGACAGGTAGACAAACAGGTGCATATGTGTGGGGCCTGGATGTCTCCCTCCTTTTCTCTTTCACTGCCCATGGTAACATTTTTTTAATAAGAAAATGGTACTTTGTTCTTATATGTGCACCTATGTGTGACATTTTAATGCCTTATGCATGATATGTTGAGTGACATTTTTTGACAAGCCAGATAAAGACATTACTCCAATGTCATTAGAATGTTCGATGGCATCTGTCGCTGTAGATACACATGGTATGCATGAGCTCGCCATCTGGTGTTGGGTCGGAGTGTTACAAGTTGTTTTTCTTCGAAGAAGTGTTTTCGAGTCACGGGACCGAGTGACTCCTCCTTCTGTGCTCATTGAGCATGGGCGTCGACTCCATCTTCGATTGTTTTCTTTCCGCCATCGGGTTCGGACGTGTTCCTGTCGCTCCGAGTTTCGGAACGGAAAGATAGCTGAAAACGGAAGATTTTCGATGGTATCGTTGCGATCCGGTTCGAGATAGACACATACGACGACGCGTTGAACATCGAAGCGCTTCGGTGCCCTTCGGGGTAGATTTCGGCACCCCGTCGGGGCCTAGTCGGCCCGACCGCGTGGAGAACAACGCCGATGGAACGGACCCCGTTTCGATTCTGCCCCGAATGCCACAACAAATATCCTTATACGGACCTACACTCGGTCTGTAACCTGTGCCTGTCACCCGAGCACAGCGAAGAATCCTGTGAGGCCTGTCGGGCGTTCCGGTCCCGAAAAACTCTGCGCGACCGTCGAGCGAGAAGACTGCAGATGGCGTCCACGCCAAAGGAGCGTCGACAGTTCGAGACAGAAGAGGAACAGGAGGAATCCTTTTCCATCCAGGATTCAGACTCCGACGAGCTAGACTCTACAAAAACTGTGAGTAAGACGTCGAGATCAGAACTTAAAAAAGGAAAGAAGGCCCAGGGGACGCCACTGCCAACCGGCCATGGCTCCACCCAAATTCTCGGTGACCAACAATCGGCACCGAAAAAGGCCCATTCAGTGTCGAGATCGTCCGACTTCGGTCGAGACACCGGCACGCAGCCTCCTCGGGACCGAGAGAGTGCTAAACAGAAGCATCGACACCGAGAGTTCGGTGTCGACACGGATCTACGCCGAGACAGTGGCGCCGAAGACCATAGAGGCCAAGAATTTTCGGCACAGAAAAAGAGGAAGGTTACCTCGGAGCCGAAAAAACAATCAACAGGGTTTTTGGAGCCGAAAAAAGCGACATCAGACCCTGTTTCAGGCTCCTATACTGAAGAGCATTCTATGTCTTCACAAATGAAGAAACATAGATTTGAACAAGAACTGCAATCCACTGACGTGGATCACACGCGAAAGCGTATCTTTATTCAGCAGGGGACTGGGAAGATCAGTACCCTTCCACCTGTCAAACGAAAGAGAACGCTTCAGTTTACTTCTCAGCAACAAACAGCACAAAAGGTAACACCTCCTCCCTCGCCTCCACCTGTAACTCCGGCTTCGCCAACTTACACCCCGTCACATTCGCCAGCTCACACCGCCATGAGCCACGATGACCAAGATCAGGATGCGTGGGACTTGTACGACGCACCAGTGTCTGATAACAGCCCAGACACATACCCAACTAGGCCATCACCACCGGAAGACAGCACAGCCTACTCACAAGTGGTGGCTAGAGCAGCACTATTCCATAATGTGGAACTACACTCGGAACAAGTAGAGGATGATTTTTTATTTAACACCCTCTCTTCAACCCACAGCTCCTACCAAAGCCTGCCGATGCTCCCAGGCATGCTACGCCATGCAAAGGACATTTTCAAGGAGCCAGTTAAAAGTAGGGCAGTGACGCCTAGGGTGGACAAAAAGTATAAGGCGCCTCCTACGGACCCTGTATTCATCACCTCTCAGCTGCCACCAGATTCTGTGGTGGTAGGGGCTGCCAGAAAACGGGCAAATTCACACACTTCTGGGGATGCACCTCCCCCAGATAAAGAAAGCAGGAAGTTCGATGCAGCCGGGAAGAGGGTTGCTGTCCAAGCAGCAAACCAGTGGCGCATCGCAAATTCACAAGCGCTGCTAGCGCGATACGACAGAGCCCACTGGGATGAGATGCAGCATCTCATTGAACATCTCCCAAAAGATCTGCAAAAAAGAGCAAAACAGGTTGTTGAGGAGGGTCAAAACATTTCCAACAATCAAATACGCTCCTCCATGGATGCAGCAGACACAGCCGCAAGGACCATTAATACGTCGGTTACCATCCGTAGGCACGCATGGCTCAGAACGTCTGGATTCAAGCCAGAAATTCAGCAGGCAGTGCTTAACATGCCAGTCAACGAAAAACTTCTGTTCGGTCCGGAGGTCGACACAGCCATAGAAAAGCTCAAGAAGGACACTGACACTGCCAAGGCCATGGGCGCACTCTACTCCCCGCAGAGCAGAGGATCTTATAACACCTTCCGCAAAACACCTTTTAGAGGAGGGTTTCGGGGTCAGGCCACACAAGCTAGCACCTCACAGTCCGCACCGCCCACCTACCAGGGACAGTACAGGGGAGGTTTTCGGGGCCAGTATAGAGGGGGGCAATTCCCTAGGAATAGAGGAAGATTTCAAAGCCCCAAAACCACTACCAACAAGCAGTGACTCACACGTCACTCACCCCTCCCACACAACACCAGTGGGGGGGAGGATACGTCAATATTACGAAGCATGGGACAAAATAACTACAGACACATGGGTCCTAGCAATTATCCAACATGGTTATTGCATAGAATTCCTGCAATTCCCCCCAGACATACCACCAAAATCACAAAATTTATCAAAATACCATTCACAGCTTCTAGAGATAGAAGTTCAAGCACTACTGCAAAAAAATGCAATAGAATTAGTACCAAGAACACAAATAAACACAGGAGTTTATTCACTGTACTTCTTGATACCAAAAAAGGACGAAACACTGAGACCAATTCTAGACCTCAGAGTAGTAAACACATTCATCAAATCAGACCACTTTCACATGGTCACACTACAAGAAGTGTTACCATTGCTCAAAAAACACAACTACATGACAACCCTAGACCTCAAGGACGCATATTTCCATATACCAATACATCAATCACACAGGAAATATCTAAGGTTTGTATTCAAAGGAATACATTACCAATTCAAAGTATTGCCTTTTGGTTTAACAACCGCTCCAAGAGTATTCACAAAATGCCTAGCAGTAGTCGCTGCACACATCAGAAGGCAGCAAATACATGTGTTCCCGTATCTAGACGACTGGCTAATCAAAACCAGTTCGCTCACACAATGCTCAAACCACACAAATCAAGTCATACAAACCCTCTACAAACTAGGGTTCACCGTCAACTTTGCAAAATCAAACATTCTGCCAAGCAAAGTACAGCAATATCTAGGAGCCATAATAGACACAACAAAAGGAGTAGCAACGCCAACCCCACAAAGGATCCACAATTTCAACAGAGTCATTCAACACATGTCTCCAAACCAAACAATACAAGCAAGAACAATACTACAGCTCCTAGGCATGATGTCCTCATGCATAGCCATTGTCCCAAACGCAAGACTGCACATGAGGCCCTTACAACAGTGCCTAGCCTCACAGTGGTCTCAAGCACAGGGTCACCTTCTAGATCTGGTGTTGCTAGACCGCCAAACTTACCTCTCGCTTCTATGGTGGAACAGTATAAATTTAAACATAGGGCGGCCTTTCCAAGACCCAGTGCCACAGTACGTAATAACAACAGATGCTTCCATGACAGGGTGGGGAGCACATCTCAATCAACACAACATAAGAGGACAATGGAACATACATCAAACAAAACTGCATATAAATCATCTAGAATTATTAGCAGTTTTTCAAGCACTAAAAGCTTTCCAACCAATCATAACCCACAAATACATCCTTGTCAAAACAGACAACATGACAACGATGTATTATCTAAACAAACAAGGAGGAACACATTCAACGCAGTTAAGCTTGTTAGCTCAAAAAATATGGAAGTGGGCAATCCACCATCAAATTGGTCTAATAGCACAGTTTATTCCGGGGATCCAGAATCAGCTGGCAGACAATCTCTCTCGAGATCACCAGCAAGTCCACGAATGGGAAATCCACCCACAGATTCTTAACACCTACTTCACACTCTGGGGAACACCACAAATAGACTTATTTGCAACAAAAGAGAACGCAAAATGCCAAAACTTCGCGTCCAGATACCCACACAAGCAATCCCAAGGCAATGCCCTATGGATGAACTGGTCAGGAATATTTGCTTACGCTTTTCCTCCTCTCCCTCTCCTTCCTTACCTAGTAAACAAATTGAGTCAAAACAAACTCAAACTCATTTTAATAGCACCAACGTGGGCAAGACAACCCTGGTACACAACACTGCTAGATCTATCTGTAGTACCACACATCAAACTGCCCAACAAACCAGATCTGTTAACGCAACACAACCAACAGATCAGACACCCGGACCCAGCATCGCTGAATCTAGCAATCTGGCTCCTGAAATCCTAGAATTCGGACACTTACAACTTAGCCAAGAGTGTATGGAAGTCATAAAGCAGGCCAGAAGGCCATCCACTAGACACTGCTACGCAAGTAAGTGGAAAAGATTTGTTTGGTACTGCCATCATAATCAGATACAACCACTAGATGCAACTCCAAAACATATAGTAAATTACTTGCTCCATTTACAAAAAGCAAAGCTAGCCTTCTCTTCTATTAAAATACACCTTGCAGCAATATCTGCATACCTGCAAACTACCTATTCAACTTCCTTGTATAGGATACCAGTTATCAAAGCATTCATAGAAGGGCTTAAAAGAATTATACCACCAAGAACACCACCTGTTCCTTCATGGAACCTAAACGTGGTTCTAACAAGACTCATGGGCCCACCTTTCGAACCCATGCACTCTTGCGGAATACAATTCCTAACCTGGAAAGTTGCCTTTCTCATCGCCATTACATCTCTAAGAAGAGTAAGTGAAATTCAAGCGTTCACAACACAAGAGCCTTTTATACAAATACATAAAAATAAGGTCGTCCTACGACCTAATCCAAAATTTTTACCAAAAGTTATTTCACCATTCCATCTAAATCAAACGGTAGAACTACCAGTTTTTTTCCCACAGCCAGATTCTGTGGCTGAAAGAGCACTACATACATTAGATGTCAAAAGAGCATTAATGTACTACATTGACAGAACAAAGAACATCAGAAAAACTAAACAGCTATTTATTGCATTCCAAAAACCTCATGCAGGTAACCCAATATCAAAACAAGGTATAGCCAGATGGATAGTTAAATGCATCCAAATCTGCTACCTTAAAGCAAAAAGACAACTGCCCATTACTCCCAGGGCACATTCAACAAGGAAAAAAGGTGCTTCAATGGCCATTTTAGGAAACATCCCAATGCAGGAAATATGTAAGGCAGCCACTTGGTCTACGCCTCACACATTCACCAAACACTACTGTATAGATGTGCTATCCGCACAACAAGCTACAGTAGGTCAAGCTGTATTAAGAACTCTATTTCAGACAACTTCTACTCCTACAGGCTAAACCACCGCTTATGGGGAACTAACTGCTTACTAGTCTATGCATACCAT
Organism: Pleurodeles waltl; assembly: GCF_031143425.1. Classification (NCBI taxonomy): domain Eukaryota; kingdom Metazoa; phylum Chordata; class Amphibia; order Caudata; family Salamandridae; genus Pleurodeles; species Pleurodeles waltl. The sequence continues at coordinate 563,891,799 of NC_090442.1, forward strand.
GTGTATCTACAGCGACAGATGCCATCGAACTGAAAATGTCACTTACCCAGTGTACATCTGTTCGTGGCATCAGTCGCTGAGATTCACATGGACCCACCCACCTCCCCGGAAGCCTGTAGCAGTTCAGAAGTTACCTTCAATTTTGTACATTTGTATATATATTACTTAATCCTTTAATAGGTACATACTTCCATTTTTCATTGCGCGGGCACTATTACTATAGTACAACTCCTACCTCACCCTCTGCGGGGAAAACAATCGAAGATGGAGTCGACGCCCATGCGCAATGAGCACAGAAGGAGGAGTCACTCGGTCCCGTGACTCGAAAACACTTCTTCGAAGAAAAACAACTTGTAACACTCCGACCCAACACCAGATGGCGAGCTCATGCATACCATGTGAATCTCAGCGACTGATGCCACGAACAGATGTACACTGGGTAAGTGACATTTTCAATTACCCCTATTTTACTGGAATTATATGGGCTAGAAACAGGATTAAATATGCTGAACCCAAAACACTCTTAGTCATAAAGCTAACATGTTTTGAATGGGTGTTTTGGTTCCACTCTTAATAATATTGGGTCTTAGGCTGCTTTGAGCATTGTTTACTGATGCTGGTGGTAACTGACTCTGACTGTGCCCTGGGCTTTGCTAACCATGCCCTGGGCCATTGCTCTGTTTAAAAGGTATAGGATAATTAGGAATCATTACAATTGGCTCTGACAACCTACCTGTTAGTCCCTAGTATATGGTAAGGCATGTAAGTTTAGGGACCCCAGTGGAGTTAAGGCACTTAAGGGTGCACTGCTGGGGTGTCTGCTGTTATTTTAAAGTTAGCCCCGCCTTGCAGGCTGCTTTTAAAAGAAAACTAAGCCCACAATCGACTTTGGAATTTAAAGTACTTCCAAAGTCTCTAACTACCTTAGTTGTAAATAAAGATCACCCCTACGGTTAGCCCTAGGTGCCCCAAGTGTAGGATGCATTGTAAATATAAGCAAGGACACAATAAAATATGTTTTATATGCCCTGGTGAGAGAAAACTGTCAATTGTATTTGTCTTCACTGTATCACTGCTAGCTTCATAAGTTAACATTGGAAGGCTTTTTTAAACTTTAATGAAGTCTATCTTTTGATACAAATGGACTAGAACAGGGATTCAAAATAGTTAAGATAGTTCCAAACTCTTGCCAAGGTTAGATTTATCTTACCTATTACAGGGAAAGAGTTTTGGAACTCCTTCCTAAAGTTACCTAAAATCAGCACTCCCTCTAACAGCTTCTCCTGATTGGTCAGCCTATGACAGGCTGAGCCAAGCTGCTCTGATGAGGTGTGCAGTAGCCTGGACTGAGACAAATAAACCATCTGGTTGCAGGACAGGAAGTGGGCTGGGTAGCCAAACTGGACTTCAAAGGGAAAAAGGAGAGATAGTGCAAGACTCAGGTCCACCCCACTTCCTGCACCCCCAGCAGCAGTTGACATGTTACCTACAGGTTTGAAAGTGGAAGGTATCTCCTCTAAATTTTGAACACCAGTGGACCCTGAGCACTGATGGGTCATCCTTATTCTCACCAGGCTTAACTCTGTGAGGCTGATGTTGTGTAAGTAGTCTGGATTTTTCCTTGACATCTTCAGCTGAGTGACTAACAAAGTGGGTCCTGACGAATACCTCTGAACCCTTGGTGGGGCCCATGAATGGCAGAAACATGTTGCCCACACAAATGGGATATATTTGCTATAAAACCCCCAGTTCTCTCTCTTTGTAACTCTACCCCAAAGGGCATCAAAATAAACTTAGTCTGGCCCTTCTGGAGGTAGTTTTAACGTCTATTTTGATTTCTTTTCCACTCTGCCATTCACTCCCTGCCAACATCTGTGCATCAACTAAAAACACCTCAGCTCCTTCCCATTTGGAGGTTGTAGCCCACACCACGTACCTTGTAGTTGTGATGTGAGGAAATACCTCAATGATGAAGCATGTCATCCTAGGGTAAGTGAGGGTTCTTGTCTCTAAAGAAGTGCTATTTTTCTGGAGACACGTACCTTCTCCTGCTGTCTCCTTCTCTTTTCTTTTTAAGATATGTTAGACCTGGCATCCTTAGTGTGGTTTCCCCTGTCTTTTTGCCTTTGCTTCATTTATTTATGACTCTGTGCTGGACTTTGTTTTGTTGGTTTTTGGTGGTACTCTAGGCACTTTATCACTGCTGAGCAGTGCTAAATTGCAAGTGATTGGTTATCCCTTATTGGCATGTTTGATTTACTAGTAAGTCCCTAGTAAAGTGCACTTGAGGTCCCCAGGTCCTGTAAATCAATCGTTGATTTCCTTCAGCACTGATTGTGCCATCCACATGAGTAGCCCTGTAAACATGTCTCAGACCTGCCACTGCAGTACCTGTGTGTGCAGTCTTGCACTGCCAATTCGACTTGGCAGGCCCAAACCTTCCCTTTTACTATGTGTAAGTTACCCCTAAGGTAGACCCTGGGCAGCCCCATGGGCAGGGTGCAGTGTATTTAAGAGGTAGAGCATGTACTGGTGTGTTTTTCCATGTCCTAACAGTGAAATACTGCCAAATTTGTTTTTCACTATTGCAAGGCCTGTCTTTCTCATAGGTTAGCATGGGGGCCACCTTTAAATATCTTTTAAGTGTAGTTTCTCATTAGGAGCAAATAGAGATGTGGAGTTTGGGATCTCTGAACTCACAATTTAAAAATACATGTTTTGATAGAGTTGGTTTTCAGATTGTCTGTTTGAAAATGCCACAAATGGGGATTTTCTTGCTTAACCATTCTCTGCATCTGCCTGTCTGTGGAATTCACATCTGGGTCAGACTGACAGTTTGGCTGTTTGTGAATTCCCTCTAAACAGTGACACAAAGGGAGCTGAGGTGTGTCCTGCATATCCTGATGAGTCTTACTGGGCTAGAGTGGGGAGAGAAGAGCTGATACCAGCACCTGAAAGGGCTGTGCCTGTCCTCACACAATGTAGTCTCCAACCCCCTGGAGTGTGTCTGGTGCCAGGCCTGGGCAAGGCAGGATTTTGTGAACAACAGAGACTTTCCTTTGAAGTTTGCCTACTTCAAAGGCAGAAATGAGTATAAGTAGTGGATGTAAAACCCCAGACTTTCAGAACACTTTTGGATCAAGAGGAACCTCTTCCAAGGAAAAGAGCTGGATTAGGAGTACTGCATATTTTCTGTGTGTGCTTTGCTGGGTTGGCTTGTAGTTGCTGCGGGTGCCTTAAAGAGGACATAGACTAGACTTTGCTCTGTATACTGCTTCTGAAGTTTTTCCAAGGGCTTGACTGAGCTTGACTCCTGCTAAGAAGTCTCAGAGACATCAAAGACTTCCCCTACCAGCCTCTGTGTTTGCTTCCTGTGGACCCTAGCTCACCAGGTGGTGCCTATTCCAGTTTCTGGGCCCTTGGGAGTGCAAGCTGACCTAAAAACAAGAAGAACAAGGTGCACCAACTCCAGACGACTCCAGGACCAACGCTGCTGCCTGATTTAGGAGGCTGGACTGGCTTGTAGTGAGTACCTAGGGGTACTTGCACCTTGCACCAGGCCCAGTTATCCCTTATTAGTGTATAGGGTGTCTAGCAGCATAGGCTGATAGATAATGGTAGCTTAGCAGAGCAGCTTAGGCTGAACTAGGAGACGAGTGAAGCTCCTACAGTACCACTTAGTGTCATATGCACAATATCATAAGAAAACACAATACACAGATATACTAAAAATAAAGGCACTTTATTTTTATGACAATATGCCAAAAGTATCTCAGTGAGTACCCTCAGTATGAGGATAGCAAATATACACAAGATATATGTACACAATACCAAAATATGAAGTAATAGTATTAGAAAACAGTGCAAACAATGTATAGTTACAATAGGATGCAATGGAGACACATAGGGATAGGGGCAACACAAACCATATACTCCAAAAGTGGAATGCGAACCACGAATGGACCCCAAACCTATGTGACCTTGTAGAGGGTCGCTGGGACTATTAGAAAATAGTAAGGGTTAGAAAAATAGCCCACCCCAAGACCCTGAAAAGTGAGTGCAAAGTGCACTAAAGTTCCCCAAAGGACATAGAAGTCGTGATAGGGGAATTCTGCAGGAAAGACACAAACCAACAATGCAACAATGATGGATTTCCAGTCGAGGGTACCTGTGGAACAAGGGGACCAAGTCCAAAAGTCACAAGCAAGTCGGAGATGGGCAGATGCCCAGGAAATGCCAGCTGTGGGTGCAAAGATGCTGCTACTGGACAGTAGAAGCATAGGTTTCTGCAAAAACGACAAGGGCTAGAGACTTCCCCTTTGGAGGACGGATCCCTCATGCCTTGGAGAGTCGTGCAGAAGTGTTTTCCTGCCAAAAGACCGCCAACAAGCCTTGCTAGCTGTAAATTGTGCGTTTGGTGTTTTTGGATGCTGCTGTAGCCCAGAAGGGACCAGGATGTCACAAATTGCATCAGGGGACAGAGGGGACGTCGAGCAAGACAAGGAGCCCTGTCAACAGCAGGCAGCATCCAGAGAAGTGCCAGAAACAGGCACTACGAGGATGTGTGAAACGGTGCTCACCCGAAGTCGCACAAAGGAGTCCCACGTCGCCAGAGAACAACTTAGGAGGTCGTGCAATGCAGGTTAGAGTGCCGTGGACCCAGGCTGGACTGTGCACAAAGGATTTCTGCCGGAAGTGCACGGAGGCCGGAGTAGCTGCAAAAGTCACGGTTCCCAGCAATGCAGTCTGGCATGGGGAGGCAAGGACTTACGTCCACCAAACTTGGACTGAAGAGTCACTGGACTGTGGGAGTCACTTGGACAGAGTTGCTGGATTCAAGGGACCTCGCTCGTCGTGCTGAGAGGAGACCCAAGGTACCGGTGATGCAGTTCTCTGGTGCCTGCGGTTGCAGGGGGACGATTCCGTCGACCCACGGGAGATTTCTTCTGAGCTTCTAGTGCAGAGAGGAGGCAGACTACCCCCACAGCATGCACCACCAGGAAAACCGTCGATAAGGCGGCAGGATCAGCGTTACAGAGTTGCAGTAGTCGTCTTTGCTACTATGTTGCAGTTTTGCAGGCTTCCAGCGCGGTCAGCAGTCGATTCCTTGGCAGAAGGTGAAGAGAGAGATGCAGAGGAACTCGGATGAGCTCTTGCATTCGTTATCTAAGGAATCCCAAGAGACAGAGACCCTAAATAGCCAGAAAAGAGGGTTTGGCTACCTAGGAGAGAGGATAGGCTAGCAACACCTGAAGGAGCCTATCAGGAGGAGTCTCTGACGTCACCTGATGGCACTGGCCACTCAGAGCAGTCCAGTGTGCCAGCAGCACCTCTGTTTCCAAGATGGCAGAGGTCTGGAGCACACTGGAGGAGCTCTGGGCACCTCCCAGGGGAGGTACAGGTCAGGGGAGTGGTCACTCCCCTTTCCTTTGTCCAGTTTCGCGCCAGAGCAGGGCTAAGGGGTCCCTGAACCGGTGTAGACTGGCTTATGCAGAAATGGGCACCAAATGTGCCCATGAAAGCATTTCCAGAGGCTGGGGGAGGCTACTCCACCCCTGCCTTCACACCCTTTTCCAAAGGGAGAGGGTGTAACACCCTCTCTCAGAGGAAGTCCTTTGTTCTGCCATCCTGGGCCAGGCCTGGCTGGACCCCAGGAGGGCAGATGTCTGTCTGAGGGGTTGGCAGCAGCAGCAGCTGCAGTGAAACCCCGGGAAAGGCAGTTTGGCAGTACCAGGGTCTGTGCTACAGACCACTGGGATCATGGGATTGTGCCAACTATGCCAGGATGGTATAGAGGGGGCAATTCCATGATCATAGACATATTACATGGCCATATTCGGAGTTACATTGTGAAGCTACATATAGGTAGTGACCTATATGTAGTGCACGCGTGTAATGGTGTCCCCGCACTCACAAAGTCCGGGGAATTGGCCCTGAACAATGTGGGGGCACCTTGGCTAGTGCCAGGGTGCCCTCACACTAAGTATCTTAGCACCCAACCTTTACCAGGTAAAGGTTAGACCTATAGGTGACTTATAAGTTACTTAAGTGCAGTGTAAAATGGCTGTGAAATAACGTGGACGTTATTTCACTCAGGCTGCAGTGGCAGGCCTGTGTAAGAAATGTCAGATCTCCCTATGTGTGGCAAAATAAATGCTGCAGCCCATAGGGATCTCCTGGAACCCCAATACCCTGGGTACCTCAGTACCATATACTAGGGAATTATAAGGGTGTTCCAGTAAGCCAATGTAAATTGGTAAAATTGGTCACTAGCCTGTTAGTGACAATTTGAAAGAAATGAGAGAGCATAACCACTGAGGTTCTGATTAGCAGAGCCTCAGTGAGACAGTTAGTCATAACACAGGTAACACATTCAGGCACACTTATGAGCACTGGGGCCCTGACTAGCAGGGTCCCAGTGACACATACAACTAAAACAACATATATACAGTGAAAAATGGGGGTAACATGCCAGGCAAGATGGTACTTTCCTACACCTGACTCCACAGCACTGCCTGCACCTGAAGTCGTGGTCCCCGCTGGAGAGTGACAACTGCGACTGACACTGCCCAAAGCTGCCCCATCCCTGCTTCCATCCTGTGGCTTTGTGAGTCCCGAGTGGCGTGTCACCGACGTCCATGACACCTGACTCCCCATGGCGCCTGCAACCCTGTGGTGTGACCACGACCCCATTAGGACTCTCAATGCATCTTGACCTGCCGGATTAATCGACCCCGCCGGATCGTCAGGAACCGACGCCTTGCACCACTGCCACACCACCTCCCCTGCTCTGCAGGAAGCTACGCCTCATCTCCCTGACTCTGTGCACTGGCCTCTTTCAGCGTTTACCAAAGGTACTGTACCTGGTGGGTCTATGCGACTCCATGACTGGCACAACTGTACTCATGAGTGGCATCAGAGTTTTGGGAACAACGCCGTCAATTATGTTGTGATAGCCCAAGTTGCAGCTATTGTGTTTCTAAGCGCTATAATGGGGTTTAATCTTTCAAAATTCGTATCTTTCCTTTTGTATGTTGGATCTCTTTTGTTTTGGTCTTTTACTCAGATGAATCCTGTCTATGTTTCTAAATTGGTGTTGAGTGCTTTTGTAGTGTTTTCACTGTGTTACTGTGTGTGTTTGTACAAATACTTTGCACATTGTCCAAGAGATAAGAATGACTGCTTGTACCAAGCTACCAAGGGGTGAGCAGGGTTTATCTGAACTGTGTATCTCGCTTACCATGACTAGAGTGAGGCTCCCTACTTGGACAGGATGTAAACTGACTGCCAACTGGAGAACTTTTGTGAGTTTCATGTGATTAAGGAGTGGTACGTTTCTGATAGGCCATTTCTCTTTGGACCCTTTATGTGTGTGTACTTTTTCATGCCTCCCTGCTTGCTAGCCTAGAAACCTGGATATAGGTGAGAGAACTACGCTACTAAGCAACTCAGATCCCTATTGAAAGAAATCAAAAGAACCTTTGATCTGCATAATTAATTATTAATCTTATTTTTTATGCATAATTAAAAATGTATATATATTTATTTATTTTTTAAATGTTTTCTTTTATTTATTTATTATTCTGCTGATAAACATTTTTGTTGATATTTGTAAGATGTTTTTTGATGATGTGATTTCACCATAGATAAATAAACTCTGACCTGGCTCGAATCAATCATAAAGCTTTATTGATTCGAATTACATTGTCCTTTCCTTATACTGGAGTAACTGACTAGCGCTTGATGAGCCGGACGAAAATGATTAAGCAGTGCTTTTCTATGAGGTTAATGTTGAAAGCACCAATTATTGTTATTTAATCGACTTTGACACATTTTCCTGAGGATGGTCTCATGGACGGCTTGAGCTTCGGGAGACCGAAACGTCGACCTTATACTCTCCATAACACAATTCATCCCATGAGCTGCTGGAGTCCACTAGGAGTGATTTCTGATTATTTGAAAGACTGCATATAGGACTCAAACCTTTTGAGGTTGGAGAGTCAGGATGCTTGGTGCTCTCCTTCTGTCCCTTGGATGTAAAGGGATTGTGGACTATAAGAGTCGCCAATGCGTTTCTGTAAAAACACTAAAAATAATCTTTGTTACTTTACTATATTGATGAATATATTATTAGTGAATATATAAAAAATCTTCATTTTTCCAGAAATGAATTACATGCTGTTTGAAGATTTATTCATTTATGGAATTTGATTTATGGTTAATTACCACATTAATAGTATTTAATACCTCCGAAATAATTGTATGCAAATGATTCCTCCATGAACATTGTGTGTTTCACACTAAAGGTACTACATAGCACAAGTTATAGTTGCTTCAGATAAGTATAGCTATTAGTATAACTATAACTGCTGAATTTCTATGGTTTGTGTGGGTGAAACGTCAACTTAACTATAAGGTCCCTGCATCCTTTGTTTTTCAGTGAATGTGTATATTTTGTTAAAAGCTATAGTAATATATAATTACCACATGTTAATACAACCACAGCTGTGCACTTTTGTGCCCATGAGGGGTTTCTTAGAGACTCCCCAAGTGTCCTATAGGGTCAGGATACCTCCATTCTGACCCCTTTAGTTTGTTTTCATTTATGTTTTCTCCCCAGAGCCAGCCAGGAAACAAAGTGGCGGCCATAACTTTCCTTTCACGTTGCAGCCAGCCAATCAGGGACTTGTTTTTTACTCAGATACGAGTCCCTAGATATCTATATTTATTTCTTTAATTACTCCAAAACTACTGAAAAGATTTACACAAAATTACAAAATGAGCTCTTGCTACACCAAGATTACCTACTGTTGGTTGGCAGTGGGTACTTATAGTTAGGACTTAGTTTCCATAGGAAAAGCATTTTTTGTTTTGTTAATAACTTGGCGACATTTGACAAATCTTCATAAAAGATTCAAAACTAGTTTGCTGCTTACTTCAGCTGCTGTATTGAAAGTTTTAGGGTGATTTGTCAAGCAAGGGCAGAGAAAAAGAGGGGTGAAAACACTTTTTCCCCACGCAGCTTCCCCTAGGGATTTTGAACATGACTATAGCCATAACCGCTGAACTTAATTAGACCAAATCTGGTAGAAAAGTAGATTTTAGTCCAGAAAGAACTCTTTTTGTGACTTGATGTGAATCCGTTCAGTAGTGTTGGAGTTATTAAAGCAAAAATAAATCTGTGTATCTAGGTATACAAATCCTCCATGGATCAGATTGGCTGTCACCACTTGACCAGGAAGTGCTGGCAGCCATCATGGGACTCAGACTCAGTTGAGCCCCATGGAAAAAGGAAAAAAAAACAGAATGGGGCAGTGTAGGTATAACCTGAGCCCCTTGGCCTGGTGGTGGGTTCCCACACACCCACACCATGCACTGCTTCATACAACAAATATTATATCTAGGGGTGGGGAAAGAATTCTGCCCTGCCCACAGAGTTTGTAATATCACTAAGTTGGTGAGCAAGAGCAAGATTTCTGAATGCGAGTGGTCGTGGTCGGCTGCAATAGTTTGTGATGAGAAAGCTACTGCTCGCCTTGAGGAAGCTGCAGCTGGAGTGGAAAATCTACTAGAGTGGCAGAAAGAAGTTAGCACCCTTTAGCGCTCCACGTTATGCAGTTTGCTCTGATTTTACAGCATCAGGGAAACTCATTGCACTAAAAATGAGTGCAAACAGAACAACGTATCAAAACTGCTCTGATCACGGAACTCCTCATATCGCAGCAACGTTATTTTGGCACTTTGTGGAGTTCCGCATAGCAGAACTCCGCAAACTCCAGCCAGGCCTAATTATGTCACTGATGACATCTTCTATGACATCATTGACAATATCACTGTAACATTTCCAGTTAAATTATTGATGAGAAAAACTGTGCTTTGTGGGGGCATGAGGCATAGTACCTTAGAGCACGAGTTATAGTTACTTGAAATAACTCTAACTATAACAGCTGAATTTCTATGGTGTTGTGCGTGTAAATTCAGAACCTAACTATAATGTCCTAGTAACCTTTGTTTTTTCAATGAATTTCTGTGTTGTTTTTTAATGCAGTGTGGGGCTGGCCTCAGGGCCTGCGACCAACCCCATACATGCATCCAGGCCCACACCACACATGGCCATTGGCTGTTCATGGTGGGGGGTTGGCTGAAGTGATTGGCCTGTGCCCAGCCCCTGCGCCAGAACCCCTCATGTGCCTCCACCCCCTGCATGCACCCACCCCCATATCACACATGCCTTTTGGCTGTACATGGTGGGGGTTGTCCAGACCCTGTGGCCAACCCCACTAGGCATCCTACCCTGTGACATGCAAGGCCTTTGGCCATGTGTGGAGGGGGCTGGCTACAGGGCCTGGACCTGTAGTATCCAGCCCTGCACCATGCATGGCCTTCGGCCGTGTGTGGTGAGGATTGGCCACAGTGCCTGGCCTGCAGCCAAGCCCTGCAGATACCCCCCTATAGGCATTCAACCCATACACACAGGGCCTTCTGCCAAATCAATGGGGCTTCTAGGACATTTTACACATTTACATACTGCTAGTAGTTAAAAGGGAGACATTGCACAGGAGATGACAAGAAAAAAACCCACTTATCACGGTCAATAAAGAAGATATTAAACTCTGAAAGAGCAATGATGCATTTACCCCCATTGAGAATTTCAAGTAATTTTTCAAGGTGGAACTGCAGAGTAAACACCAAGAGCAAAAAGTTAGGATGATTTGAACATTATGGAGTGGCGCTTCAGCTGTGGCACCTCCTCTGCTTATATTTGTAAGAGCTTCCGTTCAGGTTTAATTTATGTAAAATAAGTAAGCATCAGTGGCAGAATGCATGTTGACCTGATTATTTATCCAAGAAGAGGCCACAGTTTTGCCCAAAATGACTACCCAACTGGAGAACTTTTTACTGGCTAATTAGTAAGTGCTACCTGATTGGGTACATGGATAGTGCATATTCCACACTACAGCTGCATAAAGCATAGATAATACTTCCTGGTACATTGTATGTCTGTAATTTTGGCAATGTGATTCTTCCTTGAGCGTCTTCACCCAGAAACCAGCTATAACACGAGTCCTCCTGTAAAGAAGACGACAAGACTACAAACTATTGAATCTCTGTTTGATGGTGATCTCCTTCTGTTTCTCTCTCCTGGAAACCACAGAGGGAACCCCAATTCCCTGCAGTCCCTCCTGGCTCCCTGCCACCAGCGAGAGCCAGCATTGCTCCTGCCTACCTACCTGAACTTACCATTGGCCTATTCCAATGTTGCTCTATTTTATGTGCTTCTGATTGGCAAGCATGTAATCTGCTTTCACTTCCTGCTGTCAGCTGCCATGCCATTGTGTGGAGCCTGGACCAAGTACTCCTTTCGGTCACTGCCATTCGCTACTGACCTTCCACTCGTTGCTTCACTATGAGGTACTCATTATTTTTATTCACTTTTGCACATCGATTGAGAGTGCATGGGTCTAAAGTCCTTCTCTTTCAGCCCTGCTCTCCTCCCGTCTTGTGTTGCTTCACTCCCCCACCCCACGTGGACGCTTTTGCTTCAAGTCACAATCTTTTGCTTTTTACTTCACTCACTCGCGTTTTCATTTACACTGATACATGTTGTTTTTCAAAGCGCACTTTATTGCTGGGTGATTGTTATCTTTAGAAACCACAGTGCATTTGTTTCATAAATCCATTCTGTGATGTCCCTTTAAACTGGTGGAGGTTGCTGATTAGTTCTGGTGACAGGATATACTCTTTTTATTTCCAGGGACACGCACTTGTAGGTAGGAGCTCGGTCTAATGGCCAATGTTGGTGGATGAATGCCCTCTTTGAGTCTGGCCTACGCAGTGTCATTCTTGATACGTAACAAAGTGTTACTAGTTTGGCAACAATTTGCTAATATTGGCACAGGGTTGCACAGACCTCCAGAAGTTTGTTTTCATCACAGGAGTATAAAAGGCACCTCACCCTTTTAGTCGAGATATGTTGCTACTTCAATTGATTGAAATATTGGGTCATTTTGCATTTGACATTCCGTTTTCAGGGTAGTTAATTATTATTAAATTGTTTTCTTTTGTCTTTGAATGCATTATGAGGCCAGACCATTTACCTTAATTATTACATATTACTCTTTTGAATGCCGCTATCATCATTTTTTAGGTCACCCGTTTACCTGGAGTGCACACAAGCCCTGCGTGGAGTTTGCAAGACCTCCTAAATGGAGCTAAAAATGTTGGCCCTCTTTCAGAGACCTGTTGCAGTCTGTGATCCTTGAAACAAAGGGCTGCATTATTACTGCCACTCTGCAAGCCTTTGATGTTCTCAGTCTTAGCCTTCACTCTCTGTGCCATGTGGATCTGAACATTCATAATCATGTCTGCTTCCTCTTCCCCTGGCAATGTAGGGGTTTAAACAGCTTCTGTATGAAAATAACCTATTGAGGTGAGGCTTGCAATAGAAATGTTGCACAATCTCCAGAAAGACAAATGCAGCTGTATATGACCTCAAAGCATCTGATCATATATCTGATTTCCATAAGCTTTGGACTGCTTTACACATGAGAGCAAAACATATACTGTTGGCAACTTACACTTTGAATGCTGCAACCTTCTAAGGGAGATGCATGTAATTAATTCTGTTATCTGTAACTTAGCATAATCTCAGGAGCTAAAGCCCATATTTGGTAAGGAACCGTTGTCATTGTACATTACATAGGTAAAAGCAGTAGTTTTCAACAAAATGAGAGGCTAAAACTTACATGTAATATACATGCCAAACATTAAGTAATACAGTTTCTGAAGGGCACATGGAAACCACCAGCAGTGTGGTGGTACATTTCACTGGAATGTTATATTAATATTTGGCAAATATAACACTCATATTTGAGCAGTGTAATCATGCAGATATGTGAATGCTGTTGTACAACACGATTGATACACTTTGACTCCTAGAATGTATAGGTGGACATTTTACTGTGTACATGTCAGTGCGGTGGGCCAGCTATGTATGCATGCACATGTACAGCTTCATCTTGGGTGTGCACAAGAGTAAACAGGTTATAATACTACATGTGCACTTGGCACTCCTACCCCTTGCTGCTGTTCAACGTGTAAAAAAACATATGCAAAGCCAATAGATCTTGCAAAGACTCATCCTATTGGCTTTGCCAGTGCTTGTTTTTATATTTAACTGTGCCCAAAGGACCTGGCCCACCCAGAGGCTGAAAGAAAAGCAAGAGCAGAAAATCACACTTGTTTTAAAAAAAAACTTTTGCCAAGTATAACGAATCCTCCAAAAATTGTGCAGTGAAAAATAAAAACACATATATTTTTTGACCCAGGCAACGTCCCTCAGGGATCCTAGCACCAGGCCTAGGGTGTCAGGGTATTCCTAGCCTACTCGCTTTTTTTATTTTTATGTTTATTTTTGGGACTCAGCTGAGCCTGAGTCTCAAAATGGCTGCCAACACTTCTTAGTTGAAGTGTTGGCAGACAAACAGATATCAGGACGGGAGATCCACACCTGTAGATACACAATTTTGTTTTTTTCTGCAAATACTCAAAAACTACTTCATGGATTCACACCAAATCACAAACAACGTGCTTTCTGGACCAAGAGCTAGCTTTCTGCCAAAATCCATCCAGCGTTTTAGGCTATAAACGTGTCTAAAATTCCCTTTTGGAATAGCATGGGGAGAAAGCATTGTGGGGCCCACTTTTTCCTTAATTAATCTTAATTTTTCAAAATGATCCTGGGGTTGGGGACCCTGAGTCCTTAACATGTTCAGAGAGGGAAGCTGCATTGTTCCCTCTGCTTTATGTAAATGAGGAGTCTGGGGGATGGGGTCCCCAGGGCCTGACAAAGCTTGGGTAGGAAGGCCGCATGACCCCCCTCTTCATTGAAATGTAGTGGCCCTGAGGGATGGGGTCACCAGGGCCTAACCAGGGTCAGGCAGGGGGGGCATGTGTCCCCCCCCCCTTAGTTTTAGGTATGGCCCTGGAATATTGTTGTCCCCAGGGCCAAACAAAATTCCAGTAAGGTGGCTGTGTGGCACCCTCTGATTGACTGAATTTAGTGGCCCTGGGGTATGGTGTCCACAGGGCCTAACAAGGATCGGGAGCGGGGGACAAGTGTCCCCTTCACCTTTAAATTAAATAAAGCCCCATTGGGTTGGGTGGGGGAAAGGAGGGTTGGTGGGGGGAGCCAAATGGTCCCCTTTCCCTTTACAATATTTCTGGCCCTTGGAGATGAGGTCTCCAGCTGCATAATATGTTTGGTGAAAGGGCCCACATGGCCCTCCTCCATTTAAAAAAAAAGGCCCTGGGAGATGGGATCCACAGGGCCAGACCCTGTGGCCAACCCCCCTGCTGTGGACGAAGGCCATGTGCAATGTTGAGCTGACTGTCCATGGGGGTGTTGCCCACAGTGTCCAGCCACAGTCTAACCCCTCACTATGCTTGGCCGAAGGCTGTGCCCAATGTGGGATTGGCTACAGCTTTATGCAGGAGATGTGTATGTGTAGACACATATATATATATATATATATATATATATATATATATATATATATATATATATATATATATATATATATATATATATAAAATAATATTAGTTTTGCAAATGCTGTTAATATGTTTAAACATATGTGTAAATCATGTTTATATTTAGTGTACAGTATTAATTTTTTATATATTTTTATATGCATATCTCAATATTTAATTTAGGTTATATACTTTACATAGTTTTGTTGACTGAAGATATGTTTGGTAATTTTCACTTTATTTTACTACTGAAATGCAAATTAGATGTATTTAAATATGTTTATTATATATATATTTTTTAAATGTACACTTATGTATTTGTATACAATTAAATACACAGTATTTAACATTATATTCTTAACTAATAAACGAATCAACTGTCTATGTTGTGTATTCGGCAAACGCTTGGTGGCAAGAAAACTCTTCTTACTTTTCAAGCAGTCAATCTGTAATGAGGTGCCTCTCCGCCTGCAGTAAAATCATTCTCAATTTGCGGTGTGATCTCACTGTCTGTTGTGATGTTTCCTAAGCTGTCTCAGAAAGCAGTCACTTAAACTGTGCTAGAAAGCCGTTTCTCCTTCTGATCTCATTTTAGTTTGTGAAGTCGCTGAATCTATTTTAAAAAGCAGTTGTCCCTCGCACTGCCTTTGGCAGCATCAGTTTTGCAGCAACGACTTTATCAAAACAGCTAATTTCATCCACATTTTAGATTGTATTCTATTCAAAACTGCTAAAGCAATGCATAGAAAATGTGTAGATACCTCATTAATAACAAAGCAGTACATTTAATAATACTCTAAATATTCACATTAAGACTGATGCATCACCCTAAGGATTCAAACGTCTCTGGAAATTATTTATTTACGTTTCAGATATTGAAAGCATGTCTGTGTGAGAGTGAGGTATCCCGTTTGCACCACCTTAAATGTTTCCTATCCCCTTGGGCTTTGCTGTTTTGCACGTCACGTAAATCTTGTATTATGTAGTGTGTGTCCCTTTTCTGTGCAGCCGACACCCAAACAGAGGAAATCCGTGGACTGAGTATGTTTCCAGCCTTACACTAGCCCCTAAAACCATTTGACTCAGCAGTATAAGGAATATGAAGCTACAGCACCCTAGAATACCCTTGTCATGGCCATTACAAGCTCTATAGAACCAAGTGTTTGTGCAGTGTACATCCTGAGGCCTTTCACAGTCACTGCATCTGTGGATTGCACAACACACAAAATCAGATGTCTCTGAGAATCAAGGCTGTCTAAACCTTGCATCTCAATAAGAGGTGCAAATGCATTCTGAGTTCTTCCCTAGCAATGGGCCAGCCCACATCATCCTTTGTGTGAGTAGTCTCAGATCGTTAGCAATCTGCCCTGTATTCATGTACACATCGCACAAAAACAGCTATCTAAAGCTATCCCTACAGGTTTGTCGCGCAGGCTCTCATTCTCCTAATGAGACTACTGGATTTTTAGGGGGCAAGATCGTTCGCAGTGTGGGGGACTAAGTCTGACCCACGGTGAAGGACCCTTGTCACCCCAAATCCGGGTTATGCTCTGGCTAACTAGCAGTGCCTTGTCTCTTCCGGAAGGAAGAGA
Organism: Pleurodeles waltl; assembly: GCF_031143425.1. Lineage (NCBI taxonomy): Eukaryota > Metazoa > Chordata > Amphibia > Caudata > Salamandridae > Pleurodeles > Pleurodeles waltl. The sequence goes on from NC_090442.1 coordinate 563,907,923, forward strand.
CAATTGGGCAGCCGAGCGCATGACATCTTAGTACTTCCCAGGGAAGTCGTGGTTACTCAGGTCACAACCGGTGCTCTCATACACAGTATGGTCTCATATAGAAATGACAACGGCAGCTTACGTTTTAAAGATTGGTTCAATAAAACGACTGCATTTTATATAGTAAGTAGTGAGCTGCAATAACCAGAACGAAACAACACAGTAGGATTAAAATAGTAACGATGAGAGTGAAGCACAAGAATAAGGCTATCATAGTGCAACTATATTAAGTTCTCTCTAAGTTATATTATGAGCACAGCATGTTAAGCTCTAAGCCTGCCTTTCAGGTTCCCCTGGGAGGACATCAATCCTCATACCTGAGCAAAGGCCTGTAAGCTGCATCAGCATCTGCAACTGCAACAGGGCAGTCAGCATCTAGTTGTAGGTTCCTGGTCGGAATCTCCCTCTGACCTGTACTAGGACTAGAAAGTGATTTTATAACTAACACGCAGATGTTCTAAGAAAATGTCCCTATGAAAGAATGTGTATCGTCTACGAATACTAGAGACTAAACTTCTACCACGTGTACCGGCAATGTACCAAACTGTAGTCTTGACTGAAGCACAGGGTGAGCAAGAATGCAGTGTTTGAGAACACAGTGCTGAACTAAGCTAAACAGTGTGATAGAAAGAATAAAACAAGACCGTAAAACTGGTTATTGTAAAATAACAGTGCGAGGCGGAATAAAATGTATCTAGGGCAATGTGCACAGAGGCCTAATATGTTAACCTAACGTGCATAAAGCTATATTAAAAATGGCTACACTACAGGTTAAAGTCTGGACTAGACCTGTACAGAGTGATGTGTATAGGTAAGGCCCCTTCCAGTCCTGCACTAGCTCCTTAACATCTGCTGCATATAAATTCTAAGGCCTTTCACTGCCTAACATTTACACAGCTTAGAGGAGAGATGATCCTCTACTAGCATTGCATGCCAATTGGTATGCCAGTTGAGGTATCTTCAAGTACTGCACGAGGGCCCTAGTATATAGCCATGGGCCACAACCCACCCCATGCAATCTTCAAGTGTTTTCCATGCTACCAGATCAGTCCACCAAGGGGTTAACTCTCAAAGGTGCAGCAGGTGCAGTGGTGCCAGTACATAAGGGCTTCTTATAGTACGGCTGTTTTTTACTTACTAAACAGTAGTGTGGGAATTTTTTTCATGCTACTATTAGGACCCACAACAGTTTTGCTACGGCACTGGGCCCCACAACAGCTCAGAACTATTTCTCACCTGCCATGATGCTGCGAAACAACCAAGCATGAGATAAAGCACTGCATTCCCTGGCCTCAGAAGCACCTGAGGGAATGTTGTTAAGTGAGATGAGGTACAGAAGAGCTCATTCACTCCTTTTAGGTTGGAGTGTACCATACCATGGCTGTTCCACTGACCTCCTACAAGGGAAGTTCCCAGAGCCCCTCAAGTAGGAAGTGATCACTCTAATACCATTTTGGGTCTGGGTCAATGAGCTCCGATGTCCAATCAGGTCTCAGGCACCGTGTACACTCACAACATACTCTGCACTCTTATGAGGAGAGTTGCATATCATGGTTGGTTAGGAAAGACATCAGTGCAGGAAGATTATTGTAAATAGGCAACCGAATGTGCTTTCATAATGCTGTATAGTGATTGCAAGGCTTGTGACAGCCAAGGTCTTGGAGACTGGTGCATGAAGCAAGGCAGCGGGACAATGTTTCATCTGTATCATGAAGCACTACTGAAATAATCACTGAACATAGCTACCATTGTTAGCTAACCTCAGTTATTAACTGATAAATTAGACAATTTCCGACACAGAAGGGCCTGCAAATCACCCCCCATGGTAGGAATCAAAATAGTGCTGGTTCCCTAATATACATGCATGTGGGGTCTTCTGGCACCCATCAGCAGCATGGCATGATTTTGTAACTTACAATATGTAGATCTATAAATGGGTAACTGTTAGAAATTGGGTTACTTGTTGAGGTGGTGAGGCCATATTCAAGCAGCAACCACCATTTCTCTAAGTCACAAACAAACCCTAAATTAACTTTTGCTTAACCCTCTCATAGTTTGGCTCACCACTAGTCGGGCTTATCTTAGAGGCAATGTATGAAGGGTTTATGCAGCACTTCAAACAGTAATAAGGTGAAAACACAACACAAGAACATCCAACACCAATTTGGAAAAATAGGGTATATTTTAATAAATTATTTGACACCAAAATGACAATAATACAATTATTGGAATTGATATATGCAATTTTAGAGCGTTAAGTAGAAATAGTGCATTAAAGCACAAACCGCCAACTGTGGTTATCCGGTTGCGCCGGACCAGGGCAAAGTTGTAAGTTCAGGCCGCCCGCAATAGAGTGTGGGATGGCTACAGGGGCCTAGTTAGGCTATCTGAACAAAATACCTTAAATCCTCGTGCATGGTCTGAGTGGTGTCACTTTGTGAGTCTTCATATTGCCTGGCACCGGTTCCAAGGGGCTGCGAGAGCTGTGATGCAAGGTCCTCCATCGTTGTGTGTCGCATTGCATTGGTTCAGATAAAGCTGTGTGGCTAAGTTTTGCAAGGCTTCACATGGAGTTGGTTCTCACAGGCTGGGCTGGGCAGCGAGGCTTGATGAGGCTGTGCATCACTCGGCATCAATTCCGTTAAGGCTGCGGACTGTGTGGTGAGTTTCTGTGAGGCTCCATGTCGCTCTGCTTTCATTCCAATGAAGCTTGCAACTGAGCAGTGAGGCTTTGCAGGGCTTTGCTTAACGTTATGCTAGATTTGGTGAAGATGAAAGCTGGGCTGTCAAGGCACCTGTAATCTCAATTCCAAGGGTCCAGGACTGGAGGGCCTCACTTAGGGAATTAGGACTCACAGCAAGCAGAGAACAGGTGCAGGGTTCAAGAGAGTTGGAGCCTTTTCTGTCCCTAAGGATTGATCAGAAGGCCCTCCAACTAGCCCTCGGAGTCAATGTGTTGGTCCTGAGTTCAAGATGCATATCCAGACTATCTCACTCAGGCAGCAGAGTAGCAGGGCAACAGGGTAGCAGTCCTCCTTGCAGCAGAAAAGCACAGCAGTCCTGAGTGTGCCACAAGTCCAGAGGTGTACTGAAGAGTTGGGTCTGAGGGACCAATCTATAATTGGTGCCACCTATGAAATAGTGGAAGGTTCTGGAGATTTTCACCCTTCAGAAGTTGAATTTCCTACCTCTCTGACCTGGTCCCAGCTTCTCTGAGAACAAGGAAGACTAGTCTCAAACCCTTTCTGAGTGTGCTCAGGCACAGCCTTTGTGATGTAGAAGTGTGGTAGGTGACAGATCCTTCCTCTCATCAAGTCCAAGATGACCCATCACTGTCTAGGAGCAATACACACAAATTAACTGCCAGTTGCACCTATTTATGTGACACTGAAGCGGCCTGCAGAAACCAACAGCATGCTCACTAGTAGTATTTAACTTACCGGCTCTGGGTACAAGTAGTACCACTTTACTAAGAACTTATTAAATGTGCCAATTGGACATAAGCTGGTTTTACCACGTTCAAAGGCGAGAACACAAGCACTTTAGAACTGAGTAGCAATGGTAAAGTGCATAGAGTCCTAGAAGCCCATAAAAAACCTAAAACAGGTGTCGGAACACAGGACAGTGAAGGCAAAAGTTTGGAGATGACCCTGCAGAAAAGGCCGAGTCCAATAATAACTACGAATAATGGATGTTTTCTGCTGAGGGGTTCTGAATAATATCAAATAAACAACAAGAGCAAAACTTGAGTTGTTGGTGATGTCACTCAGCCCTTCTTTTTAGTTGCCCATGTACAATTTTATGTTATGTATGGCCCACATCCCCCTCCTTCACTGCTCGAATGAACAGCGCAGAGGTAGTCATGATGAATGGGTGAATAATCTGGTATCCTGCTACATAAGCCATCCACCTTAGGCATTATACTCTTCCTACCCATGCAAATATAAAGGAAAATGGTGCCCAACACCCATGCCACCATCCTTTAAGATTACACACCCTTCCAACAATCAAATATAAAAAAAACACCTAGTGTCCTGCGACCTTCCCATCCATCATTGGTTAAACTTTCCCCAAATCTTCCAGCCCCAATTCAATCCAGTGCAATCCCAATCTGTTCTGTCACCCTTCCACCATAGTGAACAACTGTATGGCTGGTGTCCTGTAACCTTCTCATGCCACACTGGGAGTATTCCCTCTTCTCACTCTGTGCAGTGCAAAAATACATACCTGGCATCCAGGTACCCACTACAAATTGATGCGCATGCCACCCTGAAGCTATATTCTGCACTCTCACACTATGTTGCAAACACTTATCAGCAAGGCATGCTTCTCCCTGTGAAGGTGGATCTGCAGAGAGCTGCTGCTACCAGAAAGAGTATAGTTGCTAGTGCAAGAACACCACCCATATTCACATGTCCCCTTCTTATCTCTTGAGGCCTGCAGTAGGTGACAGGCCACCATTAGTGAGGGCAGTGGCTTTGAGACCTGGAGCCTCGCTGCTATGAGGGCAAAGCAGTGAATCTTGTTTTTGACTGCTCTAAAGTCAGAGCAGTTACTAGCAGACTTTCCAAATCCTTATTCTATATAATGGTGTCCTGTGGAATCCATGACTTCAGCATACATTCTAACTCTGCACTTAAGATTGACTACATGCACAGTCTTAGAGCTCCTGGTTTGAATTGTGTAGTGGTAGGTGGGTATTTGTGCTGTATTCCACTCAAGAAATTACATTAAGGCTCATGGATAATTTAAACTGTGCAATTCATGTTTATAATGAAGTCCACTTATTGCACATCCATTATTTTCCTGATCTTTCACGTTTCATAAAATAATTAACCAGCGGATGGCAGCACTTTAAGTGAGGCACCAGGCTGGAACTGTTCTGCAAGATTTCATTTTATTTGCACAGCATGAAGTTGGATTCCCTTTTCATTTTGTTTTTTCATGGACATCAAGATGGCACCCACCAGCAGATGGGATCCTGTTTTGGACAGGAAACAACTTGCCATATTATTGCATGGGGATAGTGAATGCCCTTTGGCTTTTTGAGGCGTAATGTTGATTCATTCAGGGTTGCAGTGCATGTAGGCTTTTATGGTCTGGCATAGCAGCATAGCTGCTGCCTGACAATTATGTGAGAATCACCAGGAGAGGGCCTTTAGCTGCTCACACTTGATGGGAGTCAGGAATACATGTTCAAATGGAACAAAAAGGCGTTTGCCTTCCACCCAGCTGTGATCATTTTCTTTATTTATCCAGGTGCCTGAGTTTGAACTTTCAAGGGTACGCACAACATTATAATGCTATTAGGGTGTCTTAACTAGCTGGATAATTTATGTTGGTTTTCTGTGGCAGCAGCACAGATGAGTGGATGTAGCCTACATGAACTTTTAAGTCCGGCTTGACTGTGCAATGTGACAATGTCTGATTTATTTTGAAAAGTTGTGATAAAGGCAGTAGACTTGGCATATTGATTGTGAAAAGCATATGTTAAAGTAAATAGGCATTGAAGAATGGATTGTTATTACTTTGAATTAAAGCCTGCAGATTTTTTGTCATAAGGAAGCTCGTAGATTACCTTAATAGGCAGGGATTTAGGTGTTAGTTACACCATTTGACAAACCATGAGTATAGAAATTTTGCCCTGTGAGAATCCTTGTCAAATCTTGTTAAGAGAGATACTATCTGGCTTTACAAACTGTAATTTTGTAAACATTTGCAATCCTTTGGTATTGTGCCCAATGATTGTCTCGTAATATAGATTATGCTCAGAATAGTAGACCTGTGTTCATTATGGTGACAAGCTAATGACAACAGTTATGGTCTTGATTGGTATGCAGGGAAATGTTATGCCTGATACCATAGTTCTGGCCTGTTTACTATGAAATGTTATTACAAATGCAGTAGGCCTAGCTTATTTATTGTGAACAGTGTGTATTAATGCCTGTAGACCTTTGAGAGTGGGCTGTTGTCACATTATGCTTCAGGACATAGAAGTGTATTTTGTTACATGTAATCTTACAGATTACTATTATAATCAAGGGCTATGGTATTGATCACTGTCTCCAACGGAACCCTGGCAGTAGAATTTCAATTTGATGATGTTTGTTAGGCCCTATTGAGAGGGGCAGTATATTGTTTTGCCAACTTTAATTTTGTACCCATTTATAATTTTATAAATGCATATCTGATGGTTTCCTGCTTCTGTGCACTTCTGTAGGCCTAGGCTATACATAGCTTCAAGTCATTGGTAAAGGGTAGAGGCCTAATCAGTTCACTGGTAAATGTTATGCCACATTCAATAGGTGTTTCTGTTTATAATGAAACATTATCTCAAAGCAAGTGGGTCTTACTTACTTTGTGTAAAATCTATGCATTAGAGGCAAACAGTTTTAAGGGTTGATCGCTGCTACACTGTGTTAAAGCCTGTAGTCAGGCATTTTGCCACATGGAATCTAACAGATTACTATAATAGGCAAAGTTTTTTATGCTGGTGACCCACCTGAACAAACTATGGGAGTAGGAAATTTGCAGTATGGCAATCCTTATTATGCTCTAGGCTTAGGGATTTTGTACTGGTTTGACAACTGTATTTTGTAGATATTTATAATTTTGTTACAGTATATGTTACAATGTGGGTCTCTAGTTGGCAGAGGCTTACACTCTGTCTGATACACACTAAAAGTTTACCTGTGCTCACCCTCTGGTGTCTTGGCACAGAGCAGTCAGGCTAAACTCAAGAAGCAATGTGTAAAGTATTTGTGCACACACACACCGTAACACAGTGAAGACACCACAAAATGACTTCATACCAGTTTAGAACAATAGCTAATATGTATTTGAGTCAAACAAGACCACAATGACAATAATCCTACTTACACAAGGTAAGTTATGATTTTGAAAGATGAAATCAAACAGCAGTGCTTAGAAGACAATAGCTCACACCTGGGGCTATTTGATCAAACTGGACTGGGGCAAATACAAAAGTTCGGTTGGACCGTGATGAAGCGTGGTCCGGGTACAGAAGTCACACAGACCCACTGACTGTACCTTGGTTGTGTCGAGGCTCAGTGATGATGCGTTGATCCAAGGAGGGGATGTATTACATTTACCTCCTGATCCAGCAATGTCGTGGATGTGTCAATATTGAGAAGTAATGAGTACTAGTTAGAATATATCAGTTCTTGTGTTGCAGCACCACTCTCACCTACCAGGGTGCAGGTTTAAATGTGGCACTACTGGGCAGAGCAGGACTTTTGGTACAAGAGTCCAGGTGCTGGTAGCAAGATGCAGGTGAAGTCTTTGATGTCCCAGAGACTACAGAAACAGGGGGAAAATCTCAGTCAGGGCCCTTGGAGAAACTTTAGATTGCAGGATGTAGAGAGTTAGATCCAGTTCTCTCACTCCCAGCAAGAAGTAGCAGGCAGAAAACCTACACAGCTGAGCAAACAGCACAGCAATCTTCCTGGTAGAAATTCCTCAGTCCAGGAAGTGTTCCTTGTATATGGTGTCAGAGACATTGAAGTGGGGGAGACTTTAATGAGTGGTTTTGAAATGCCCCAGTTCTCTTTCAGTCCAGTCCTGTCTGCCAGGTGGTCTGTGGGAGGTTATCAATCCTTTGTGAGGGGTCAGGCCACTACCCCTTGAATTGTGAGAGCCCATCCACACTTCTTGCCCAGGAAGACCCATTGGTATGCAGCTGGAATGCAGGGGCAATTAAGTGTCCTGTATCTATGGCTGCCTGATTGGAATGCACAAACGTTGCTGTAACCTAACCTAACATAGACCAGATGTGGATTGAAGGCAGGCTAACTCACAGGATGGTTAAAGTAAGAATATGCCAAATTTATAAAACTGGCTTTCTCAGACTGGCAATTAAAAAAGCTATTTTACCAAAAATATATATTTTTAATTGTGAGTCAAGAGACACCAAACTCAACTTTTCTACCTTTTCCCAATTGGAAATTACACTTAAAAGATGTTTTAAGGCTATCCCCATACTAGCCTATGGGAGAGGTAGTCCTTGCAGTAGTGAAAAACGAATTTAAGTGTTTTTGACTACCTGGACATGTTAAACTTAAACATATGTGTCCAACTTTTAAAATACACTGCACCCTTCCCTTGGAGCTAACCAGTGTAAACATTAGGGGTATCTTACAAGTTAATTAAAAGGAAGGTTTGGGTCAGGTGAGTGTGTACACTTGCCAGGCCGAACTATCAGTTTAAACTGCACACACAGGCTCTGCAATAGCAGGCTTGAGACGTGTTTGAAAGGCTACTGTGGTGGGTGGCAAAGTCAGCACTGCAGGCCCACTGATTGCATTTGACTTACAGCCCTTACGGCTCACTTAGTGCACTTTCCTAGCGACTTACTAGTAAACCAAATATGTCAATAGTGGAGAAACCAGTATCACCATGTTTTAGACACAGAACCTATGCACTTTAGCTCTGGATAGTAGTGGTAAATTGTGCAGAATCCTTAAAGCCAGCAAAAATGATGTTCCGCACACCGTCAAAACAGCAGGCCTGAAAGCAAAATGTTAGAGGAAACCACACCAAAGGATACCATGTCTAACGGTATACCTGATGGTTGCCTTGTGGGAAGGCTTATAAACCAACACTGTAGGTCTGAGTTTCTCATGGTGACAAGCCACTGATAATGATTATAGGCTTGACTGTTTATAATGTAATGTTATGATAAAAGCAGTAGGTCTGACACTTTGGTTGTTAAAAGACGACAAATACATTTCATATAGTTTGATTCTCATTGATCCTTGATTTCAAAATCTGCTATAAATGCTATGTTGGTCAGTCTAATACCACAAAATGGTCTCCTTTTTTCCCTATTTCTTTATCACTTGATGATGTTCCCAGAGTTCAGCAACAAATTTAAATCTTCCTGTTCTTCCTCAGTTACATCCCAGTATGTACCTCCATTCCCCCAGAGTATTATGTCCAATTCTTCATGATGAACCACATGTCCTCCTTTGTATTCTATACCCTGTCAATCTGCAAATCCCCCTCTTCACTATGAACCACATCACCACAACATTTTATGTGGCACTCAGCAAGTATTTGACATCAAATTGTTTTTCGACAGGGCATAAATTCAGATATCACGATACAGCTGACACATGTTTTGTGGATTTAGAGATTCTTATACATCTAAGAATGACCATGGGGAAACACCATGCTTATCTTTACCATCCCAAACACGGAAGCCACATTACAAGATATTGGTCAATAACTGCAATCACACATTGAAGTTGGGTCAAGAACTACTGCATTTTAGTTCACTGATGAAGGCAACTATTTAGAATACACATTTTGGATATACGATTAAATGAAAAGATAGTTCAAACGAATCAAATTTATGGCCTTGAAAAAGTGGCATCTCTAAATCCAAGGAGTACATCGGCCTTGGAAGCTGGAAGTTCGATGACTCTTTTTTTATACAGAGCTGTCTGTTCAACAAACATATATTTTTAGCTCTGCGTTCTACACTATCATCTGAGGACAAAGTTGTATAATCCTCTGGTGGCACCTAAATATGCTCACATCTACTGTGGGTGAGGATCAGAGGTAATGTGATTGGCCTGTGTCTGCATTTTTAGGCAGTAGTTGTCCAGATGATTGGGGGTACTGGGTTGTGTACTGTCCAGAGGGAGAACAGCCAATGGCCTGTCGGACAGGAATTAGACCAGTCTTCTGTGTTGGCATCAGTGCTGAGGGACTGAACCCTTGCCAGGAAGAGTGGGGTGGATGCGGAATTTCATGGCCAGGGGCAATGGTGGACCAAGACCTGCTCAGGTCATTTAGGCATTTAATGTCCCATATGCATCCAACCTGAAACCAAGAGGGCTCTCAGTGCAGTCTGCATTCCCTGTGGGAGTAGTGGCCTCACGATTGAGTTAAGTGGGTGGTCTTTGTATACGAAGTCCAGTGGAAGATCTCTTTGGTGGCAGAACATTGGCAAATGGTATGTCTGGTCAGAAAGCATTCCACTTGTCACTACTGACTAGGCAAGAGTACCCATGAGCAATGGCTCGTTCTTCCTGTAGTTTTAGCTAGTGACAGCGCAGTTTGCAAATGGTTTTTGCCCATTTCATCCATCAAACATTTTGCTTTTGATCATCCTGTTTTTGGACCTTAACTGTGTGTGAGTATAACTGTTGGGCCAGACCTTTTTTGTAGGGTCAACTCAGATTTTTGCCTTCCCTTGCCTTCCTTAGCAGAACCAGTTTGTTTTGGCTTTTAGGAATCTATGCACCTTTTCCTACTAATCAGTGGTGAAATGCTAGCACTGCCTCCCTAAAGCATGGTATGAAATGGCCAATACTGATTGGTACTTTTAATTTACTTGTAAGCACTGTGTAAATGGTGCTACATATAGCCAGGATCTGTAAATTAAATGCTACTAGTGGGCTGCAACACAAATTGTGACACCTGCTAAAGTTGTCTTTTAAAACATGTCTAAGGCCTGCCACTGCAGCCTATAGTGCAGTTTAACATTGCTATTACAATCTCACAAATTAACCTTTTGTCAGGTTTAAAGCTTTCTTTTTAATACTTGTAAGTAAATCCTAAGGTAGGCCCTAAAGTCATATAGGGCAGGGTGCCTGCCATTTAAAAAGTAGGACATGCATATTTAAGTTTTTAATGTCCTGACAGCAAAAAACTCCTAAAGCCATGTTTCTCTGTTGTAAGCCTATCTCTCCAATAGACTAACACTGGGTTATCCTACTACTCTTAATTAGTGATAACTCCAGTTTGTGACTAATAGATATTGTTTCCACTCAAATTAATTGTAATTTAAAATCATGTTTAGTGGTAAAGTTGATTTTTAGGTTACTATTCTGAAAATACCACTTCATAAAAGTGGCATTTTCTCCCTAAACTAAATGTGCCTTTCTGCCAGTGTCCAGAGTCAAATAAATTTTAATCACTCTCCTGTGGTGTTTTATGTTTTTCTTCTAGGCATGGGGACAAAAGGGCATTAACATTTGGGGCCAGGATTTTCACTAATATGCAGGATATACTGTGGGGCTGTATTCAGCTTTCCTCGGCTTCAAAGAGTAGCCATAGGGCTTGCCTATCCTCTTCCTGACTTCTAAGTTTAATCTGCAGCTCGCAAATGCATCTAACACCTAGGCCTGCCTGCCCTTTGCTACTGTTGGAAATTGCCCTTTCAGCAGGGTTATCCCTAAACGTTTTGCCTTTTTCCTCCTTTTTTTTGGACCCTCTTTTTTTTGGCTTTAGGATTCTGGCACTTTACCACTGCTAAAGAGTGCTAAAGTGCGTGTGCTCTCTCTCCTAAAACAAGGTAACATTGGTGTCTTTACAATTGGCATATTAACTTTACCTATAAATTTCTTGTAGCATGGTATACCATATACCTAGGCATGTACATTAAATGCTTCTAGTGGGCCTGCAGCACTGATTGTGCCACCCACTCAGGTAGCCCTGTAAACATGTCTTAGGCCTGCCACTGCAGTGTGTGCACAGTCCAACTGCCACCCTGACATGGCATTTAAAACATCTACGAAGCCTTAGGCCCTCTCTATGAACATTGGCGGCTGAGACCGCCATGCCGGTGGCGGCGGTAATGACCGGCATGGCGGTCTGAGCCGCCAAATAATGAAGGCTGTGGCGACCGCCACAGGCGGCCGTCCACCACCACCAGGCTACCACCGAAAGGCAGCCTGACGATGGCAGAAATCATTATCCGCCAGGGCAGCGCAGCAAGCAGTGCTGCCCTCCAGATAATGATCCCTTTCCTCCAGCCTTTCCCTGGCGGCTTCCCCCACCAGGGAAAAGCTGGTGGAAGGGTGCTCAGGGGCTCCCCTGGTGGCCCCTGCACTGCCCATGAACTTGGCATGGGCAGTGAAGCGGCCCCCGTGCAGTGCCCCATCGTGCAGGTCACTAATTTACGGGCAGTGATCTGTGCGACGGGTGCTGCGGCACCCGCCGCACAACGGCATTGACGGTGGCTCCATGTGGAGCCGTCGGCAATGTCCCCGGCCCAGCAGAATGTTCATAATGCGGCCAGCAGGGTCTCAAGGGGGCTGGCAGTCAGTAAAATGACTGACAGCATGAACACAGTGGTAACCACTGCCGTGTTCATAAGACCCCCTTAATCTCTTCTTTTCTTACATTTAAGTCACCCCTAAGGTAAGCCCTAGTTGGCCAATAGGGCAGGGTGCCATATAAGCAAAACTCAGAACATATACTTGAATCGCCTGGTAATGAATAACTCCTCAAAGTCCTTGTTCATTACAGTGAGGCCTGCCCCTCTCATGGGCCAGCTTTGGAAATTCCTTGTATTGCCTTTAAACTGTAATTCCTAATCTGAGGGGAGAAGATGTATCATGTTTAGTACCCACCCTCAGATCCTCTCATCAGAACACTTCTGTACTTTTGGAAGGGTCATTAGGACTGCCCTACTATCTGAAGAAGGAAGATAGGTCCTGCTTTCCTTGAAGCCAACTTACCAGAAGTGATTCCAAGGGTCAGCTGCTGAGCTCCTGCTTGAGCTACATAGAGACAACAACTTTGCAACTGCCGTGCTGACCAGCACCTACCAGACCAGACTGAGCCCTGCTGATGACCTCTGTTGGAGTGAGTCTTGATCCTCAAGAGGTTTGGGCTCTTCGCGACTGTGACATGGATTCTTCACACTGACCAATGACAGCTGGTGAAAGACACCAACACAAAACTGTGCCCTGACAGAGGGCGGAGGCTTTTTGAAAATAAATTGTCCTGGTAGTTAGAGCAGAACATCAGGAGAAAAAGTCCAAGGTATTTAAAATCAGACCAATGGGGTCCTAGATATGCAGATTTTACCTTTGACCTGAGGCTGAGAAACATGGAAGAGGGGGCTTTGCTGCACATTTAAAAGGTATGACTGGGGTAGGTCGGAGCCCTTGGGTTCACTACTCTTTATTTATTTTCCAGTGGGGTGGGGGTATATGAGGGGCCCTGTCCCAGAGCAGGACTTTGGCCCCTGGGACACCATGCCCTGGGGCCTGACGCAATAGTGGTGGATCCTACGCACTGCAACGTTGCTGCCGGTTCCATTATGGACTGGTGTCAATGCTGTGGGCTGTGTCCGCCCACTGACCTAGCGGGAAACTTAATAGGGGCCGCGGGAAGGGGACCACACTCCGTTTACTTTTTTGAAGCAGAGACAGTTTAACGAGTTAGACCGCCAAAATAAAAAGGTTTTAGCTTCCAAAATCGGGGGTCTCCACCTGCGTGACTTGAGTCAATTGGACCGTGTACCTTAATACTCTCCAGGCAACACACCAGTTATACCAAATTATGAAAGACACATTCTTAATGTCGATGAATCAGGGACTGCGCCATGAATACATAGCAAGATTTATATGTAGAGAGTGGCGCATCAGTGCCACTGCTCAATTCTCTCTCGCTCACTCCTTATAAATAGTTGTTTCTCAGATATCTGTATGTGTGCATTTGGGTCTTAGAAGTACAAAGCTATTTTGAGGCATATAAACACAATTGGCACACCATATGCACAGACATATATCTAACAAGTGTGGCATATTTCCTTGAATGCCTTTTGTTACTGTTATGTTTCTCTAGGTTTTACAAATGAAAATGTGTGACTGCGATTTGTTCAGCGCGATTGAAGAGGAGTGGGGTGTGGAAATGAAGATTTACTATGCTTCTGTTCTAATAGACCTTCATCTAATAAGTGGTCGTTCTATATTCAATGGCAGCATGATCAAGTGACCGAATGACTATTGATATACAACTGCGGGCTGCAAAACATAAGTATGGAATTAAACTATTGTGTCATTCAGAGCAAACAAGTGTGTGGAAACGAGGTTGCTAAACATGTGTTATAAACATTTTAGTGCACTTGGAGGCTTATTTACAAGCCCTTGTGGGCCACCGGAGCATCGATTTTTTTACACTTCTGTGACACACAGTGCAGCACCATATCTACAAGGCTCTGTAAAGCCACCCTGCGTGGCTTTTCATAGTATTGCAGATATGGAATGAGGCAACACAGCGTAGTTGCTGCTTTGCCTCGTTCTGTGATAGGGAGGCATGCAATGGGTGCTACAGTAGGTGTTTCCAGGTAACACCCATGGCATTTGACACATTCCCATTTACATGATTTTGTACACCTGGGAGTGCGTCAAAAGCCTTTGCCTCACCAGGGGAAGCACAACCAGGAGAAATAATTGTATTTCTCTTCGTTTTGTCCTGTATGTGTGCTGCATTTTACAGCACACCTAGAAGGAGGAAAAGGTCTCCATTGAATGTGTTTGTGCAGGAAGGTGTCCCTTCCTGAACAAAAACAATCATCCCTGCAACACAGACTGCCTTGCACCATGGTGGAAGAGTACCTTCATTGGCGCATGGCAGCCCATTGTGTCCAGCACAGGGGGAAAGGACAGGTTTCTGCTGTATCTAGTCGATACAGCACATTCCTCCCATTTTATTTTGAAGCAGGGCAGCGCAGCAGGAATCCTTGCGGTGGTGCCCTGTGCCAAAACCTCATAAATGAGGACCTGTGTATACATTGTGTCTACTCATTTTTGGAGTCTCATTGTGATACCACGTTAATATGTGATGACAATTTAGGTGTGTGGAACAAAGCCCAACCCATTCTTTGAATGCAGATCAATTGCAACCAACGGTATGAGTGCATTATACCTTTCCATTAAAATGAGTAATCGAATAGGAAGAGGACAAAGAGAGCCATGTGGCCTCAGGGCTCATATTTTGACACTTCTAAAGATATAAAGGACATTTGTTTTGACTTTAAAGCTCAGACCTCTCTGGGCCTTTGAGATGACCAGCACACTGTCAACGTAAAACACCCCTGTGCATTGGTATATCCCATTTAATCATTCCACTTTTGGCAGGATTTATTTGGTAAATAAAATGGTAGTGCATTGTAAAATAATGAGAAAGGGTATTTAAATAACATTTTCATGGACTTCATACTGTGTGGCAAATATGGATAAAGACTTGATGTTCCAGGTATGCCTTCATCATTGTTATTTAATTCTGAGGTTGTGAAAAAGCACCAACAAATGAGAAAAATAGTGTGCAAATCCGACCGACTTTTGGACATTCATTACCCTCTCTCTTTGCTGGAAATTCCCAACAGTGCGGTTCTGGGAAATGAAAAAAAGAACTGTGCAGGCAATGACAGCCACACAGCACCTGCACGTGTCTCCATGCCTTACAGTGAATCCGTTTAATTGTATGCCTCATGTACTTTACTATATGGTGTGTAAATAATGCAAATTAGTTAATAGGTGGATACAATACTTATGGGGCTTCTTGAACCAATAGTTTCGCCTTAGTGCTTACTTTCCTCCTGGATATAGGTGGCGCATTAGGAGGGTTATTTACAAATAGGTAAGCATTTTGAATGAACACAGACTGTGGAAGAGAGAAAGCAGGAGTCACATAGTTTGTTAGGCTCCCTTATGTAAGTTAATACATAGTCGCATCTCTCGACAGTTGTGGATGGTACAGAAAAAATCATTTTTAAAAAGTGTCAATGTGGGGTTAGTTAAGTTTCGTCCACAGTTTTAATTACATTTTTTTGATTGCTTGCAACAAAAACGTAAAAACAGAACCCTCCATATGGTTTCTCGTTTCCTCCCTCTTTCATTTCTGGCCTGTCAGTTTTTTTTAACATGGAGTCATTTCATCTTACACGTTGGCAACACGTACATTTTATATTAAATTAAATAAATACAAAAATATACCCTATCAAGAGACATTCTATAAAGGGTGAACGAATTTATTTATACATATAAATGCAGCACAGATATTTCCAGCAGGAGAGAGCTGCATAAAGTACAGTCAGCTGCTATTTATACCACAAAGGTTGGCTTGAAAAGGTCATCCAATACTGAGTTTTGGTCTCTGCAGACTCTTACATGTGCACACTAAGAGGTGCTTCCAACAGGAATTTATCCTTACATTTACATGATGATTGCTTATCAAATCTTCAAAACGTGTACGAAATGCAAGTAACTTTCATGTTTATTTGTTCCCGTTTTAGTGTGATATTACACTGTGTTGGAGCCCACAGATATATGATTCAGAGTAATGCAGCGTTGACTGTTAAGAACGAAGCTGTTTACTTTACATCAATTTATCCATTATCCAATATAAATTTTGAAAGATTTCTCAAAGTAACACGGGGTGAGCCTTTGCTAAATAAAAAAAATTAAAAAAATGCCCAGATTTACAAAGATTTTGGCACTCAATATGACTCTGGCAGTGGGTGATAAAGTGGCGGTAATACCGCCAATAGGCTGGCGGTAATTACTGCCAAAATATGACCATGGAGGTGATATCTCCCATAGACAGCCAATGTACCACACCGACCGCCAGGGCAGAAACAACAGTCAGCACTGCAGTAGCTGCCAACACCCAGGCGGAAGTCAAAGTACCCCCCACCATATTTTGACACAGGAAACTACCACCTTTTCCGGGGCGGTATCAATGCCATCAAAAGCCTGGCGGAAAAAGAGAACAAAAGTAAAAGGACTCACCATTGGAGACACAGGGAAGAACCACGCCGACATGGAACCCGAACTGCAAGTCTTCCCGATGATCTTCTACGTTATGCTCCACCTGGAACACAAATGCCGGCGAAGTCAATGAAGGTGAGTACAGCTGCCTAGCACACAAGTGAGGGTGGGAGGAAAAGGAGAGTGACACACACACGCACAACACACACCCGACACACACACACCATACACACAACCAGCTGCATTACAAAAACAATTAGATCCTGAAAATTTGCAAAAAAATCAATAATCCGATTTGGCCATGAAACAGATATGTACACTTGCTTAAAAATGGGACACTGCCCAGTCCAAAGATCAAATGACTCACATGGGCACAGGGCACAGTCCAAGGCCCAACTTGAATCCTGCAACAATCCGGATAGAACACTGCAGGGGCATCAGTTGTCAAATAGGTGGGCACCTCAGGGGGAGGGGGGGCACCACAGCCGGATACAGGAACAAGTCCACTGCTTTTGGAGGGGGCAACATGCCCATTGCTTTGTCCTGGGGAGTGCAAGGCCACAGTCTCTCAAGTGGGTGTCTTGCCCACTGGTTTTGGAGGGGTCAACATGCCCTGTGTTTTGTCCTGGGGAGTGCAAGGCCACAGTCTCTCAAGTGGGTGTCTTGCCCACTGGTTCTGGAGGGGGCAACATGCCCATTGCTTTGTCCTGGGGAGTGCAAGGCCACAGTCCCTCGAGTGGGTGTCTTGCCCACTGCTTCTGGAGGCAGCAACATGCCCATTGCTTTGTCTTGGGGAGTTCAAGTCCACAGTCCCTGGAGTGGGTGTCTTGCCCACTGGTTCTGGTGGGGGCAACATGCCCATTGCTTTGTCCTGGAGAGTGCAAGGCCACAGTCTCTCAAGTGGTTGACTTGCCTATTGGTTCTGTGGGGGGCAGCCCGCCAGTAGCCCCTGGAGGGTGGACTACATGGCGTCCACTGGCGGTGATGGCTACACTGAGGTGGTGGTTGGGGGAGGCTCCTGGTCAGCCCCTGCACTCTGTGATGGCTGTACTGTGGTGGTGGTTGGGGGAGGCTCTCGGTCAGCCCCTGCACTCTGTGATGGCTGCACTTTAGTGGTGGTTTTTGGAGGCTTTTGCTCAGCCCCTGCACTTCGTGATGGCTGCACTGTGGCGGTGGTTGGGGGAGGTTCCTGGTCAGCCCCTGCACTCTGTGATGGCTGCATTGTGGCGGAGGTTGGGGAGGCTCCTTGTCAGCCCCTGCACTCTGTGATAGCTGCTTCTGTGGTGGTGGTTGGGGAGGCTCCTGGTCAACCCCTGCACTCTTTGATGGCTGCACTGTGGCTGTGGTTTGGGGAGGCTCCTGGTCAGCCCCTGCACTCTGTGATGGCTGCACAACCACAGATGGTGGTGGGGGCCCTGTGACAACTGGTGGTGGTGGCGGTGTTTGACTGACGGTTTCCGCTGGCCTAGATTGCCTCCTCTCCTCCTGGTCATGGGTTGGGGATCCCTTACCCTTCCTGGCAGGGGTGGATGGGCTCTTCTCCCCTCTGCCTGCTGGTGCAGGCTCCTTTCCCTTCTTTCCAGCTGGCGCATGCTCCTTCCCCTTCTTTCCAGCTGGTGCAGACTCCTTCCCCTTCTTCCCAGCTGGTGCAGGCTCCTCCCCCTTCCTCACAGCTGGTGCAGGCTCCTTCCCCTTTTTCACAGCTGGTGCAGGCTCCTTCCCCTACTTCACAGCTGGTGCCAGACTCTTCCCTTTCATCCCAGGATGTGCTGCCTCCTTCTTCTTCAGTATTGTTGGGCTGGTATACCTACCACCATGAGTAGGTGGTGCTACCATTGTCCCCCTGGTCTGTTTGACTGAGGTTCTTGACTTGGTCCTTGCTACCCTGCCCATACATACAGGACGGGGGTAGGGGTAGGGAAGAGGTCAATCGCGGAAAGGAAACGATTTTTAGGTATGTTTGGGTGGGAAGAGGGAGGAGTAATGGGAGTGGAGGATGAGTGAGTGGTCGTCGGAGATGGTATGTCAGCCGGATTTGGGTGCAGGTGCATAGGCTGTATGCTGTTGTGAGGTGGATGGCTGTTGAGTGTCTGAGTGCTTGCATTTGTGTCCTTTAGAGGGGGGCAACAGACACGGTGGGAGAGGACAGAGGGAACACGTGCATGGATGTTGTGGAGGTGTCTGCCAGTGAGGTGTGTGTTCTGCTTGGTGTGGTGAAGATGCTGGTAGTGGATATTGATGTAGTGCATACAGGTGTGAGTGTAAACGTAACTGGGTGGGAGGTGGAGGAGGAGGAAGAGGAGGAGGGGGAGACAGTGGAGAGAGTGGATGTTGTTGTGACTGCAACTGAATGGTGTTTATGTGAGTGCCTGTGGGATGAAGTGTGGTGCTTGTGTTTGCCTGTGCCACTCTTGGGTGTTGTCTTGTGTGCATATGTGTCTGTCTGTGTGCTTGGGATGGGTTGGGGTTGAGGAGAATAGGACTGAGAAATGGAAGTTGGAGGGGGGAACGGCTGAAACAGCTACAATGGCTGCCATCAGAGAAGAGGCCAGAGCCTGAATCGATCTCTGTTGGGCTGCCAATCCACTGTGAATGTCCTCCAGGAATGCATTGCATTGCTGCATCAGGAATGCCAGCCCCTGGACGGCATTCACAATGGTTGATTGCCCTACAGAGATGGATCTCAGGAGGTCAATAGCCTCCTCACTCAGGGTAGATGGGCTCACTGGGGCAGGGCCTGAGGTGCCTGGGGAGAAGGAGATGCTCACCCTCCTTGGTGAGCAGGCACGGGCAACTCGCTGAGGGGCTATTGGGAGGCCGGTGCTGGTACGGGGTGGCGGCTGTACCTGCAGCTGGGGTGATCACAGAGGTGTCCGCCACCACCAGGGAGCTCACATCGGAGGAGGTATCAGAGTCTGCGTTGTCCCCTCCAGACTCCACCATGGTGTTCCCCTCGCCCTCAGTCCCACTGGTGCTCTCTGCCAGATGATGATAATGCACGTAAGGGGGGATGGAGACAAAGGATACACAGGGTCAATGCCTGCACCAACACCACTGTTGGTGTACACAGCACCCTCACACGCAGGGAACAGACCTACGTACTATGCATGGCACTACCAGTGAAACGGCTAGTCACCAAGGAATGTGAAGGGGCACACACCGCCAACCGCAGCACACCTGGGACCCATGCAGCCCTGCCCAGAAGTGAATACTAACAAGCTAGGTAAGCAGTATTTTACATTCAAACCATTAGCCACCAGAGGACCTACGCTGTTGTGTCTGGCCTGGCCAAGGGGCACCCAAGGACACACAACCACCACCCGGATACTACCCCACCAGCCGTAAGTTGTAATGATAGCCACTGTACTCACCCCCTTGTGGCTGCTGTGATGCCCTCAAGCGCCCATCCAGCTCAGGGTAGGCCACCACCAGTATATGGGCCATCAGGGGGGTCATGGTCCGACAGGCACTCCTTCCTCATTCGGAGGCCATCCGCAGCTAGGCCTCTGCGGTCTTCCCAGCATCTCAGGTCCTCCCACTGTTTCTGACAGTGGGTGCTCCATCTGCTATAGACCCCCAGGGTCCGCACCTCCTTGGCAATGGCATGCCATATTCCCTTCTCTTGATGGGCACTGACCTGCAGAGGCAATACACACAGGAGAACACCATTAGACAAACAGTCCAGCCTGTCACACAAATGGCCCACCATACCTGTTTGCATCACCATTGGCACACACATAGCCCAGCCCACAACATGTACACCGCCAAGAGGACATCCACCCACCCCCCCTTACACGAGTATTTCACACACAACTCCATGCATTCATGCCACATGCATCATCCCCACAGTGTACTCACCTGTTGGTCTGGAGACCCATACAGCAGTCTGTAGTGGGGTAGGACCCCATCCACCAGCAGCTCCAACTCCTCAGAAGTGAAGGCTAGGGCCCTTTCCCCGGTCACATGGGCCATGGTAGGTTCCAGACACAGGTCACAGCGGCACATGCAGTGTAGGTCCTCTCCTATGGAAGGTCAGGAAACAAGTGAGGAATCAGAAAATGGCGGTCACGTCGGCGGCAGTGCATACTGTCACCGCTGGCGTACATCCCCATTGGCCACTGTTCCCCATAGGTCCCAATATTAACCAATGGGGAATTGCACAGTGGTTCACAACCGCCTACCGCCACGGCGTACAACGTCGGTGGCAATACCTCACTTCCACCTGTCCCTCCACACAGGACAGGTGGTCGCCATTTCTGGGGGGGTGAACAGGCCTATCGATATTTGCTATGTCACAGGATCAACAGGCACATACTTTATAAATTACACTGTCCCATAACATGTTTGCACGATGTGGACTGCTGTTGTGGCTCCATTGTTCAGTTTGTGACAGCCTACTCACTCTTGTATCCCTTAGATACCTACCGCTGCGGATGAATGGAAGATGGAGAGATACCCCGTGTACAGACCCCTGGAGGACAGGCACAGAATACTCACCTATAGACTGGACTGGGCCACAATCATAGTGCTGTGTGCCCAATTGGAACCTGACCTGATATCAGATACCCATCATTCCACTGAGATCCCCCCTCTTGGACAGATTGTATCAATGCTCCATTTCCTGGCAACTGGTTCTTTCCAAGTGACAGTGGGCTTGGCATCAGGAATGTCACAGCCAATGTTCTCAATGGTGCTAGCAATAGTCTTGTCTGCCCTGATAAAACACATGTGCAGCTACATTGTTTTCCTCCAGGTTGAGGATTTGGCCACTGTGAAGGCCGGGTTTTATGCAATGGGAAATATCCCCAATATAATTGGGGCGATTGACGGAACACATTTTGCATTTGTACCGCCCGCCAGAATGAACAGGTGTTCAGGAATCGTAAGAGTTTCTACTCCATGAATGTTCAGATGGTGTGCTCAGCGGACCAGTACATCTCCCACGTCAATGCTAAGTATCCAAGGTTAGTGCATGATGCCTTTCTCCTGAGGAAAAGCAGCATCCCAAATGTGAAGTCCCAACTACAGAGGCACAGGGTGTGGCTAATAGGTGAGCCCTGGTTCCCACCCAGTATATGATGGTGTATGCCTATGGTGTTGTCCATATAGGCTAGTGTGTGGCTGAATGTTGTCCCTCAATATTTGCAGGTGACTCTAGTTACCCAAACCTATCCCGGCTGCTGACCCCTGTGAGGTATGCCAGGACAAGGGCTGAAGAACGTTATAATGAGGCACATGGGCAAACCAGAAGGAACATTGAAAGGACCTTTGGCCTCCTGAAGGCCAGGTTCAGGTGCCTCCATCTGACAGGTGGATCCCTGTGCTACTCACCCAAGAAGGTCTGCTAGATAATAGTGGCATACTGCATGTTGCACAACCTGGTCCTCAGTCGCCATGTACATTTTCTGCAAGAGGAGGAGACAGGTGATGCCCTTGTGGCAGCTGTGGACCCAGAGGACAGTGAGGATGAGGCAGCAGAGGATGAGGATGTGGACAACAGAACTTCAGTGATATGTCAGTACTTCCAATGACACAGGTGAGATGGTGCAACTTCACATTTCTGTGAGCACTGGTGTATTCTGTGTGGCATTGGCAAGCTGGCATTTCCCACTTCTTTGCCCTACTTATGGATATTCATTTTGCAGATGTTGGTGTTATGACAACATTCTCATGGTGTGATCACAACAGCCAGCTACAGGTCATTAATTCTATTCTCATACTACTTACAGTTTGTTTGTAATGGTTATAGCTGTTTTAATCAATACAAATGTGCAATACATGAAATACTAGTAGTCAAATTTTATCCAAGAGTGTTTATTGTTGTGCTAATACCTAGAGGGGAAAGTGCAATGGAATGGGGTGATGATGGAGGAAACTCCAGGGTATTGTTCCAGTCTGTTTGTAGCACAGGCGCATTTTTCATGGGGACATAGGAAGGGGAGCAATGGCAGTTCAAGGTGGACAAGGTAACTGAGTGGGACACAAGGGGGACAATCAGGAGAGTCTCATTTCCGGGCGGTGGTCTTGGCAAGTGTCTCTGGCTTCTGTCTGGTTTGTAGGGAATGTTTGCGGGGTAGTTCACCTCCTTCAGGGGAGGGGTTCTGGTGGCCTGTTGGTCCTGTGGCGGGGCCTTCTGACCACTAGCGGCAGCGGAAGTGGAGGGCGGTTCAGATGACCGGCTAGTGGCAGGGGCCCGCTGGTGTGCTGTTGCCTCCCTCATGATGTTGGCCATGTCTGCCAGCACCCCTGCTATGGAGATCACAGTGTTGTTAATGGCCTGCAAGTCCTCCCTGATCCTCTGACACTGTCCCTCCTGCAGCCGCCTGTTCTCCTGCACATTTTCCAGGCATGGCTTATCGTGTCTTTGGAATGTTTATAAGCTCCCAGGATCTCTGCAAGTGCCGCCTGGAGAGTCGGTTCCCAGGGCCTGTCCTCCCCCTGGCACACAGCAATCCTCCCAGTGTCCCTTTTGGCCTGTTCCTCTGACCCCTGAAAGGTGTGCCCACTGCCACTGACCCCAGGTCCCTGATTGTCTTGTCTGCAAGGTGTGGCCTGGGGTCCCTGTACAGGTGGGCACACTGCTGATTGACATGTCCTGGCAACAGAGGTGTGAGTATGATTGGTGGGTGCTGTGGTGTTGGATCCTGATGGGGCAGGCACTGTGGTGGTCTGTGGGTGGGCTTGGGTGACTGGCTGTCCAGTGGTGCCTGATGGGCCAGGTAGATCATCCAGATCCTGAAGTTCAAAGTTACTGTGATCACTGTGGCCGTCTTCTGTTGGGGGACTGGATAGTGGTGGCACCTCCTCTACAGTGACATTGGGGTACTTGTGGGGATGTAAATGATGTAGTATGCTTCAGGCGTCTTACATTTGTACTTCTGTAGCTTCTCCTCTATGGTTGTTGGTCCCCTGCCAGTTTTGCTTGTGTATTTTGGTATATTGTGGTTATGTTAGTTTCCCTATGCTGTGCATGCTTTGGTGATGAGCGTCCATGCAGGGCTGGGAGAGGTGTCCATGCATTGGTACAGCATGCAGGGCTTGGCATTGGTTAAAAGTAGACATACCAGTGTCCAGTCCTCCTCCAACTCCAGCGCGTCCCTCAGGATGCAGTAATGCCAAGACTTGCTCCTCCCATGCTGTGAGTTGTGGGGGATGAGGTGGGGGTCCACCGCCAGTCTGCTGTATGGCGAGCTGGTGTCTTGTTGCAATGGAACGTATCTTCACCCATAGGTTGTTCCACCTCTTCCTGATGTTGGCCCTTGTTCTTGGATGCTGTCCCACGGTGTTGACCCTGTCCACGATTTTCTGTCATAGCTTCGTCTTCTTTGCTATTGATATCTACTGCACCTGTGCACCCAATAGCCGTGGCTCTACCCTGACGATTTCCTCCACCATGACCCTTAACTCCTCCTCAGTGAAACAGGGATGCCTTTGTGGTGCCATGGGTGCTGTGTGATGTGTGTTGGTGAGGGTGTGTTGGGTAATGTGTGTGATGTTGAATGTGTGAGGGGTGTATGGGTGTGAGTGGTGTGTGTGTCTAGTTGGCTCTGTGCTCTTGTTCTCAGTCTCTTGATGGCAGTTGTTGGTAAAGGGTTGAGGGTAATGTGGCTGTGTGTTTTATAGTGGTGTGTGTATGGGTGTCAGGTGTGTGTTGTTTGAATTGGCCTATGTAGTGTTGTTTTGTATGTGGGTGTCCATTGTGAGCGCGGCCATATGTACTGCCAATGGTTTACCGCCGTGGTGATTCATGGGTCATATTGTGATGGGCGTTGTTCTGTTGGCGTAACGGTTTGGGTCTTTCGACCGCCAGTTTATCACTGACCTTTGGTCTGGCGATTTGTGTATGTGGCTGTATTCTGTCAGATTGGTGTGTGTGTCATAATATGGTGAACGGATATTCGCCAGCGCGGCAGTAAGTTGGCGGCCGTCAGCACAGCGGTACGCGGCATTTACCGCCAATGTCATAATGAGGGCCTTTGTGTCAGATTTGCATTATTTTTTTAGCACAGACCTGCCGTGAATTCGAGGATGGTATTTACAAACCATTAATGGAGTCAAATCCATTGCTAAAAAGACTTGCAGACATGGCTTTGTGCCAAAATTATGCGCCTCTCTGAGGTTGACATGAGGCAGAGAACTATTTGTATTTCTTCATGTTGTTTATTCTCTGTATGTGTGCTGCATTTTTCAGCGCACACACAAAGAGGAAATTACCTTTCAAGTATTCTGACCATAATGCAGACTCCCTTGCACTATGCCCATAGGTGCATAGTACGCAGACACCATTGCACTATGCCCTTTGGTGCATAGTTCCAGTCAGAGCGCCAGTGGAGGCAGGAGCAGAACTATGCTACTTCTTTGCAAATATGGTGCAGTTCAGCATTAGCCCAGATCTGCTGTCTCCAGTTGAAGCAGTGCAGCAACTTTGTTCGCAGTCCTCCATTGCTTCAATGTTTTGTATATCAGGATCACAAATTTTTAACTTTTCTACAAATGTTCTTATTTTTCACTTGAATTTTTAGGAGTTCTCGTTTTGTTTTGTTTTTTACAGAAGGATAATGCCATTTCAAAGATCATTGTGTTTTTGTTCCAAATTACTTTGAAATGAGAAACATAGGAAAACCATGATCATTTTTGTTGGTATATTAATTCATGGGTAAAGAAAAAAATTACATCATGCTCTAAAACGTGTATCATGCCATTGGGAGAGACAGGCCCAAGTTAAAAGGTATTCGTTTATTAGTCAATTAAGTCATAACATCAATGAAACAGGCTTAGAATAAAATCAATGTCAAATATGAAATATCAACATCCAACGCAACATGAATTCAAATTACAAACAGGAAAATTGACCTATTGATGACTAATTAAAACAGAGATACAAACAAAACTAGGCCGGTAAAACCCCACATTTCTACTTGGATGAAAAGTGCCTACAGTTATAGTTGTGTGGTTGCACTTAAAGAGCATGGTATTAACATGTCAAAACTGTATAATGTGCATTGAACAGCATTCAATAAAATAAATATAAAAAAATTAAAAATTAAATGTTGGACTCCAGGGAAGTGTGAATTTGTATAACATATGAAAAAATGTATCTGCTAATGGCTAAATAGAACAAAGATACAAACATCGGGTTAATCATGTGCAAAAATGTATACAATACAGATCATGCAGCAATAAATAAAAAGATCTTCATTGGACGTGTAACCTAAGATGAAAGCAGTTATGCCTAAAATGGTAACGCAAAATACAGTAAAATCATAAACATGCACATTCCCAGCAGTTTAGCCTGTGCAAATAGAGCACAGTGCAAAATGAGCAACCAATAATCTCTCAGTTGGCACCTGAAGAATACTAAAATGGTGCCATTTAGTGCTCACCCTGACGATGTGGAGGAAATCTTTTTGGGGCACACAATTACTAAACGTCTCCTACCCCTTGTTCCCCTACAGAAACCTTTGTGAGTGGCCTAGGAATTCCCCGCAGTAATCTTGGTCTAATGCTCATGTAACATAAAATGCTAATATTTCCAAAACTAATATTGCAAAATGTAATAAAATCCTATGCAAATACCTACTAATCCTAATATGTGCAGATGGCACATATGATGGAGATGAAAGACCATAAATCTACTGTTGGTGCCTCAATGATAATAGTAGCATGCTAACTATAACTCAACCTGATAGGATAGGAGCCTAGAAAACATCCAGACCCCTAGCAGCCTATCAGCTGCAACTGCATATGACACACCTGGCAGTGCACCCAATACCCATATGCTTTCCCCCCTTATTGGCAAGCAGCGGCTTTGCTGAACCACTTGAAGATTGACTTGAAATTTACCAGTCTAATGTTCAATAATATGTTGCTTGGATCTAATGACTTCTCAGCTGGAAAGCCCTGTGCAGGGCAGATACATATAATATGCTGTAATGATTCATCTACCTTATGACACTGGAGAGATTTCTTATCCCCACTTTGGCCCTCTTGGCTCCATTTCGGACAAAAAGTTAAGATGGGTATATCCCCCAATCTTAATGTCAGGAATCTCTGTTTAATTTTCCAGTGATATGCGCTTCCAGGAGGGGTGTAAAATTTAAAAACTAGCCACCCCGGGGATCTCTTTGCCACCTGTTGCTTATTGGCTACCACGCTTTGCAATTTCACAGATTTGTTGACAGCCCTTTTAAATGCTGAGGTGGGTATACTACATTTCCAGAGACTGCCCAGCTCAAGCATTTCAGAGCTTTCCTAAAGATAATTTTTATACTCAGCGTTCCCTTGTTTTAGATTGATTTCGGCCCAGACTAAGGGGGTCATTACGACTCTGGCGGATGGCAGAGAAGCGGAAGTAAGACCGACAACAGGCGGTTACCGCCGTGGTCATCCGCCGCTTCTCCGTTCCGCACGCTGGACTGGAGACCTGGGTCTCCAGCCCGGCAGTCATCACTAACCACCAGCGGTATTTGGACCCGGCTGACCGCTGTGAATTTCATGGGATTTGGAACCGCCATGAAATCCATGGCGGTAAGCACTATCAGTGCCAGGGAATTCTTTCCCTGGCACTGATAGGGGTCTCCCCCACCCCCCCCACCCCGACGCCCTCCCCTACAACCCCCACCACCCCTGCCACCCCCCAAAGGTGGCAGGGCCCCCCTCCCCGCCCCGACCCCCAACATCACACACGACATGCACGCAGGCACCACCAACACACATACACGCACACACACCGACATACATGCCAAAATCCACACACACAGTCAGACACGCACACCCACATTCAAACATACACGCACACATCCATACAGACATACCCACAGACATACACGCACTCATTCCCAAACATACAACACCCTGCAAGCATACACGCACTCACACACCGCCTCTACATACACATACGCACACCCCCATGCACGCACACAACACCCCCTCACCCCTCTCCCCAAACGGACGATCGACTTACCTGGTCCTTCGATCCTCCGGGAGGGGACGGGATCCATGGGGGCTGCTCCGCCGACACCACACCATCAACAGAACACTGCCACGCCGAATCACAGGATGTGATTCTGTGGGTGGTGTTCTGTTGACGTGGCGGTGTAGGTGGAGCAACCTCCACTTCCCCGCCGCCCGCCAGTATGGCTGTTGGCTGCTCTCCGTCCGAAAAAGGACGGAGAGCTGCCAACAGTCATAATACGCCGAGCGGAAAACCGCCACCACTGGCGGTCTTCAGCACGGCAGTCCCTCAGCAGTCTTTCAAAAAGACCGCTGAGGTCAAAATGACCCCCTAAATGAGCCAGATTCCCTCAGCGGCTTCCCTCAGTTTGTGACACCTCTTGACGAATGCTGCAGGTCTGGCAAGTGACTGCTTCAACACTGAGAACTCCAACCTCACCAGGGCTAGAGAAGCCTGCTTTGGCACCCTGAAGGCCTGTTTATATGAAATAATCCAAATTTTATCAAGAAGAGTGGACTCAGCTCCCATTATTTCCTCTCCATAGGACAAAGTGGGTAGCAGTTTGGCCTTAATACTGCAGCAAAAGATTTCAAATTATGGCCATGGATGGTACTGGCAAGCGTTGAAAAGGTGTGGTTGATAGCCTGAGCCTGGACCTTTCCCTTGATCGCCTCTCTTTGTGGTGCAAACATAACTCAGGCATTTTTTATCAGCCCCAGGTATGTATAATTTGATGATTCATCTATTGTTTGCATGTATGTTTGTTTAATAGCGGACGGTTCAGAGAAATTAATTTTGTTTTTTTACGATATATTTTAAGCTGATTTGGCACGGCATATGCACCCAGGCAGTTTAATAGTTTCTGTTGGCCCATTCTGGTGTTACTGTGAAGCAACAAGTCATCAGCATATAAAATATTTGACTACTGTCAGCCACCTAAACTCGGAACATGCAATACAGTTCTGTAGTGAGGTCTGATAAGTAAATATTGAATAGCACCAGTGCTAAAACAAAGCCTTGCATTAGGCCAATACTTTTTTCGCCTTCCTTGACAAATTTGTACCATCTCCAGTCTTTATCTTGACCCACGTGTCCGAGAACAACATCTTAATGGCCCTCAGGAGGTGGGGTGGTACTCCCTATTGTTGATATTTGGCCCAAAGTCTATTGCGGGGGACGCAGTTGAATGTCACCTTAAAGTTTACGAAACACATATAAAAAGGTACACTTAATGCTTTTGCATGACTGAGTATCAATCACTGTGCCATTAGGTTAGTTAATGTGCCCTGGCCCCTTGTATAACTGGTGTGATTATTCAGAAGCCTGCCAGAGTCTAATGCCCATGTCTCCAGATCCTGAAGTAGCAGTGTGGAGAAGTCTTTGAGGTCAAAGTCTAGGAGTGCAATCAGACGGTTATTATTTGGTGAAGATGCCGCACTTCCCTTATGGATAGAATGGATTATTGAGATTTTCCAGGTTTTGGGTGTTACTTCTTTTGCCAAGACCTGCTCAAACATGTCCGCCTGAAAGGCTGTCCTTTACTTCTTCGGGAGTATACACTCAATGCATCAAGGAGTCAGTTTCACCTTTTTCTCTTCTGGGTAGGTTCTGGCCAATTGTATCATTAATGCTTGCTTTAAAGTGTAGTTGAAAAGACTCAACCCAATTGGATTCAGTTACATTTGCATTATTAGCGGCTTTTGGGTCCTTTTCAACATCATTGATTACTTTCCAGAAGCCTTTTGAATCATTTGATTTTGAGGCACATACTAGTTTGGCCCAGAGTTTTTCCTGCTTAGTTCCTTTAAAGGCTTTAATCTCCTTTTTCAATAGGCCTTTCTCCTTGTGCAGCCTTTTTAGTAAGCTCTTGTCCCCCGGGCATTTCCGTAGCTGCCTAGGTAAACTAGTTATAGTCAACCGTTTTTGATGAATGGATCGTGCATTACTACCTTCTTACTTGGCCTGAGCCTGACCCTGACCCACATATTTCTTCTACTGACCCCATGGGCTGGGTGCCTTTTAATTAATTCAGTTGCAAAGCATTCCCATGTTGAAACCTGATTGGTTTCCTTTCCATCCATACCCTCATGGTGGTTCACTGCTTCTTTTGCCAGAGCTCTAACCGAGCACGCTGACCACTTCAGGCACTTCAGATTTAGGGTTATAGTCTCACCCTGGAGAGCCTGACAGACATTATGATTTCCAGAGGAGGTACCCACCGTGACTACCTGGGGGTGATGATCGCTCTCATCACAATGTAATATTGTAAAATCCTGCACTAGTCCATATAAGGGAAGAGTCACCAACATATAATCCAGGTAGGAGCCTGACTTTCCAGATGCTCGTGTCCATACGGGGGCAACGTCACCCAGTTTATGGCTGTTCAAGGCAAGTAGACCATACAGCTTACACATTTTAATTAATTCCAATCATATCTTATTCTTCCTGAAACCAAGGGGTAATCTCTCTTTGGGTAAAAGCCCCACCACTTCAGCATTTTCCTTGCTTGAGTTATTGAAGAGGTTGAGATTGAAATCTCCTGAAACCAACCAGTACAATGGGCATTTTTTATGTGCAGGAAGTTCGCTATCAACCTTTCTACTGCTGCCATTTTTTTCCTAGGATTGACATATATGTTTCAAAGAATCAAAGGCTGATGCATAAGCTGGGTCAACACCTCCAATCGCACAACAAGGAGACCGGGTTCATCCGTACGCAGTTCTGAGCTCTCTGATGGCAGAGTAGTGCTAATATAAGTTGCCAGCCCACCACGGATGCTGCTTTTCTCTACGGGATTCCTGAATTCCTTACATCCAATTGGTGGTATACTGTCATTCAAACAGGTCTCCTGAAACACTATTATATCAAATGGTCCAAGGAATTGCAGGAGCTCAAGATCCTCGGCCTTTGTCGATAGCCCACCTAAATTCTATGAGCAGATGGTTAGGCATGGTTAGGCCTTCCCGTGCACAGGCAACGGGTGAGGCAACCACTCAGTCTTCACAAGTTCCCTTTTGAGATAACACTGATGGCAGCCAGGACCAGCTGCTTTATGTTAGATGGGTTAGCATAACTTTCCAGTGGAGTGACGCCTCTCCGTATATTGCATCAATCTTTACAGAGTGCTGAGCTGATGCATCTTTAATTTGATCTGAATCAGCTGGACCCCCAACTGTCCCTTCAAAACTGATACAATCGTACTGGTCTTATTATTGGGCTGTTGTTCATCTACTAACAGGTAAGGGTATCTGTCCTCCTGATAAGCTATTATTTAAATGCTCCACAATTTCAGCAGCTTTTTCTTCTCCAAGATTAAGGCCACAAGTCTTGAGGATGCAAGAGAGGACAGAGTGGGATCCCAAAGCTGGCGTCCTCTTGTGCGTAGAAACTTAATAGCAAGAATATCATCTGATACGACATGTTCTAGCCCTGTTATGGCCTTTGTCAGTTTTAAAATACTTTAAGGGTTTAGAACATCATGTGGACTCCTTGATTTGTATTCTGGGACCCATAGGAGCCAACATCCCAGATCGTTTGGATACCCGACTGTCATCTGCTCATTATGACCGATACCAGGGCTTAATTGGTCCTTTCCCAACATTGAGATCCAGGGTGCTATCCCGGTTTACCCACCTTGTGCTCCTTCATCCGGATTAAGATTTCCGATTTTAGATGACAGCATCCTTGTGCGCTGAGAGCTTCGCTCCACTAATGGCAGAGTTTGAGTTGATTTGTACTTTAAATTCCACTCCTTCATATCAGACATATCACCCCCTGCATCAGTTATTACACCACTCACATCCACAGGGATTATGCTGATGGCAGTTTGGGTATTGTCCTTCTCCAGTGAATCATGGTCTGCCTGTAAAACCGGCCTAGAGCTAGCTCTTGCTGTCACTAGTTTTTGGACACCTTCCTTACTTGGTTGCTCGCGACTTAATGTAGGTACATCCCCATTATTAGGACTTACTGTTGGTAAAATTAATTTGGGCAACCCAACATTATTCTCCAAAGGGGCTTCTGCCTTGTGAGCTGTACTTGCATGGCTGAGTCCTTGGCAGTCTCATGTGAACCCTACACGGCATGTACAGGTCCTTTTCCTCCCTGTTCTTGCGTGCTTCAGCTCCATTTTTGTCAGCTGGGCCGTGACCTTGTATTTCATCCTGCTTTGAGCACAACTTATTGACTTACAGACTTTTTGTCTGATGTGCCTCTTCTTCTTACTATCTTCCACCTCTAGGTCCTCATGATGGCTTATTCTTTCTTGTTCATCAATTTCTATCTTATGTTCATGTGATAAGCTATTAAAGGAAAAATCTCCCTGTGAGGGGGCCGAGGGCTGCATGGCTTGTGGACCCCCACCTTGATACCTTTTTTAACTTCCTTTTGAATCCCTTCCAAAGTTGCCGGCAGCTGATCTAATCTATCCACCACATCTTTATACGTGCAAATAGTAAGGCCATTTAAATTACTTATTGGTACCCTGATGATCAGGGAGTTCAATTTTGCAAGCTTCTTATCGATCCCCGAAATAAAAACTGACATGGTATTAAGTAGGTACACTTGAATGTCCATTTTATTTGAATCGCGCCTAAGAGCCATGACTGTCGCCTGCCTGGAGTTTTGTATTGCTGCCCACATACTGGTAGGGTCACTCATAGATTTCTGATCCCTATTGCCCTTCTTTTCCTGCCCTACTTTTCCCATTTGATTGGCTTCTCCCCCTCTAGAAATTATCTGTGGGTCCTCTTGGACATCGTACAACTGGTCTAAGGGGTACAGCTCATCTGCTTCATCCATCTTGTACTCTGGAAATGAAAAAAGTTTGGACTGATATCTCCAGAGGATTAAAAATCTTTTTTTATTTGGCTCAATATCCATCATCACAAAGGTGAACCCAACCACCGTCGCTATGTTTTCTCATCCCATGTCTTGGGAACCAGGTTCAGCACTCCAGCTACTTCTTTCCAGCATATTTGTGATAATAATTATTGGTGACCGGGGAGCTAAACTTACTGTTTCATCTTTGCATTCCTTTTTTTTCAGTCATCTCAATTGACTTTGCGCCCTCAATACAACTTGACGCACTTGATGTAGATCTACTTTTATGACTGGGTAGTAGTTGAAAAAAGTCTGTTATCCTAGATGTTCTAGGGTGGTCAGACTGGTCCTTGATTTCTTTGGATTCTGTTGTTATTCCTATTTCTTCCCTGGCTTGAAGCACTGTTGGTATGTCCAAGGCTCTGCTGCACTGCAGGTGATTCACCACATCTGCCCCAGGGTTGTATTCCAGATCTAATTTGCTATTATCTGGGGACGCATCCTCGTGTTTCTTGCCTTTAGGCATTTCTTTTGCTGCCTTCTCTCCTATTGCGGACTCCAGCTTCCTCTTCTTTGCAGCAGGTTTTCTACCCTGTACCTTTCCGGATTTCATTTCAATGATACTATTAATACCCACACAACCAAAGTAAAATAAAACATTTGCTAATATTTATGTAAGGTAGGTGGGATAGTTAAATGGTGGGTGTAAATCTAGGTGAAATTAGATGATTTGTCAAAGTAATGGAAGAGATGAGTTTTCCTTGTCTCAGGAGGGATAATCAAGGAGACCAGGTATTAGGACTTCGACTGATGGTAGGGTTGGGGTCAGGGTCACCTGTTCCAATATTTGTGCTTCATACTACCCCTCTGTGTCCGTATGAAGTGTGGGGGGGTTTACTGAACTTTACATACGGATCTCACTTGGAGTCTTCTTATATGCTTTGAACACTGTATCCACTTGATCCACTTTTAGCAGCCACCTTTGCCTGATTCTTGTCTCTTATGCGCGAGGCACATACTGTAGATATATGGCTAGTGGCGGGTTTCCTTGAGCAGGGCACACAGTGGGCACATGCAAGCTGCATTCAGTATTAGCCAGGCTTCTTCCGTGAGGCCCACTGGGCACACTCTCTGCGGCAGCCGACCACCGTCGCCATACGCATGCCACTCACCATGATTCACGCTTCATGTCCCTCACTTCATACCTTGTGGCTAGTCTTGTGGCTGACCAGTTTGATTATCCTTAGACCTTTGTAGTTTCTTTGTGGCCCACCAGAACCATCAGGGCTTCAAAGCTGAGAGACTTGTGTGGGAGTACACGGGGGTAAATGTTGCAAATGTAAATACACAATACTGGCTCCATCCCAAAGGTTCCCTCAGAGTCTGTACGGCCTGCAGATGGCTCCAAAGCTCGGCTCCAGAGTCATGCAGTTCTCCTAGGTAGTGTAATGGCTTGTTAGCAGTACAGTGATAATGGTTGGAATAATGGTGGCCAGATGTTATGTGTTATGCGTACCATGCTCGCGCTACAATCTGCATGTAAAGTCTCAATTCAACTCTCTCTGCCCCTCATGTTTTGGCAGTTCTGGAAACTTTTTTTATTTTCCCTTTTTTTTCCTTTGAATTGACTTGCCGGGCTTACCAGGCTTTAGTAACTGTGGCCGCAGCTGCTGCCGTAATGGCTAACAGCTTACAATTCACGAGTCATGGGCCAGGGGCCATGGAAGCACTGGTCGCAAACAAAAGGACAGGGCAGCCGTACAGGGTCGAATCACCTTCAGATATGCCGGCTGCTAGTTGCAATGCTCCGCTCCTGTCTTTCCGTCCTTCTGTCCTCCTCCACCACACCACCACACTGCTCCTCCCTCTCCTCTCTATCAGTGCGCATCATCATTCAAGACAGGAAACACTGATTTTACCCCTTCACCAAACATTTCAAGCCCACACGTATTAGTTATTTTCCGTGTGTCTTTAAAATGGCTAAGTGTGAAGTTGCATTTACAGTGTTTTCTAAATGTTTCTTCCCTGTCCTTCACTATAGTGAATGCTGTTCCCACACTTGTCATTAAAGTAACTATATAATTACTGTGTTTTTCCTGAAAAGTATAACAATTGTATTTACTTCTCTTTAGAGATGTGCCCTTAACAATATTACAGTAGCTTTTTTCATAGTTCTCTATTCAGCCCATATTAATGAATGTTCATTTGTAATCACAAGCTGTTGAGATCATATATTGTCTGTAATAATGTCTGATATTCAGATCTATGTGAAAATGAAGAATGGTGCGATAAACAAATACAATATTGGACACAAAAGAAAGAATTCACAATCACAATTCTTTCATTTTACATTTTAAACTGGCACGGTAATGGGCTCAGAATGCAGCATCCCCTGATGAAATGGACTCTGATACCCGTTTTTTCCATTTTACATGTTGGTGACAAAAATAACAGTTATAGCAGAGAATGAAATTGAGATCCCTAAAATTAACCCTAATTCTAACTATAATTCTTACACATACCCTATCTTTTTTTTACTCTTATCCTATCCCTTACCAGAGCTTTAACACTAAGGACTTTGTTACAAGTTTGGCTGAGCAATAGGAGGACACTGCATCCAAAAATATCAAACCCAATTATTCAGAGACACACTTCATAAAACTACAGGTAGAGAGGGTATATATGGAAAGTAGAGGCACAGTTAGGCCCCGCCCACCCCTCCTGCACTACTCTCAACCTTACATATCTCTCACCTAACCACATTTCAGTGGCGTACCCCTTTGATACTACCCCCACATGCAGCAATGATCAAGATCCTATATAGTACATGCTTTGAGAAGTTGGTATGTGGTATAGTAAAATGGCACGTTAATGGACCCAGAATGCAGCATCCCCTGATGAAATGAACCCTGATAGACCATGTTCATATGTTTTTTCACATTTCAGGATAAATTAATTACCTTTAATGCCCATTTGTTTTGTGGGGATATAGGAAAACCATTATTGATACCTTAAATGTGACCTTATTTGTAATTCTGGATCCAAGGCGAGTCTCACCTCTACCCCTTTTTAAGTAATGCCCCAATGTAACATTTTTTAAATAATTTTAAAAAGTGTTTCAATGTTTTTCATTTTTTATTACTACTTTAAAAATAATTGGATTCACCATGATGGTGTTTCTTTATTATTATTCCTGATGATGCATTGGTATACGTTCACAAATTAAAATGTAAAAATATAGTTATAGTTTTTTTTATAGATTTTATAATCCTAGAACGGGCAAAATCAACACAATAATTATGTAGTCATGGCAGTAAATTGGCATTAGGAGACTTAAAGAAATTGGTACTGGCTAGTGGAAAAAAGACAACCTAGGAGTTGTTACAATGCAGAGAAATCCCTGAATAACAGGAACAAATGATAATTGTTAAAGAAAATTTAACATGCGACAATACACATGGTGCCTATTTCTACTGGAACATAGGGTCTCTTTCAAAAAATAAAAACATTGATTATTGCTTTATTTACAAAACACTTATAAAAAAATATTGCTCTGAATGTGTTTGAACATTTCACAAAATTGTTCAAAGAAAAATATTTAATTTTTTTGCCATTGATAATGGACCAAAACTTTCAGACCTGCACAAAAATAAATGACTCCTTCAAAATATGTAAAACCTAAAAAATTAATGACCCTGGAAATCAACCTAAAATACACTAAATATTTTGGTTACAGACTTAAATTTTCACATCTTATTTGCCTTATGGTCTATTTGCAATATATCACAATCAAATTGTAGGTACCCACAGTACCCTATTTTCTATAACGCAATGAAGTGAGGAATGTGAGGAATATCTCACACTTTGTTATTATTTCCACTAGTACCAACACACTTTAAATCAAGTTATGTGCTTACCAGCAACAACTTAACTGTGAAAAAAAATGAAAAAAGGGTAATACAAATTTTAAAATCCAAGGTAAAAGTTTCAGCTTGAGATTGTCATTTGGGATGAAAATCAGGGTCTCCCCAATATTTAATAGGAGAAATGCCTCCTCAGAGGGTGATGCTATTTCTGGATGGCGATTGTGAGCAAGAGTAAAATTTCAGTTCTTTGTGAAATTAGTTGTAGATGAGTCTATGGCATTCAGTGCTGGATTTCCAAATGGTCATGTGCACAACTTGTAATGTCTTTTTCAAGTAATGCATTGTAAAGTTGAGTGTTATTGGCATAGTGTTTTGTTGCAAAAAGCCTTCCGATCAAATACTGACCCTATGAGCTCCACTTTAAAAGGCTTGCTGCAAAGGTGGAGAACATTGGAAGTTTCTTTGTCTATGAGTCTTGTGCACACCTTGAAGCTTTACACAAGCATGTCTTGGAAAGAGGATCTCTTGGAGGATTAGAAAACTGTATCCTTTATCAAATATACATAGTATATCACAATTAGTTCTCTGGGTATGGTTGAAACTCTACAATCCTGCCTGACTGATAACTCCTGCAATTTATTGTTTCACTTGTATCACAGTAATTTTGGTTGTCCTGGCCGAATTTAAAAATGCATTTTGTAGTAAGTAAAGTAGTACTACAGTAGTATTTTGTTGTGGCTTTACATTTGTTAAAGAGCTTTCCATTTGAAAGTAAGCAGTGCATGCTAGGGATGTTCACAGTCTCCAGTTCAGAGAGTTTCATGCGGGTCAGTTGGAGACTGGGAGCTGCACTGAAAGACAGACATTGTTGGTTGTGCTGAATTTCACATAAATGGTTTTGAAAATACTACAGGCTGTGGATCGTATGTGATTTAGATATTGGCGGCGGTATATTTGTTACCATTGTGATGGAGTAACTCGTCCAATAATATCTAAATCAGGCCCTCAGTTTCCTAACACTGGTGATGGGTGACCCTTAATTGGAGGCAAACCTACAACACCTATTCCCCTGAGAACCCATGCATGACTGGAGTTCTGTCTTCCAGGGCAATTCCTAAAGAAGTCACTACAGAACAAAAAAGAATTACTGAGTGTGTTTGCGCCAGACTTTTTTGGTACTGTTTAAGGTACTGTTTGTCACCTTGAGTGTGTTTGTGGGCACTTGGCATCTCAAGCGAACAATCCCGCCTTGCCAGATGGCTAGAGGTAGCAGCTTTGTGATATCAGTGGCAGGAGGCAGCTCAAGTGCTTTCCAGCCAGCTCATGCAGACAGAGTTCAATATAGTTGCCTCTGTGCAATTTCGACAATAAGCCACCACTCTCATCATGATGCATTATGTATTATGTCATTGCACATGACGTGCAGCTGCCAGTTTGTTTTGGGACATTGTGCATCGACTGAGGCAGCGCCCACCGCATTGCAATTCATTGCACATGGGCGAACAGCACAGAAAGTAAATTGGCTGTAATTTTACCTTGGAACAATGTGCACTTACTGAACAGTGTGCACTTTGTATAAAAAAAATCAGTTTCATTGTTCATGTGTAGGAAATAGAGTGGAAACAGAGGATTTTGGCATTTAAAACAAAAACACACACAATGACAGTGTTTACAGGGACAATGTTCAGCAGCAACAGAACTACATTGATAACGTATAAAGGTAAAATATTTTACTGCTATATTTTTATAGCCATGCCCGTCAGCAATATGTTTCATCCCTAAATTTTTCTGTCTGGGAAAGAAGAGCCCATGCTTCCATGGAAACGATGGATGGAACTCTTTGACTCTTATCTGGTGACCATTGGAGGGGAGAAGTTTTCCATAGTCAGGAAGCAAGCTATTTTATTCCATAACGTGGTAATAGAAGGTCACAATATTTATGAGAGGATTGGCAAACTACCAATTGGCAATGGAAAAGGAGAGGCCTCTGATAACTTTTGAAATGTCTCTGAAAATGTTGGAAAAGTATTTTGGACCATGGATAAACATTGTGTTAAAAAGACACAGATCCTTCACTAGAGAACAGGAACCTAACGAGAAAGTAGGCAACTACATTGCTTCACTTAAGACTTTAGTTCAAACCTGTGAATTTGGAGAAATAACAGACTCTCCGATAAGGCATCAGTGGGTAACATGCACCAAGAGTAGCAGGGCGCAAAAAAAATTACTTTCAAGGAATCCCTTGCTCAAGGAGGCCATTGTGGGAGGAGTTGGGAGAAGGAGATGAGGAATGATATTGCAGCACATGACAGTATTCCTATGCAGAAGAAACAACAACTAAGGCCATCATTATGACCATGGCAGTTGGGGTTAATATGGAGGTAGTACCCCAATAGGCAGACGTACGTACCGCCATATTATGAGATTTGCGGATTGACTTCAGCCAACCTGCCACTTCTCCACTCATACCGCCATGGCGCTATGAGCCGTCAGGCTGGAGATGTCTATCGCCAGCCCGGCAGCCGATATAGTTCCTCCCATGGCATTATGAGCAGGCCTACCGCCATGGTTTTACTCCACGATAACCATGGCAGTAGGCCCTACTGGTGACAGGGAATTCCTTCCCTGTCACTGGTAGGTGGCTCCTCCTCCCCCCTAACACCCACCTGACATCCCCCAGACCCCTCTGGTCAAAATACGGCTGGCGGTGTTCTACTTGTGTGGCGGTGCAGGTGGTAGCAGAGCCAGCTTACCACTGTCTGCCGGAATGAGCACTGCCAGATTTCCGCCCTTATTGTGGCAGAGGTCAGGCAGTGCTCATAATCTGGCAAATGGATGGTAGCTGCTGTGGCGGTATGTTACCGCCCATCATGCCAGCAGTAGGTGGTATTTACTGCTAATGTCATAATGACCACCTAAAACTTCTCCTGGCACTCAGATGAAGTTTAAGACTATCTGACATTTAGAAACGTAAGTGTCACATATGCTGAAGTTTTGGACAAAATCCGGTATACCATGAAGTTATGTTAAGAATTCAACTTGCTTAAGTGTGGTATCATAGGGGCTATGCTCAAGTTTGTAAATCAACCAACAGAGTATGAGCTATGGAAAATGTGACAGAGGGTCTGTGGACTGTTGGCCTGAATGTGAAAAACTGCAGTAATGATGTGGAAGCAGGTGTGGTGGTCATGCCTGACTATGAGATTAATATTGGAGAAAACAAATGTGTTTTTGGTGGACTTTGGGACCCTTTTCCCATGTTTGGGAATCAGATGTGGGATGACATATTTGCCAATAAGGTAGTGAAACAACTTCCTCCTGACACCAATCCTGTTAATGTTTGGGACAGTCACTTCGATGTGTTGGGATGTGTTATCAAGAGAATTGGATTCAAGGACAGAGAGACTATTGGAAAAATCTATGTGGTGAAAATCGGCGACTACATCCTGGGTTGGAGGCATCAAAGACATATGGGCACAATTCTGAATTCCAGTGCTTTTATGAGGGGTTCCCTGAGGGATTAAAAGATGATTTGGGACTACTTAATATTATTGAACACCGCATTGTGCTTAAGAAAGGTGCAACACCTTGAATTCACAAGGTACATAAGGTTCCCAACATGATGCTTGAGTCACTAAAGAAGATGTTGGACAGGTTACTGGGTATGAAGTTTATTGAAGAGATGGAGTCTTTTGAGGGGTTGGTGATAATAGTGTTAGCACCCAAGGATGGAGAAGATCCATGTGTGGACCTACATGGGTGGTCTGCCAGCAGCTTCATAACATTTCTGAAACCATTACCCTGTTGGAGGGCACAAAGCTTTTCAGTGTCTTAGACCTCTTGTGAGCATACCACCAGTTACACCAAGATTTGAGATAATTGACCTCTTTTGTAAAACCACTGGGAGCATATTGATTTGTGAGGATGCCTTTTGTGCTAGCCTTGGCTGTGGCCTGTTTTCAGTGGATCATGAAAATGGTTATTGGAGAAATATCTAACTTCCTGTTTTCCCAGGATGGCATCCAGATTTATGGCATGATGTAGGCAAACATGATGGCACGTTGAGGAAGGTTTTGAGGGAAGCTAACAGTCAAAGGCCTAACAGTGAAGAAACAGAAGTACAAAATAGGAGTAATATCAGCAACCTATTTTGGTCATGTCATCTCGGATGAGGGCATCCAACCTAAATTGGAGTTGGCAGAGAGCATAGTGGGTACTGTCACACCAGATGACATGGAACAAGTAAGGTCATTTCTTGGACTCACAGAGTTTTAATTAATGGCCCATATTTATGGTGTTTTGCCATAGAGCAGCGCAGCGAGTCACCTTGCTGTGCTGCCTTACGTCAAACGGAAAGGGCAGGACTGTGCCATATCTATGGCATGCAGTGCATTCCTGTCCTTTCCCACTATGCTGGTGCGATTTTGGCACCCTAGTGACAATGCAGGAACCCTTGCTCCATGGTGCAAGGGTGTCTGCATTGTAGGCAGGAATGTTTAGTTTTGACCTTCCTGAACAAAAACTGAACAGTACACATGAAAAGAGAAAGAAATTAACAGAAACAAAGATATTTCTCCTTGTTGCGGCTCCTCTGTGGAGGCGTAATGGTTTGGGGCATCCGTAGGTTTACAGGGTCTTGTAAATCTGAGGATGCATCAGAATCCATGGGTGTTGCATGGGAACACCCAGTGCAATGCTTATGGAATGCCTTCTTGGGGTACAGTACGGCAAAACCGCGACTTGCATTGCCTTGCCTGACTTCATATCTATGAGACCATTCAAAGCCACACATAGTGGCTTTGTGTGGCCTCATATAAATGATGTAAATGTATGCACCACTGTTGCATCATAAAAAGTGATTCAACAGTGGTGCAAGGAGTTCGAAAATATAAAAAGGATTTTCAAATTTTGTGGAGCCTGTCAGAATGTTGTTCAAGAAGGGAGCTCCGTTTGCATTTCCAAATGAGTGTGATATAGTGTTCAAGGCAGTGAAGGGGGAAATCAGCAAAATGCCTACCTTGAGTGATTTTGGCACAAAAAGGAAGACTACCCTAACCACGGACACAAGCCTCAAGGGGTTAAGTGCTGTACTTAGGTGTTGTATGGCAAGGAGAAGGTAATTGCTTTCGCTTCAAGGGTTCTTAAAAAGGCAAAGGTGAATATTTTTACATTGAAAGGGCAGCCCTAGCCATAGTTTATGCCATACAACACTTTAGGTTTTACTTTTGGGGTACTCCCTTCTTAGTACGTACAGATCACTGCCCCCTGGTTCAAATTTGCTCCTGCAATCACAGTGAGAGACTTACTCCTAGACTTAGGTTTTGGAGTAAAGAGTTTGGAGAATTTATTTTCACGGACATTATCTTCCTGGAGTAGTGAATAAGACAGCAGGTTGCTTATCACATCTACCGGTGGAAGGCAAATGTGATGAAGTCAATAATGACTTGAGTTGTGTGAGCTGAATGAAAGGGAGGAGTGGAAGATGAGTGAGGAGGAGGATGAATGGATTCCAGTAATCAAAACCTGTGTAGTGAAGGAATGGCCTGATTACAAGGCATTGGATGTGGAATTAAAACTATTTGGTTTGTAAGGAAAAAACTCACCTTGTGCCAGGATGGTCTTATGAGGGGGAAAGTTATTCCTTCTAAGAACATAAAATCCAAGGTTATTACCTTGGGTCATGAGGGACATCCTCGTAGGAGTCTCATAAAGGCCTGGGTAAGAGAAAGGTACTGGTGGCTGGGCATGGATTGAGAGGATGAGAGTGTGGTCAAAGAATGTTTTTTTGGGTGCCTCTAATGATAAAACTGGAGTCACCAACTCGGTTCCTTTGTCACCTGTAGGGGTAATTGATAAACCTGGACAAAGATGGGCTTAGATATTATGGGCCCATTTGAGTTGTTTGCATTTACTGAAAGATTTGTATTTTTTTGGTGGACCACACTTCGAAGTGGAAGTTGACAAAGTGTGTAAGTCCAATATGTACTAGGACAGTATTGGATATTCTCAAAGATTGATTTATGAGAGAAAGGGTGCCGAAGTATCTGGTCACAGATAAAGGTGTATTGTTTCCCTCACAGGAGATGCAAGAATCTTAGAATGATTTTGGTATAACTCACCAAAAGACTGCTTTCTATGCACCACAGGCCAAGGGTCTTGTAGAACGCATGAACAGAGTGGTGAAGGTCTTTGTGCAAAGGGCTATAGAGACCAGGGTTCCTCTCAAGGGGGCACTTATAGAAATGTGGTGGGTGCATTTCACTACTCCTAACTGTGTAATGATAAGATCCCATTTTGATTCATTACAAGGTAGGGTAGCTGTTTCTAAGTCGAAGCCAGGATGGTTGCGACTCAAGAGGACCATTGGGTTGGACAAGGATAAAATGGGGAACAAGTATAAGAGTTGCCAACAAAAGTACAATTGAGGTACGATTATAAGAATTTGGTCAAAAACAAGAAGTGGAATCTAGTTTTAGTAAGAAAACCATGTTGGGAGAGGAAGGGTGTGACTGAGTTTATGGGCCCCTTCAATATTACATTCATCAAGACAAATGATGGTTCATACAGGTTGTACA
Organism: Pleurodeles waltl; assembly: GCF_031143425.1. NCBI lineage: Eukaryota > Metazoa > Chordata > Amphibia > Caudata > Salamandridae > Pleurodeles > Pleurodeles waltl. Next base: position 563,950,710 of record NC_090442.1, read on the forward strand.
TAGAGAATGTCCATGTTGGTGAAGTATTCTGGTAGCAAGAACAGTTTGAAAGCTGAGAATGGTACTGCCCTGCCGTAAGCACATTTATGCAGTGATGAGGTGCACTCACGGGATAGCTCTTCCAGGAGGGGTACTACTGGGAACTTTCTTCAGGAAAGACCAACCACGGGATCCAGGAGGATACCTACTTGGTTTGAAGATTATGTTATTAGTTAATGGATTACTTCACCAGAACTTTGCGGTTTGGTGGTGTAACATGATTTCCTTATTGTTTTCTTATGCCTAATATCAATATTACTATATGTTCTTTTATATACTGTTAGATTTCATCATTTAACTCTTGCGTGTTTTTTGGGTTCCTATATCCTCCACATTTTGACCATGGCTAAAGCACCACAGTTCGACCGCCAGCACTGGCAAGTTGCCACTGGTAGACAGCCTGTTGGTGCCGACGGTCTTAATCCACCAGGGCAGTGCTGTAAGCAGCGCTGCACTGGTGATTACGACCCCCGTGTCCGCCTTGCAATGGCTGGCAAAGATGGGGTGCCGGGGGCCCATGGACAGCCCCGTCGCTTTTTTCACTGCCTGTCACACCCGATGCACTGCAACATTGCCGACGCTGAAACTCCTAATAGTACCAGCAGGCAGAAAACCAGTCTGGCAGTCTTCCGTCCTAAAGAGTTTGGCAGGTAGCAGACTCTTAATGAAGCCCTCAGTGTTGTAAGATATTAATCACATCTTTCAAAATGCAATTCACAAACTTGTCGTTTGAGACCGCTGCCTCTCCTTTCTTTTCTGTTGGAATTTCTACCACATGTTCAAAGATTTCTGTAGTCATTTTTGGTTGGGGAAAGGGTGGTTGGCTGGAGAATGGGGAACTATTAAATGGGAGAAGTTTAGGGACATTTAAGGGTGGTTGGGAAGGGGCATGCTAAAACAAGACACCCACCCACAAAAGAGTAATACGATTGCATATCACAGAATACACATCTAAGTTTCTGTAGCTTTGAAGTTGTTAAACCAGGTGTAAATCTATACCAGCCCAACTTTGCGGTAGGTCAAGCACTACACGTAGCCAAGCACTGATACAGCATCACACTCCCATAGAAATCAACGGAGGAGGGAATTAAAACACTATGTTGACATATTTATCCATTCCCCTCGCTTCTCTTTTTTCTAGTAATATTACATGTAACTTAAATAATATACATACAAACTTTAAACTTTTTAAAATATGTTACAGTTTTCTAAATTTACTTAATATTTAACTTTCAACCATGTTTACTAGATATGAAATACAAGCAAAAATGTTAATGAGAGTATGTTTTAAAATTATTGTTTACAACTTAATATTTATAAATTGAACCTATATATATATATATATATATATATATATATATGTATATATATATATATATATATATATATATATAGGTTAACTTTTGATATTTTAAATCAATTTACTTTTTACTTTTAGATTATATATTAAAGATTTTTTATAAATACTTTATTACATTTCCCTATACTTTCTAATAGTGAGATGGTCATCACAGTGTCAGATGTCTCTGCCTCCATGATGAACATGTCTTCCAAATAGTCATAATGTAAAATACATTCCTAAAATTGCTTATAGTAGCTTTACAGTGATAATTGCAATCATAGAAGGCTCCAACCCCTAATTTTAGGGGGTTGACGTCCACCCCATGTGAATCCCCACTCCGTAATGGTGAATAACAAACAAGTAGAGTGTTTTACCTTGATTCAGTAATACATATACACTTGAATAAACATACACATGTATATTTACCATTGTGCATTGGCCCATAGTGTAGTGGCTTTCAAGGCTACTTACAGTAGCAATGGCTTAGATAAAAGTGCATTACTCAGACTAGTGGGTTTCTGATGAGGCTGGCACCAATATTTTGTTTTGATAAACTGGACGTAGTGTTTTTTGTGCATTGATCGCCCCACATATGAGAGTATGTGTTTAAAAGCTAGGGGAGCAGATAAAAATGTTGAACGTATTTTGGGTGTGCTACCAGTACATCACAGTTTTTATATTGTGAGTTGTTACATCATACCTAAGGTACTTATGTGGGGGGTCATTACGAGTGTGGTGGTCTGTAGACTGCCACACTCGCGGTGGTGGTTTGAACCACCGCCAATGTGCCTGTCCGACTGTCACATTACAACCCTGGCGGTCGGACTGCCAGGGAACTAACAGCTCCGCCAACATCTTGGATCCCGGTGGTCTGGAGGTGGTGGAGTTTCTAATCCACAAGGGCAGCACTGCAGGTACAGCTGCCCTGGGGATTACGACCTCATTCTCTAGGCTGAGGTTTCGACCCACCAGCCTATCTGGAAACTCTTAATTGGGCCTAAGGGCAGGTAGGTTGTGGCAGCAACCTACCCATCACAAGTTTGGCCCACGGTCCAAACCATCCACCGAACTTGTAATGACCCCTGTAGTCTTTACACAGCAGGTATTTTTTCAGTATTTTACTTCACCTGCCATTTTATCATATAAATTGTTTTAACAGTATTTGATTAACCTCTTAACAGCTGAGGCTTTTCCACCCCAGTCCTGAGACCTTTTTTGCGATGTGGGGTACTTGATGCTTACGCCTTCATAACTTTTTTCAAAATAAGATAGTAATGGCAAATTTGCATCTTTTTTTCCCCAACATCATGAAGCTTCTAGGAGTACCCATGGTTTGTGGGTTTGCTTGAGGACTGAGAAAATAGCCAAAATATACCTACATGTTGGGTTATTTTTCAGAAAAATTAGAAGCTAGTGTTCAGTAAAAGAGTGCCTGTTTTTTTTCCTCACAATGGCATTGATTAAATATTGGCTGTTGGACTTTTTTGCTTATGCAGGGTCACCCCCAATCTTTGTGCCTCCTGCCTCCTGTTTTTCTGAGCTGTTGCTTTTGGCTTTTGAACTCGGAGCACTTTACCACTGCTAACCAGTGCTAAAGTGCATATGCTCTCTGTGTAAAATTGTATGTAATTGGTTTATCCATGATTGGCATATTTGATTTACTAGTAAGTCCCTAGTAAAGTGCACTAAAGGTGCCAGGGCCTTAAAATCCAATGCTACTAGTGGGCCTGCAGCACTGGTTGTGCCACCCACATAAGTAGCTCTGTAATCATGTCTCAGACCTGCCATTGTAGTGTCTGTGTGTGCAGTTTTAACTGTAAATTCGACTTGGCAAGTGTACCCACTTGCCAGGCCTAAACCTTCCCTTTTCTTACATGTAAGGCACCCCTAAGGGAGGCCCTAGGTAGCCCCAAGGGCAGGGTGCAGTGTATGGTTAAGGTAGGACATATAGGGGGTCATTCTGACCTTGGCGGTCCATGACCGCCATGGCGGAGGGCGGCGGAAGCACAGCCAACAGGCTGGCGGTGCTTCCTGAGCGATTCTGACCGCGGCGTTAAAAACGCGGTCAGAAAAGGGGAGCCGGCGGTTTCCCGCCGGTTTCCCGCTGGCCCAGGGAATCCGCCATGGCGGCGCTGCTTGCAGCACCGCCATGGGGATTCCGAGCGCCTTCCCGCCAGCCTGTTTCTGGCGGTATCCACCGCCGGGACCAGGATGGCGGGAACGGCTGCCGTGGGGCCCCGCGGGGCCCCTGCACTGCCCATGCCACTGGCATGGGCAGTGCAGGGGCCCCCTAACAGGGCCCCACAAAGATTTTCACTGTCTGCTGTGCAGACAGTGAAAATCGCGACGGGTGCCACTGCACCCGTCGCACCCCTTCAACTCCGCCGGCTCCATTCCGAGCCGGCTTCATTGTTGAAGGGGCTGTCCCGCTGGGCCGGCCGGCGGTCTTCTGCCGGTCGCCCGCCGGCCCAGCGAGAAAGCCGGAATGGCCGCTGCGGTCTTTTGACTGCGGAGCGGTCTTTCGGCGGGAACCGCTTGGCGGGCGGTGACCGCCGACCGCCGCGGTCAGAATGACCGCCACAGTAATATGTTTTATATGTCCTGACAGTGAAATATTGCTAAATTAGTTTTTCACTGTTGCAAAGCCTGTCCCTCTCATAGGTTAACATGGGGCTCCCTTTAAATCTGATTAAAGTGTAGATTCCCTTTGGGACCGGATGGACATTTGGAGTTTGGGGTCTCTGAGCTCACAATTTAATAATACATCTTTTAGTAAAGTTGATTTTAAGAATGTGTGTTTGAAAATGCCACTTTTAGAAAGTGGGCATTTTTTCGTGCTTATACCATCTCTGTGACTCTGCCTGTTTGTGGATTCCCTGTCTGGGTCAGTTTGACAGTTGCGCTGGTTGCACCTCACACTAGACAGTGACACAAAGGGAGCTGGGGTGTAGCCTGCATATCCTGATGAGCCATCTGTGCTAGGAGGGAGGGGAGGAGTGGTCACTCACACCTGAAAGGAATGTGCCTGCCCTCACACAATGCAGCCTCCAACCCCCTGGTGAGTGTCCCTGCACAGAGCGCCGTGCAGGCAAAAGATTGACGCAAATACGATCTGCGGCAGAAAAAATGACGCGCCGCCTGCTCCGCAGCTGAGAAACGACGCTCGCAGGAAACGCGACCGAACAATTGATTCACGGAGCAGGAGAAACGATTCGCAGCGTCGCTGACTGAGGCTGGCAGATCACAACCTGCGCTGCAGGATTTTCGGATTATCGTGGGGCTGGATTTTTGACTCAAGAACCGCTGTGCGGAGTTATTTTTGATGCACACCCACCTGTGTGGCGTTATTTTTGACGCACACTAGGTACATTTTCACTCTAGCAGCGCTAGTGTGTTTTTAAAACTACTTAAAGACTCTTTTTGATTTTTAATTGATAACTTGACTTGTGTATGGTGGAGTTTTGTCGTTTTGTTCTTGTTTTGTTTAGATAAATATTTCCTATTTTTCTAAACCTGTGTTATGTCATTTGGAAGTGTTTTTATTAAGTTACTTTGGGCGTCATTACGACCTCGGCGGTCTTTTCAAAAGACCGCCGAGGCCGCGGGAGACAGAATACCGCCATTGCCGGCGGTATTTCTGTCTCCCTATTATGACATTTCCGCTGGCCCAGCGGAAATGTCACATCAACATTGCTGCCGGCTCGTAATCGAGCCGGCGGCAATGCTGATGTGCAGCGGGTGTAGTAGCACCCGTTGCGTATTTCACTGCCCGAAATTCGGGCAGTGAAATGCGCGACGGGGCTATGCCTGGGGGCCCCTGCACTGCCCATGCCAAGTGCATCGACAGTGCAGGGGCCCCCAGGGGCACCCCAAGTCCCATTACCGCCAGCCTTTCCATGGCGGTGTGTACTGCCATGGACAGACCGGCGGTCGGGGAGTCATAATCCCCAGGGCAGCGGTGCTTGCACCGCTGCCCTGGGGATTATGACCGCCAGGCGGAATCCTGGCGGGAAAGTGGAGGGGCCAGTGGTATGGCCGTGGCAATTCCGCCACGGTCATAATTGCTGGCGGAACACCTCCGGCCGCCAGGGTCGTAATGACCCCCTTTGTGTGTTGGTACAAATACTTTACACCTAGCACTCTGAAGTTAAGCCTACTGCTCTGCCAAGCTACCAAGGGGGTAAGCAGGGGTTAGCTGAGGGTGATTCTCTTTTACCCTGACTAGAGTGAGGTTCCTTGCTTGAACAGGGGGTAACCTGACTGTCAACCAAAGACCCCATTTCTAACATTGGTGATCAGCGGTTGGGATTTGTACTTGTATTTGTACTTGACATACAGTGATTAAGTGTACACTACTGTTTTGAGTTCAGACCACTACGTGACCACATACTACTTGTCTTGTGATTCTGCTTTTTGTTCTCTGATGTCCTCCTGGAAACATTGCTAATATTTTTGGACTTTGGTTTTTGGTTTTGAAGCCTTTGCAGAATGGAAGTCAATTTCTGGCACCTATTTATGTATAAAAAGTGGCAGCTTAAAGCATTCTGCATGGAAAGGGGACTGGCTGTGAACAAGAAATCCAGAAGGGAGGATCTTGAGTCAGAACTGTTTCAGTATGAGTTGAAACGTTGTCAGGCAACACCACCAAATGAGTCTGAGGAGGAGAACTACCCTGAGGAGGAGGACTACTCTGAGGAGGAGGGCAGTGGCCCTGAGGAGGGAACAGAAAGAGATGATTGGCTCCTAGCCTGAATCTGGAGTCTGGAAGAGCTAGAAGCAGAGCTTGAGAGGGCTGAGGAGAAGAGAGCCTTAGTCCTTGAAAAAGAAAGGATTGCAGCTCAAGAGCTGAGCTTAGAAAAGCTCAAGCTGGAAGCCATGAGGGCTGAGTCCAGTTTAGATGGTGGCAGCAACAATCTTGTATCCAGTACTGCTGAAGAAGTGCACATGCCCAGAGATGTGGTGCCCTACTTGAAGGAGGGAGTTAACACACGCAAGGAGGTTCAGGGGTATGAGGTAGCTCCAGTGATGCACAGGGTCCCTGTGGTGGATTGGCGAACTGGCATGGGGAGTCATATTCCTACCTTTTGGAGGGACACTCTACTGACTCTAGGTGAGAGTGACAGGGAGAGTGGTTCCCCTAGGTAGAAGTCCTGGTTATGGAGTGTGAAGACATCCCAGAAGAGTGTGGGTTGAGTGTCAGGAACAGTCAGGTACTGTCTCACTAGTCTCAGGAGGGTGATGTGGGGTGCTTTTCCAAAGCAGAGTCACTGGATGGTTGGGTGAAGGGTACTTTGGTTAATTCATGTGAGGGGCTGAGTGATGTAATTGCTGGAGAGCATAGTTCTAGTCCTTATTTTCCAGAGCTACGCCAACACCAGGTGGAGTGTGAGTTCCCTGACCCCAGGGAGCTTACAATGGAGGCAGACTTCTGGGTGAGTACCAGAGAGTCTGAAGAGGCATTTGGGGGTGCTCCTGAGAGGAGTGGTCTAGGTAGTTCCCAACCAGGTGAGGTAGGGAAGGATTGTAGTGTCCCAGGTAGGTCCCAGTGTAGTGGGATGGGTGAGGGACCCCATGTCCAGTCTCAGAGGAGAGGGAATGGGGATGGGCTGAGGCCCAAGGTGCCCAAGATCCGGTCCCAGGTCCTGGAGGGTTCCATGAGGGAACTCCAGGTGGGAAACCTAGCCTGTACCTTAGGGCCATCTGTTGAGGGAGACCCCACAGTGTCAGGAGAACTTGGGGGGGCAGCTGTAGCCAGCGTCCCACCAGTTCTGGTGTCTGGCAGTACCACTCCTAGTGAGGGGGTGCAGAAGTCCAGACAGAGGGTTGAGAGGGGGTTGCGGACCCCAGTAGAGAACCTGGAGGGCCAGGGGTCAGCTCTGAGAGCAGAGCCCCCCAGGAATGACCTAGGTGAGACCATTTCTGGGTTGGGGGAATCCAGACTCTGTCAGATGGGCAGAGGTCAGGGAAACTGCGCCAGCCAGACTCTTGTGTGGCCCTTGGAGACAGTGTGTCCCTTGAGGGGGGTAAGTGTGCCCCCCTGGAAGTCCTGGTGTGCCAGGCAATGGTTCAACCGCAGGGTGGTGACTCTGGGTTGAATGATCAGGTTCAGGGGGTAAACTCTGACCTGCTGGGGGGTAAGTGTGCTCCCAAAGAAGTCCTGGTGTGCCAGGCAGTGGTTCAACCGCAGGGTGGTGACTCTGGGTTGGATGACCAGGTTCAGAGGGTAAACTCTGACCTGGTGGGGGGTAGGTATGCCCCCCAGGAAGTCCTGGGTTGCCAGGCGGTGGTCCAGTTTGTGGGTACAGACCCTGGATAGGAAGGCCAGGTTCAGGGTGTCCCCCCTGACCTGGAGGAAGGGGCTACTGCTAACAGTGCCCCTACCATGTTGTCTTCTGGGGGGCCACTCCTAGTTGGGTGGTTCAGGACCCGAGAAGAGAGGGCAGGGGGAGGGAAGCCTCACCCCTGGCCCTGGCCCAACCTGAAGGTACAGACCCCAGGTTGGAGGACCAGTTGCAGGTTAACAGCCCTGCACTGGTGGAAGAATTGTGCAGGACTGCTTCTACACGCACCCTGACAATTTTTGACTCTGGGGGTGCCGCTCCTGGAAGGAGGGTACAGAGCCCAGGAGGGGAGGACCAGGGTCAGGTTGTCATACCTGACATGGTGGAAGGTAGAGTGGTCAAAGTGTGTCAGGCAAATGGGGCTACTGCCCCCCACTCTCCATAGTCACAGTGGTTGGAGAGGCCTGAGGTCAGGCTCTCATCCATGACAGTTGTCAGGGGTCACTGTGGCTTGCTGTCCTGGTGGACAGAGTTGCCCATGGGGGGGGACGAGAGTCATACCCCAGGGGTGGAGTGGGCAACACCACTGTGTTGGCCCTGGTGGTACTATCTGCCCATTGGGATACATCTGTGAGCAAAGTAAAGTTAGGTGCTGCACAGATGGTATCTGCAGATGTGGAGAAGGGTTCCCCATGGGTTAGTTTAGTGGGCCCTGAGAGTATGGACAGAGGGATCCAACTGGAGTCAGGAAGGCGTAGAACTGGAACATGCCCCTGCTGTTGTGGGCCTGGGTCCTTGTTCTATCGCCCCAATCAGGGAAGTACATCAAGGTATTGATTGTTCCCCCATGGCTTTAGGCTGGTAGGGGGTTGTGTTGGACTTTTTTGCTTATGCAGGGTCATCCCCAATCTTTTTGACTCCTGCCTCCTATTTTTTCTGACCTGTTGCTGTTGGCTTTTGAACTCTGTGAACTTTGCCACTGCTAACCAGTGCTAAAGTGCATATGCTCTCTGTGTAAAACTGTATGTAACTGGTTTATCGATGATTGGCATATTTGATTTACTAGTAAGTCCCTAGTAAAGTGCACTAGAGGTGCCAGGGCCTGAAAATCCAATGCTACTAGTGGGCCTGCAGCACTGGTTGTGCCACCCACATAAGTAGCTCTGTAATCATGTCTCAGACCTGCCATTGAACTGTCTGTGTGTGCAGTTTTAACTGTAAATTCGACTTGGCAAGCGTACCCACTTGCTAGGCCTAAACCTTCCCTTTTCTTACATGTAAGGCACCCCTAAGGGAGGCCATAAGTACCCCCAAGGGCAGGGTGCAGTGTATGGTTAAGGTAGGACATATAGTAATGTGTTGTATATGTCCTGACAGTGAAATATTGCTAAATTCGTTTTTCACTGTTACAAGGCCTGTCCCTCTCATAGGTTAACATGGGGGCTACCTTTAAATCTGATTAAAGTGTAGATTCCCTTTGGGAGCGGATGGACAAGTGGAGTTTGGGGTCTCTGAGCTCACAATTTAAAAATACATCTTTTAGTAAAGTTGATTTTAAGATTGTGTGTTTGAAAATGCCACTTTTAGAAAGTGGGCATTTTCTTGCTTATACCATTTCTGTGACTCTGCCTGTTTGAGGATTCCCTATCTGGGTCAGTTTGACAGTTGGGCTGGTTGCACCTCACACTAGACAGTGACACTAAGGGAGCTGGGGTGTAGCCTGCATATCCTGATGAGCCATCTGTGCTAGGAGGGAGGGGAGGAGTGGTCACTCACACCTGAAAGGGCTGTGCCTGCCCTCACACAATTCAGTCTCCAACCCCCTGGTGAGTGTCCCTGCACAGAGCGCCGTGCAGGAAAAAGATTGACGCAAATCCGATCTGCGGCAGAAAAAACGACGCGCTGCCGGCTCCGCAGCTGAGAAACGCCCCTCGCAGGAAACGCGACCGAAAAATCGATGCACGGAGCAGGAGAAACGACGCGCAGCATCGCTGACGGAGGCTGGAAGATCACAACCTGCGCTGCAGGATTTTCGTGGGGCTGGATTTTTGACTCAAGAACCGCCGTGCGGAGTTATTTTTGACCTACACCCACCTGTGTGGGGTTATTTTTGACGCACACCAGGTACATTTTCACTCTAGCAGCGCTAGTGTGTTTTTAAAACTACTTAAAGACTCTTTTTGATTTTTAATTGATAACTTGACTTGTGTATGGTGGAGTTTTGTAGTTTTGGTTTTGTTTTGTTTAGATAAATATTTCCTATTTTTCTAAACCTGTGTTGTGTCATTTTGTAGTGTTTTCATTAAGTTACTGTGTGTGTTGGTATAAATACTTTACACCTAGCACTCTGAAGTTAAGCCTACTGCTCTGCCAAGATACCAAGGGGGTAAGCAGGGGTTAGCTGAGGGTGATTCGCTTTTCCCCTGATTAGAGTGAGGGTCCTTGCTTGAACAGGGGGTAACGTGACTGTCAACCAAAGCCCCATTTCTAACAGCTGTGTTAAAAGCACCCTCTTCTTGGCTTTCAGAAACATGTAATGCTGACTAAAAAACTATTTTTATGACAGTTGTATCATTTTTCTAAAAAGTAGACAATTTTTCCTAATTTTGGTGCTTTCAAGTTACTTGCAATTTGTGGCGGAAACAGGTGTGAAACACGTGAGTAATCCAGGACACAATTCTGAATTCAGCAATGGGTATTTGAGTACATCTTTTAATATTTTTCCCACAGAAATGAAGGGCCTGATTTAGGTATTGGCGGACGGGTTACTCTGTCACAGCGATGACAAGTATCTTATCTGCCGACATATGAATCCCATAGAATAAAATGGGATATAGATATCAAGCAGACAGAAAAACCATCACCGTTGTGATGTAGTAACCCATCCACCAATATCTAAATCAGGCCCTAACTACTGAAATAAAAAATATATATTGAAAATGAATAGGCAAAAACAGCCATTTGTGACAACATTTTAATCTGTGGGTCATCATCACTTATTTAAAAAAGCAAGGAGCGCAAGGAGGTCCCGGGATGCGTGTCAAGGGCAGGAGCCCTTTAAATTTCTTATCGCGCTCCCGCCGTCGCGGGAAGCGCAAGGAGGTCCCGGGAGGCGTGTCAAGGGCAGGAGCCCTTTAAATTTCTTATCGCGCTCCCGCCGTCGCGGGAAGCGCAAGGAGGTCCCGGGAGGCGTGTCAAGGGCAGGAGCCCTTTAAATTTCTTATCGCGCTCCCGCCATCGCGGGAAGCGCAAGGAGGTCCCGGGAGGCGTGTCAAGGGCAGGAGCCCTTTAAATTTCTTATCGTGCTCCCGCCGCGCGGGACGCGCCCAGGCGAAGCCCGGGCCAAGGGCGGGCCCGTCCTTGCCCGTCATTGCCAGGAAGAGGCAGGGCAGGGCCACCCACCTGACATTCATCCAAAGTTGCATGGACATGCCAATCTACACGTATGGCTGCCTGAAGGTACTGTGTTGATACTTACTCCTAAATAGGTCCTTTTATAGAGGGCCTTTGGACCGTATTCTCCACCTATTGTTGCGACGCTCTTTCCATTACCCGATAAATATTGGAGTGGGGCCAGGCTGGGCCTCTGCCTCTTTATACTGGCAAGAGGTCTGCTTATATTTTTAGCGGAAAACATATAGCTATTGTTCTTATATGTGAAGATAATTGTACTAAATAGGTCTATCCCTACCAGCCCTTCTCCTACTCTCCTTTATAATTACATATTGGGGACTGGTTCACAGAGCCAAAGCACTATTTAGGCAGCTTAATCCATGGGAAAACGCAAGGCATCAGAACCCCCAAGGGGAAAGATAAATTCTGTAAAAAAAACTTAGAAATGCGGGTGAGATCTCCACAATAGCTGAAATAGACGATCTTATCGAGGAGGTAGAGTCATTACTATGCAGTAGGACCACTATTCGGGAGGGTCCCGATAAAAAGATTACCTCCTATTACGCGAAGAAAATCAAACCAGTGGAAGATAAAGCGATAGAGATCGTTTCCCAGCAAGAGGGGGAGGCACCATCTGATGTCAGGACTGATAGCCCTAGGGTTGCTGCAACTAGACCCATACACCTATGCACCATTGATAATGGTAGGAAGAAGGGCCATATCCAGGAGTGCGAAGTTAGGTGCTCCATTAAATATGCAGTCCTGGCAGAACTCGATAGTAGTAACATACAGAAAGCACAAGAGGGGGAACCCGTGGATGAATTACACTCATTTATCCCAACTGTACAGCTAGATAGTGAAAGGACCACTCCTCTCAATTCAGAATCAGGGAACCCTCTAAAAAATAAAACAAGCTCTATAGCAGACCTTTATGATCTAATCACCGGATTAATCCAGGAAGTTAGGGATTTGAAACTTGAAGTAAGAACCTTAACAGATATTGTGGAAAAGGAGGGGGGTAGGGGTACCTATAGAGGCCAATGCGAAAGGGAGTCCACCCCCATATCATTCCATCTACAAGGTAGACCCACATATCCTCAAAATTTGATTACTAACCCTAACCTTACCCCAGCTACAGCTAAGATTGTACAACAACCACAGGGATGCACGATAGGGGTCAATGTGGAACATATTGGTTCACGCAATTCCCAGAGAAGAAATGATAGTAACTTATGCCAAGGAACAGGGAAACCACAAAGAGATCCCCGTTTGGTAAAAGGACCCCAAAAAGGGAATTTGGAACTTACTCTGAACTCCTATCCCCAAGTATCTAATGATTATAACAAAAACACTATATGGAATCCATACTCTGAGGAGGATAGGTTTCCTACTAGGACCAATGTTGTTCATCTGTTAAATGTTCCAAAATTGCCCTTAAATAGCAGAGAAGATGAGGACTCCTTAAAAAACAAGCTTATACATTGGATTAGGGCCAAAAGACACTGTTTATCCATAATTCGATCAGATATTAGGGGGACAGAAAGAATCCCTGGAGAGAGGGGGCAACTTGACGTTATTGTATTAACACTCAAGGATGGAAGATTAACCAGAGGTTTGATTGACATGGAACAGAGAACCCCCGCCCCTAATTCCAATGCCATGAGGTTTAGCTTGGATCCATTAATTACCAAACTTCGAGTACAAAGGCATAAACTCAATCACAATGAGGGACTGCAAAAGAGAAATTATGATTCAAACCTTGAGAGAGTAGATTGACTAATCCAGATAGAACAGGCACAAGTGGAACCCAATGGGGACCCAATAGTAGGGGAGCCCCATGAAGGGAATGATCTTCATGCTATAGGGGCAGGGAGCGCAGTGGAGCTCTTGTATGGTAGGAAAAATTTAACAACTTATCCGAGCCATACTTTCAATGCCACAAGCCTAAACGGAAGGGGTCCTATCACCATGATTTCATGGAATGTAGCTGGCTTAAAAAATAAGCTTATAGACCCCGAATGGCAGGACTATATTGATCGACACCATGTCTGTCTCTTCCAGGAGACGTGGTTTAAAGATCCACCGTATAAAGTAGGATATAAAACCTACTTTATCAGTGCAACTTCAGCTGCCAGAGGGAGACTGTCTGGGGGGTTGGTTGTATGGGCGAAGATCTCATTAAATGTTGAGATACGCATGCAAGCCACTGAGTCGGAGGACATTTTATGGTTGATAATGGGAAAAAAAAATAAGATAATAACCCACTTGTTTAATGGATATATAAGACCTAGAAAGTCAAACGTGGAGTCTCCTGAAATAACTCTACTAGACGACCTGCTCAAAAAAATTCCAGTAGGTGAGACAATTATGATAGGGGGTGACCTTAATTGTAATTATGAACCTATAACTGGATTCGAACATTTAGCAGAAGAGGAAGACCGAATTAGAACAATTCCTTACCTAACAATAGAAAAAACTGTTCCAGGCACAGTGGCCGCATTGCAAATCATGAGCCTTACATTAAACCATGGACTGAGGGCATGCAATGGCAGAGTGGGTGAAGTCGGCCTTAATCTGGTTACTTTCCAGAGAGGCAACTCAACTTCAAAAATAGATTACATTCTGCATAGTATAAATACATGGGAAAGACTAGCGACCTTTAAAATTGATAAAAGAAGGGATAGCGATCACTTCCCGCTAATAATTGAATTCAAGGCACACTTCTTAGATTTGGACTCGAAATATATAGAACATGATAAGGTGGAGTTACAACCCACCCTCAGTAACAACAGAAGGGTTGTAAAATGGCCAGTAATACTAGGCAATCAGGTCACTATGATAAATATTTACAACATATTTTCTGATCTCTTGGAGCCTTATGCAGAAAATAAACCTAGTGACATTCCTATTACGTCTATCCACCATTCATTGAGCACTATGTTAAGACCTGTCCTGACCAAACAGCTACAGAATAAGCACAAAAAGGAGAAGGCCCAAACCACCCCTAACAGTCCATGGTATACTATCAAATGTAGAGAGAGGAAAAGAGTACTGGTAGAGGCACTAAAGCAAAAAAATCAATTAGCCGTACAGCAGGCAAGGGCCAGTTATAAGAAAACGCTGGCTACTGCCCAACGCAACTGGGAGGACCAAAAATGGCAAGACCTGCTGGTAGCAGCAAAAAGCAATGATGCAAGGACCTTCTGGAAAATAGTTACCCATGGTAGCAAAGAGGGGGTATTTACTACAGACCATCACATAGACCCCAAAACATGGGTTAACTACTTTACATATCTTTACTCTGACCCCCCCACCTTCGATTTTTATCCCCCAAGACATAAAACCCCAGTTACTTGGGGTATTTTACCCGAGTTACAGTTTAGTCTGGAGGAGACGGTGATTGCCATTGAAGCAATCAAGCCAGGAAAAGCCCCCGGTTTGGATAAGATCCCGGGGGATTTGTTCAAACATAGCATAGAAATCTGGGCACCTTATCTAAACCTTCTAAGTAACGCTATAGCAAGGGGAGGCCTAATGCCCGAGACATGGACAGGGGCAGAAATAATCCCAATCCTCAAAAAAGGATCCAGGGAAGACCCAGGGAACTATAGACCAATTAGCCTCATAGACGTCACACAAAAAAATTATGCTAGACATATCCTGAATAGAATCAATACCTGGATAGAAGAGAACAGCATAATGTCTATATACCAAGCAGGCTTTAGACAACAGACCAGTACAGTTGACCAGGCCTTTAGGCTATTGACAATAATATGGAAATACACTAGACTAAAGAAAGGCCACCTGTATATCGCGTTTGTGGACCTGCGCGCAGCCTTTGATCTGGTGCCGAGAGAATCCTTATGGGCAGCATTAGGAAAACAGGGCATGCCAGGGAACCTCCTGGGCCAGCTGGAGAGGCTACATGAAAATACATTCGCAAAGGTCCGGTGGGGGCCAAAAGGAGAGTTGACAGACCCAATACCTATCAAGAGGGGGGTGAGACAGGGCTGTGTGCTCGCCCCAACACTTTTCTCATTATACATCAACGATCTGGTTCATCATCTGAAACAAAGTAACCACGACTCACCAAGATTGAATGATGATCCAGTCCCCGCCCTCCTTTTTGCAGATGACACCATCCTATTGTCTCAAACTCCAATGGGCCTGCAAACTCTACTAGATAAATTCAGTGAGTATTGCAGCTTGAAGGGGTTAGAAATAAATGCAAACAAGACTAAATACTTAACTGTTAACCCTCACAAAGCACTCAAGAGAAACATTTGGATTAGAGGGCAGGCACTGGAACGAGTTAAAAATTTCAACTACCTAGGGATACTGCTTGATGCCAAATTGTCATGGGCGCTGCACATCAACAAAGCTGCTATCTCCTTAACTCATAGCTCCATGGCAATTAGTAAAAATTACAAATGTTCAAGGTCGAGCACTGTGTCACCAGTATTCGAGATCTATAGGTGCAAAGCACAGGCCACTGCTCTGTATGGCGCAGAACTCTGGGGATTCACAAAACTAACTCCATTGGCAACTCAGGAAAATAATTTCATGAGGGGGGTATTGGGCCTCCCTCCATCCACTCCGTTGATTCCCTTAGCCTATGACACTAATATGAAACAAATAGGCAAATTGGCAGCCCTGAGGCCCCTGCTCTACTGGTGTAGACTTTGGACAACCCCTGAACTGATCCAATACAGGCAAGCATTAATTGAGATCATGGGCTTGGACAAGACTATTTCCCTCCCGTGGCTTCATTATATCAGGCAAAGCTTTTACAACTTAGGGCTGAAATTCTATTGGGATGAACCGCATATACTCACAACCCAATCAAAGATCCGACTAAATCAAGTATTTTGGGACTTCATCTTTAATAGCCATTTTCATAGCAAGGATTCAGGTAGACTAAGTTTTCTGGATTTTAAACCACTACCGAGCGCTGAGGAATGGATCGATACTATTCAACCTAGACGAGCAAAAGTTTTATTTATGAAGTATCGATATGGGATTCTCCAGGTCAAGGCTTTTACCTTTAAATGGGGCCTCCTGAATGGGAGTAATCATGAGGCGACCTGCGAGCTATGTAATATGGAGACACCAGAAACGACGGATCATGTCCTTTTAAATTGCATTGCCTACGATAAACTAAGGAAGAAATGGATCCGACCCATCTGCAGGAACGTTGGAATCAGGAACTACAATGAAGCTGCCAGATTCTTGAGATCCAGCTCGATACCATATGTTGTTTTTGGTCTAAGCCGGTTCTTAATAGCAATTTCATTCATCAGAGACAAGGCGGGCCTGAGGTTGTAGGCGCTTTAATTCAGGCAAAACTCCCAAAGTTAACCTATGGTCCTGAAATCGATAATTGGGAGTCACCCTCTGCAATTCAATGGCCTTGGGACCTACAATAAGCCAAGGATATATCTAGCCCAGGGGACATTGTCTATGCCCGGGAGGACCGTAGTTACTGGGAGGTTGATTAAGTTACCTAGAATGGTCATTGTCACTTATGAAACTTGTTCCTGGATTCTGATATTTATCTACTTTTATCCCAAAAAATCTCCTCTTAGTTAGGCAAACAAGTGCCTGATGGCACGGGAGGTACATTTTATGGGTCTTACAAATGAAATACTGTAATCGACTTTTATTTACTGTTTTTAAGACCAACATCAGATAACTTGTTTCTAGTAGTTAAGTGAATATTAGCTGCTGCTAGAACAATGTGCCTTTTTGCATTACTTGATCGTATATGACCTCTAAGTAATCTAGGCACGCAAGAAAGAAAGGAATCGTTGGGCCCTAGGGACTGTTAATCATCTCTTAAAAATTAGTCAAATAACCCCTCACGTGATGATGGTATCTATATTGCTAAGATTGTAGAGGCAACTTGAACCTACTGGAGGCAAATAATCATTCAAAAGCATATATCCTATTTTCATAATGGTCACTTTTTGAGCTAGTCCATAGTTAATGCTACTACTAGTGAGATAGCAATTTTAACTGTTTTTTGTATAAAGGTTTATATTTTAGGGGTATTTTATAAAATTTTATAATATTTATATGGTGATTTGCATGATGATGTGTACTGTATATTTTATAGTGTTTTATTGATTAATTGTTGATTTTTAATAACATTTATACCCATAACTTGCCTATTTGTATTGTATGGCCCTGAGGGAGCTCTGGTCTCAATCTGTTTTTAGTGTTTTTTTGTCTTTTTTCTCTTAAAAAGTGTCTTTGTTCCTTTTAGAAATGTAAGAATTTTGCCAGTTTGCTTTTATGGTATTGTTTTACCGAAATAAAGCTGAAACTACTACTTAAAAAAGCAATATACAATTCCATTCGCTAGATCCTTTTGGTTGCAGGGATATATAGGGTATGTAGGTTCTAAAAGAAGTGGAGGTACCCAGAGCCAACAACTAAGCTTGCATCTCACAATGTTTTTTTTATTGTATATCAACTATATAGCAATGCATGTGATAAAATATAAAGAGCAAAACATGGGTATGGAGGAAACCTATGTGTTTCTGAAATGTGCATCAGATACTGAGTTTAGAAGCAGTGGTTATTTGTACATCTCTGAATTTGTAGGTAGCCATATTAGCATGTGGTTCAGATGACATTTTGGAAAATGTCTTCTTTCTTGCAAACTGGCTTACATTTGGGAGGAACAAATGCAGAGAAACTAAAGGTAATAACAAATGTTCTGTGTTTCTTCACATCTCGTGATAAAAATGGGACCCTAGGAGCGTGGCTAGGCATTATGCCTGTGAAACAATACACTACAAACTGGGAGATGGACACATCATATTTCAACCAGGAAAATCCATGCTTTCATGACTCTCATTGACCATGCGTTGATTTGTGCATGTCACAGGCACTAGACCACTGACACAAGTGTGGTACAATTTGTGATCAGGAGGAGTGGGGGAACACTAGGTTGGAGGTATTTTTGTGGGTCACTGGAGGTTTTTGTCACAGAAGTGCAAGCAAAATGTATGATCATAATCAAAGTTTTCGGTTGGCAGGGTATTGTGGGTAAGAAAATGTTGTGAAACACATGCGAAGCACACCACCTTGGACTCAGTCTGGTGTCTATTTTTAATAAATGTCTGTGTCATGGGCGCTAGGGCCAGCCACACAAGTGGGTTAGCATTTTTATTGGGGCAAATGAGAGAACAGCTGGTGGTGGGAACAATGTGAATCGCTGTCATTTCCAAAGGTTTCTGTCACAGAAATAGACGGAAAATGTGTGAATTTAGGCAAATGGGAGAGAAGGAGCTCCAGACATCAGAGAAAAATAGGCCCAAAACAAAAGAGACTGCCCGGCTCACCAAGGCATTGTGCCATGCCCTCACTCCAGACTTGTGCATCAGTACTTCTACCTCCCTGAGTGTAGATTGAGGGTGTATACCCAAAATCTGTCCCAGAGGGACAGAAAGGCATCTAGATACAGGAGAACAATATTCCCAAAAATAAAAAAGGGGATAGGGCAGCTCATCTATACATCACACCATATTCCTGCCCCAGAATAGGTTAATCAGTCTTTCTGCTGCCCGCAGGTGGATTAAGGCTTTTTACTCAAAATCTGCAACAACTAAACAACAGGGGAAATATAGGCCCAAACATATAATATGTGGGAGCAGTTCACATCCAAAATGGGCACAACTGTTTTTCTGACCCCTGGAAAGATTGTGGGTGAAACCCCCCCATCCCTTTCTTATATGGCACATAAAAAAGTCCCAGGTGTCTAGTGGGCTTTGTGCCCCCAGGGTGGCATGTTGAAGATAAAAACCTCCTATTTTCCCCCTGGGGGGCAGAAAGGTGATTATGTTCATCTTAGAGGTTTGGTCTCGGCCTGATGTTTGGGTGGGCTGCTCTCACCTCTTTACTCATAATAAATCTCCAGCGTGTCTAGTGGGCTCTACTGGGGACACTTTGGTGCTAAAGACCTGTATCTGACCCACCAGGGGGAACAGAAAGACTGTTGGGATCATTTTGAGGGTGGGGGATTGGCCCGATGTCTGGATAGGTCACTCCCACCCCTTTTACTTATAAAAAACATCCCTGGTGTTTAGTGGGCTTCCTACCTCACCATGGAGCATATTAGAGGTGCTAAATCTCCTATTTGCGCCCAAGTGGGGCATGGGGTATTTTTTGATTCAGCATTCTCCTGTTTGGAATGTAGTCTGTTCTCTTACAATAGATGCTATTAATTGTTTATTTATTTGTTCATTGCAAGTTTTATAAAGTGTGAACATGATTTAAAAGTATCAGAGCACTGAACAGAGTAAGTCAGTATACCAAGACACAGAGTAACAGTATATTTACAGGTAATGTGCAATATAAGCAAGTTGCTTACTGCTTGTATAAGTAGTTTACAGTGTTGGTTTACAGTAGTTTACAGTGTGGTCTTGGTGGTTGCAATATAATATAATTTATACAGACATACAGCAGTACAGATTGAAAGTCACAGGTACCTTCTGCTGTTGTGTGGTGGTGTAAGATGTGTCTAGGCAGTCTACATTTGCACGTTACATGTAGGATTGCTGAGCTTTACTATGCTATTAGGGATCGGTTGAGTTCAGGTGTAGAAATGGATTCTTAGGGATCAGAAATGGGTGAAATTTAGGGGTGGTGAGATGTTTTTAGGATTCACAAATGAGTGGAGTTACAGGCAGTGAGGGTGTTTTAGAGTTAATGGAAGGGAGAGTGTAGGGGTTTGAGAGTGTTTTAGTGTTCATGGAAGGGTGAAGATTAGTCCTGGTGAAGGATTTTAAAGATTCAGTGATGAGTAGTTTTTTGGGATAGTGAAGGGCTTTTAGGGATCAGGAATTGGTGAAGTTTACAGGTGGTGACAGGTTTTAGATGGCAGGGCTGGTAGAGGCTTATGGGCAGAAAGAGGTGAATGGTTCAGAAATGGATGGAGGTTAGATAGTGAGGCCTTTTAAGGTTCAGAGATGGATGGGGTTTAGGGGTAGCAAGTGTTTTAGTGAACAGGGATGTGTGGCATTTAGGGGCGTTGAGGGATGTTTATTGGTCTGGAATGGATGTTGTTTGGGAGTAGTAAGGCTTTTCTAGAGATCTGGCCTAGGTGTTTTTAGGGTTGTGAGAGTTCTGAGGGGTCAGGGATGGGTAGGGTTTATGCATAGTAAGGATTTTTAGGGTTCAGGAATGGGTGGAGCTTAAGGGTAGAGTAGGGTTTTGGGGATCACAGATGATGGATGATTAGCGGTCTGCAATTGATGCCGTTCAAGAGTAGTAAGGGTTTTTTAGAGATCATACATGGATGTTGTATATGGCTGTGAGAGTTTTGAGGGGTCAGAGATCTGTGGGGTTTAGGCATAGCAAGGTTTTTTAGGGTTCACAAATGGATGGAGTTTAGGTGCTGTAAGGGTTTTTGGGTTTCAGAGATTGGTGGAGTGTAAGGGTAGAAAGGATTTTTAGAATTCAAGGGTGAGTGTGAATTATGTGTGATGAAGGTTTTTTTTTTTAGTATTGAGATGGGTGGAGATTAATGGTCATGCATGGGTGTGGTGTTTTGAGTGGTGATGGGGAGGGAGTCAGGTGTTATTTAGCTGTGGTGAGAGGTGTCCAAATTAAAAGCATCCTTAGTAATTGACAATATAACA
The DNA here is from genome assembly GCF_031143425.1 of Pleurodeles waltl. Classification (NCBI taxonomy): domain Eukaryota; kingdom Metazoa; phylum Chordata; class Amphibia; order Caudata; family Salamandridae; genus Pleurodeles; species Pleurodeles waltl. The sequence continues at coordinate 563,971,412 of NC_090442.1, forward strand.
TGAGTAGTAAGTAGCTGTGGTGAGAGGTCTGCAAATTAAAAGCAGCAGCGAATTAAAAGCATCTTTAGTAATTGACAATATAAAAGGTGTAGATCCAAAGTAATATCCCCTGGAGAAGATCAATAAATACCCCCAACAAAATGTTTGTGAATGCAAGATGTGACACCATTGCATTTAAAGATAGTTTTAAAAAGGATATCCTATGAATTGTTTTATATGAAATGGTAAATGCCATCCATCCTGAAAATTTCCATTAAATAGTTAGTTGAAATCGTTTCTCAGTAATTATATTCCACTAAATTGAAATCACATACAGCCCTCACCGCACGAATCTAATTCAACACACAGGCATGCATATTTGTGCAGCTGTCGGGGTAGGTGAAGAAAGAGAGAGAAATCATTTTCAGGGCAATCAAAGATAAGTAATCCCCTGACCGCTCACAATTTCAGAATTATTAAAAATCACTGTTTGCCAGTTTCTCAATTGAAACTAATGCTCACTATGCAAAACCAGCTAAAGGATCTCATTCTTCTTTCCTTATGACATAATCTGACAAATAATCAGAGAGACTGCAATTATGACCCATGTGAAACATCAAAGAAAACCTCACTGTTAGGATGTCAAACCCCAGGTGACGTTCTCTACATGTAACAGTAAGGCATTTCTGGACCAGAAAGAGCAACCTAGAGTGACCTTTTTATTGGTGAGATATTTTTCCTGAAGGGAATTAATATATTCAGTTTAGAATGTGACCAGCATCTCCATAATGGGCATGATATTGAGAATGGTATTGAACTATTTTCGATTTCCTATGCGATTCATGATGAATGTGGTTCAATGAAAATTAGCTATTTTTCAGGATTAGATTGAGAGTAATTTGTGGTTGAGTAGGAAGGGCTGGACAGAAAGGGCAGAGTTCAATGAGGAACAAAAATAAAATTCAGTAGGTTTTGTAACATTTGTCCAGCAAAGTGAAATGTGACCATGGTTCTAGAGATAGGCTAATTTCGGAAAGTGGTCACAGACTGTGAGTGCCTAAAGTTCAAAAATTCTGGGATGAAATGTAATGTCATCACTGTGACAATAAAGATAAAATAATAACTATCATTTCCATACCCTTGAACAAATCTTTAGCAGTGTACTACTAAAATGTTGCTAAATATGCATCACTTTTTTGGGTTCACACTTGTTCCTTTACTTTGGCCAGTGAGATTCATTGGAAGTCAGTTGGAATTGTGATTCTCAAAATCCCTTAATATGAAAGTTTAAAACTACACAATTACAGCATCTGCAAGCATGCTTTGGGGAACTTGAATCAAGATGTGAATAAACAACAAACAGGAAGAGCCCAGTGACTGATCAGGGACACTACAATACAATGTTGTCCATTATAGTGTCGTTAAAACCTAGTGTGGAAGGCTTATCCACACTTTTCTCTCTTGCAGACATGGGGCATGTCTATTTGCACATTTCCTTTATTTGTATGTGACTGGAGGGCATCTGCTGAAGGAACGACATTGGTGTAATGGACAAAACATACATTATTAGATATTGTGAGTGGTATTGCAAATTTTAAGGACCCACATTTTTATTTAGTGTGGGGAACTGGAGCGATGAACCTCCACCTCCCTCTGTGGAGAGGATCCTGACACACCAATCCTGGGGTCACTCCCAGCTACTTTTGGTGCTTATCTAGAAGTCTGCCTCCTTTCCAAGTTCTGTGGGTACAGTGAGATTGGTATCAATTAGGTATCTGAGCAGCTCAGTTAAACAATTACTTAAAATGTGCTCTTTCCTAACCAAAGTATACCCAACAGCGCATCATAATAATTTACTTTGGTGCCCTTCACCCATCCAAAAGTGCTTTACTGTAAATATCCACAAACTCCACCCATGACTGGTGTGACTGCTTTTGGCTAACCCTGAACCTCAGGTGACACTTCTCATGTGTCAGACAAAACTTAGTGATAAGGGGTTTCTTCATAGGGGCATACTTTATCTTCTCAGCTACTTCAAGGGCCAATGAGGTATTCCTCCCCAAAATGGGCCTAAACTTCCACAGAGCCGCCCCAAGTCCTCCTCTGAGAATCGAAGCAGCCATAGGCCTCTTCATATGCTGAGAACCACTAATCGGTGTCACCTCCACCACATACCTGGTATCAGGTCTTTGAGGATGTGGACTCTTTTACCTCTCCTAAGTGCTGCGCTGTTGCTGCTACCATCTTCAGTGGACACCGAAGCCCTCTTGGCTCTCAGATTCAGCTTTCACTGGCTTCTTGCATGGGCCAGCAGTGCCAATGTTTCTTCCAAGGCCAAGATTAATTTCTTCTCCTTCAATGTCAACTTGTGATGCTGATCCGCAACCAGTTTTCTCTCCTCCAAGAAAAGTGTAGCCAGCCTCAATTTCAGGTCCTTCTCTACCTGTCTGTCCTTCATTTCTGATTGAGACGAACTGTTGACTGAGACAGTGTTACCTGCTCAAGACACTGCAGGTGAGGCCATTCGATAGTACAAAGACTCTTCTGGTACTAGAGCTTATGATAGTCAATGGTCTAGGCAGCAGTTTGACATAGTGTCTCCTTTCTTATGCCATGACTGGAGGCAATCATAACACTGGGAAGGGTGAAAATGTGCCATCATATCCTCCCTTTCTGTGCTCTGAAGAGGTCTGGAAATCCTTCTCTTGCATTATCATGGCTTTCCACCTCCCTCTGTGGAGAGGATCCTGACACACCCATCCTGGGGTCACTCCAAGCTACTTTTGGTGCTTATCTAGAAGTCTGCTTCCTTCCCACGTTCTGTGGGTACAGTGAGATTGGTATCAATTAGGTACCTGAGCAGTTCAGTAAAACAATTGCTTAAAATGTGCTCTTTCCTAACAAAAGTGTACAGAACTTGTACAGCGCATCATACCCATTCACTGTATGCCCTTCAGCCATCCAAAAGTGCCTTACTGTAAATATCCTGAAACTCCACCCATGACTGGTGTGACTGCTTTTGGCTAACCTTGAACCTCAGGTGACATTTTTCATGTGTTAGACCAAACTTAATGATGAGGGGTTTCTTCATAGGGGCATATGTTATCTTCTCAGCTACTTCAAGGGTCAATTAGATATTCCTCCCCACAATCGGCCTAAACTTCAACAGACTGGCCCCAAGTCCTCCTCTGAGAATCGAAGCAGCCATAGGCCTCTTCATATGCTGAGAACCACTAATCGTTGTCACCTCCACCACATACCTGGCATCAGGTCTTTGAGGATGTGGATTCTTTTACTTCTGTTGCTGCCACCATCTTAATAGACACAGAAGCCCTCTTGCCTCTCAGGTTCAGCTTTCACTGGCTTCTTGTATGTGCAAGCAGTGCCAACGTTTCTCCCACAGCCAAGATTCATTTCTTCTCCTCCAGTGTCAACCTTGATGCTGCTCAGCAACCAGTGTTCTCTCCTCCAAGACAAGTGTAGCCAGCCTCAATTTCAGGTCCCTCTCTACCTGTCTGTCCTTTATTTCTGATTGAGACAAACTGTTGACTGAGACAGTGTTCCCTGCTCAAGACACTGCAGGTGAGGCCACTCTATAGTACACAGAGCCTATACTAGAGCCTACTCAATGTCTTCTTCATTTTCTTCCCCCATCTCCTCTACATTGTCTTGCTTCTGTAGAGTAAACTGCAACAGATGTACTTCCTCTCAAGTTCTAAAGGCATTCTGGTAGACTCTTCTTATACTCTGCCCATCATAGCCCTTTTTCCTTGAACATTTTCTTCAGATTCACCATGCTAAGGCTATCCATGTTAGCCAGAATTCACCTCCATGTTCCCAAAAACTTGAGGAAAAGAAGGAATTTAGGAGCAAAAAACAAAAATTATCCATTTCAGTCGAAAAGGCAATTACAAATTCAAAAAATCAATGTTGCTGTCAATTAAAAAATGATTTATTTTCATTTTAACTTAAATAACTGAGTGGTACTGCCAAGAATAAGTCCTGGATCCCAAAGCTGAATACCAATGTAAGAAACTGTACAATTTTTCGGGGTGGGTGACTGGCACAATAGATGCAGGAATCCACTAGTGGCAATTACGTTTCAAACCATGAGTACTTTGTGTACTATATGCTAGAGATTTATAGGTAAGTTAAATGTACCAATTAGAAATATGCCAATACAACCACATTTAAAAGGGAAGCACAAGCACTTTACTACTGGGTAGGAGGGGTAAAGTGCACAGAGCTAAAAGACCAGCAACACTATAGGGTACAGCAAAAAAAAAAAAGAAAATTAAGAAGTGATCAGAAAAGGTGGATTTCCTACACTATTCATCATTTTTATCTTCGGTCTGGATAGGGAAAGAACCGTTCTTATAATTTTTCATGTACAATTTAGTTACAACTGCTGCATTTCTGTTTATTTTAACAGCAAGGAAGAGGAAATTCTAGCACTCGGAGATGAAGATGCATGGGATTACTCAAAGTATTCAGGTAACAACATATTATGAAACATTTCAAATCTCTGATGAAAACACACATCATCAGGCTTGTGTTGCTCATTAACCATTTTTTATTTGATTTTTATTTCAGATGCAGCAATACCTCAGATTGTTTATCCAACCGAAGATGATGTGGAAGAGATAGATGAAAGTATAGATGCTAAGGCCGTGCAGCATGGACGACACAATGAAAGAGAACTTGAACTACTCGTGAGTATTTCCTTTCTTTCATGGGTGTTATTTATGTGTTACCATGGGTTGCAGCCATGAAGTTGGCTTGCTTTTCTAGGTCTCTGGCACTGTCCTTGTGACCCCTGCCCTCAGAGGTGTTAAGATTGTGTCATAAATAGAACAGATGTCATACAAGGCTCTAATGAGCGTTGTTAACTTTCCCTAGCTCTCAGCTAAATTGTGTGCATGAAAAGCTGTAACAACTCTCAGCAGAGGTTCTAAACAAAATACAAACTTGAAAAACAGTTGTTTAATTTTTAAAAGAGGAACAGGCCCTTTAAAAATGAGTCTCTATGAATCTTTCTGCCCCTGAGCATTTGAAGAGAGCAAGGCATGAGAAATACAGTAGAGATAGTGGTAGAGGTGAACGCCAATGGGAGGAAATAAGGAAAAATAACAAAATGAAAAGTGTGAAGAGGACACTACAGAGACAAGTCAGTGAAAGATCTGTGTGCGACAGAGACAGAGAGAGGGGTGACTGGTGTAAAAGAAATTTGGACAGGTGAGAAAGAGTGATACATGTAAGAGCGATAGGTGATACATTAACAGGTGACAAAGAGACAACCACGAATCAGAGAAAGGGGTAGACCATTTAGACAGGATGAAAGTATAAGAGTTGCGAGATAGATCGGGACATAAGAAAGACATGACAGAAAGAAACAGAAAGAGAGGCAACGAAAGGTGTGAGAGAGAGTCACAATAAAGAGACAGGTTAGAAACAAAACAGCACGAGGTGGAGAGGTGTAAAAGCGACAACTGAAAGAAGGAAGATAACTGAAAGACGTGATAAAAAGAGAGATGAATGGCAGACAGGGGCCTATATAGTTTACAGCTAGAAAGACAAATTGGTGATAAGAATACAGATACCAGGTTAGAGAGAAACAGCTGAGCGAGAGGAGAGGGAAGGAGGATAGGTGCGAAATATGGGGGTGATATTGAGACAGATGCGAAAGAGACAGAAAACAGATTATAAGAGTGGTGGGAGACAAGTGAAAGAGGTAATAAAGAGACTGAACAGGTAATAAAATTAGGAGTGTGTAAGATCACTGAGAAAGACAGTGTTGAGATAGATGAGGAGACTAGCGTGGTGATAAACTGACATCAACAAGTGACTGAAGAGAAAAAAGACAGATAGTTAAGACACAGCTGCGGTGAGTGTGACAGCAGGTCTAAGGTAATGTGACATAGTTTCCTGTGATGTCATTGTGGTCGAATTATATCACTTCTGCTTCCCCTGGCATTTTGGTGAATCCACTTTCGTGCTTTCTTTTCGTTTCGTTTCATTTTCTTAGCACTTTTACCATGAATATATTGCCCTTGGTGAAAACATAGAAGGAAGTACAATTTAACACATGCTTTTAAATTCAGTAATGGTGTTCAGAAACGACACCTGTAAGAAGTTTTGTTGTGAAGCGAACAGGAAAGTTATCAGAGGAGGAGCTGAGGAGTGAGACTGGACAAATAATGCCGTTGTTTGTGACAAGTTAGGAAACAGATCTAAAGTCAGGCTGAATAAAGAAAGGTAAGAGAAGGACAACGTAATCACAGAAGGCAAACAAAAAACAATATGGAGAAATGTAAAAAGAGGCAAAAGACCGTATCTAGAGATGAACAAGGACATGCAATTCCATTTTTTTTCAAAGGAAACTAGAAATGTTGTTAAAGATACATTCTTATAATCACTAATTAATATAATGAAAAATTAAGTAACGATTTATTACAAAAAGGATGAAAACTGATGGGAATGTGCAAAAAAAGAAATTAGTTAAGAATGTACAATAAAATAAGTAAGTGAGAAACATAAAGGCCACCCCATAAAGACCTGGGAGTTAATTATCAGTTTACCAAAAGTTGTTTACTCGCTCAGATATGCTGCACTAGGTTTGTTCAAATGAATGAATCTCAACCAAACGCCTGCAATACACCGTCCATGCACCATAACTTGTTTCATTTCACAGTACCATTCTGCCACGGTTGAAAAACAGCAGGCGAGCAGCAGCGGTGGACATGGGATGGCAACACATGACTAAAGAATGTTAAACAATTAGATGAAAATGGAACTACCAGTGTTAGTCCAAAGGTATTCTCCAAATAACACAGCATCATGCTCCAGAATCTACTAAAGGTGGGGTAATCCCATATAACTTTTTAAAGTTATCAGTGACCGTATTACAGCGAACACATATTTCTGAATATTGATTTAAAAATGTATGCAGCCAAGCCACTATTTACAGAAATATTTAACCCGCCATGGAATGGAATTAACAGATGCAGGGAAATAAGTAGCTACAACTATTCACTTTGTTTGAAAAGACCAGCCCATGTCTTCAGCCAAAGTATTATACATGTTGTGGTTATGGGGACAGAAAGATATAATTTAATTTACAACACATCTGTGAGGTAAACCACTATTTGGTTTGTCGCTTCAAAGGCTATCGAAAACTGCGCTGGAATGAGCAGTGGAGACATGCATAACACCCTTTACTGAAGCTTTTCAAAAAACCCTACCTCGAAATGTATCACAATGTTTTCTTGAATTAGGTGATATAAATAAATCCTGGCTATCCTCAAATGTCAATTGTTAGTGGCCCACCTTCGGGGTCGAAATTTCTGCTCACACCATTTTAAAAGTACCAGCTAGGTAAACCCATACAAATGTAATGAGTATACAGAAACATCCATCCGCTGTGCCAATAACAATAAGACTTCATCGCCTCCGAGTTCCTGCCATGGTTTAATAATAGGAAAAACCTTCCAGAGAGCTGCCCTGGTCCAATCAGATTTTTCAACAGGAATAATTTCCGGAATGGGATAATCCTTTTGGATTAGGTGTCTTTAGTCTTTTCAACAATAGTAAACATGTATGCTGTGCCACTGTCCATAACATTTACCTTGGATATTTTGAAATTAGTGTTTGCATTCTTGCTTTCCTAATCAGAGGAATAAGACATCAATGCTTCCTCAGAATCTGAGTGGTCTCAATAGCTAGGTCAGAGAATACCATCATAGAGAAACTAGAACATGTGTATTCTCTCTGACTTCTATGTGAAGAACTGTTTCTTAGCCCCTCAGTAATAGAGGAAGTTGAGTCTGATATGGTGAGTGACCCAGTTATTTATCCCATAGACATACTGAGATCTGCTGGAACACTGCAGATCTTTTAGCTGTTTAGCAAGGTGATATAGGGTGCTGAAAGCTGTGTAAAATAGGAATAGGGGAGGAACTAGGAACTAGCGGGATAGCTGGGGCTGGAATCACCAATTCTTCTCTGATAATTCCTAACTTCTAAGGTGCCACTTGGGGTCCCACTTTTATTCTCCCAGTTACTTTGTCCCTCTGTAGTTACCTGTACCACTGTACCTCGGGGAGAAAGGGAGAAGCTAATGGGAAGATTACCTAGCCACTCATAATGAGGGCTTTAGAGTAAGGTCTTGATATAACGCAATGATAATCCTCGAAAGTTAGCCAGGCCTGGCCTTGGACACCAAGGAGGTACACTTTTTGCACCATCTTTTGGGCATTTATCCCGAATTCAGGGGGAGCTAAAACATAGTTTTTGGTGTTTCAACTTTAGGTTTTTCCCACTATGTGTATTTTTTCATTGACTCACATGGGTATGGCATTGTATGTGTGATTCTACTACTAACTACATTATTGGCATTCCTACCAACGGAATCTTGGCAACTATTATGAAGTATGGTCCTCTGTTTCCCTTAGGTGTTATACACCACAATAAACTGTGAGTATACTCCTCTTTTCTTTATACATAAGCACCTCAGGCTTACCCTCTTCTTACACATACTTGATTAACACACACTATATAGGGTAGCAACAATGTGAGGATACCTGATCCTGATGAAGGTCACTGATCCAACTGTGCTTCATAGATAAACTTTAGATGGTAGCCTTTGAGATGTAGAACAGATATTAACTCCTAACATCTGTTGCTTTTTAACCTTTTTGGTGGCATCCAGAATTACTGGATACATTGAACACTAGATTATTTTAAGATTTAAAATTAAGATCCCATTTTAGACAGTCAGATTGCCTTGAATGAGGAGAGCATGCCATCAATCAATCAGGGACTTATAGAGCATGGCTAATCACCCGTTCAGTTCTCAGGATGCTTCTTGGGGGTGTGTCTATCACTCAGTTGAAGCCCTGGATGGCCGATTCAGTTGAAGAGACAGATCTGGAGGTCCTTCCTGAAATGAGGAGAGAGGGAGATTCCCTGAGATGAAGAGGGAGGGAGTTCTCGATCTTAGCGGTGAGGTATGAGAAGGAACTTCGTCCAGCTGTGGTCTTGTGGCTCTGTGAAATGGTGGCCAGGGCGAGGTGACTGGAACAGAGTTTTCTGGTGGTTGTGTGTGAGGCGAGGCGGTGGTTGAGGTATGCAGATTCGATGTTGTGGAAGGCCTTGTAGGCATGCATCAAAAGCTTGAAGTTGATTCTTTTGTTGATAGGGAGCCAGTGGAGGTCTCTCAGGTGCCCAGAGATGTGGCTGCATTGAGGCATGTCAAGGATGAGCCTAGCGGTGGTATTCTGGATTCTTTACATCTTCTTTTGGAGCTTCTGTGTGGTGTCTGCGTAGAGTGCATTGCCATAGTTGAGCTTGCTGCTGGTGAGTGAGTGCCTGGATGACCGTTCTTCTGGATTTGATGGGGATCCACTTGAAGATCTTTCGGAATAGGTGAAGTGTGTGGAAGCAGGAGGATGAGAAGACGAGGCCTTGGTGGTTCACAGAGAACAAGGAATCGAGGATGATGGTGAGGTTACCTGTGTGGTCAGTTGGTGTGGGGGGGCTCCGAGCACTGCAGGCCACCAGTAGTCATCCCAGGCAGAGGTGGTGGTGCCCAAAATGAGGACTTCTGTCTTGTCGGAGTTAAGCTTGAGGCAAGTTGGTCTTTGTCACTGTTGGTTCATCATTGAGGTACAGGAACAATTGAGTGTTGTGACTGTTGGTTTGTCAGTGGGGCAGAGGATCAGCTGAGTGTTGAGTCCGTGGTTTCTGACAATGTCCACTAGCGGGGCCATGTGGATGTTGAAGAGGGTGGGACTCGAGAGGAGCCTTGGGGGATGCTGCAGCTGATCTCAGTACATTCATATGTGAACAGTGGGGGCTTGACTCTCTGGGTTCGGCTTGTGAGGAAGGAGAGGATTGATTTCAGGGCTTTGCCATGGATGCCAGCATCATGGAAGCTTGCGCAGAAGGTGGGGTGGGAGACGGTGTCGAAAGTGGTTCAGAGGTCTAGGAGGATGAAGGCTGGGGGTTCACCTTGGTCCAGGAGATTGCGGATGTCGCCTGTTGCATCGAGGAGAGCAGTCTCAGTGCTGCTGTTTCTTCTGAAGCTGGATTTGGAGGGGTCCAGGAGGTGGGTCCAGGATGTGGTTGGTCTTGATAAATTTGGAGAGTTGGGCATTGATGGCTTCCTTGAAAACTTTGGCCTGGGAATGGGAGCACAGCAATGGGTCTGTAGTTCTAGAAGTCTGTTGGGTCTGCGGAGAGTTTCTTAAGCAAGGGGTTGATCTCTGTGTGTTTCCAGTCTTCAGGGAAGGTGCTGGTCCCGACGGGGCAATTGATGGTGCATCAGAGCTCGGGGGCGATGGTGTTGCTGGCTCAGTTGAAGATATGGTGGGGGCGGGGACCCAAGGGGGCTCCGAAGTGGACAGTCTTCATGATCCATAGGGTGTCGTTGGTGGTGAGGGTGGTCCAGGTGGTCAGGGTTGACGGGGGTCTGGAATCTTTGGGTGGGGTGGTTGTGAATGGGGCTGGTGGGTCCTGTGCTGTGAAGCTGTTGTAAATGTTCGAAGATCTTTTAGTGAAGAATATGATGAGGTGGCAGTGGCTTGTGGTGTCAGAGTGAGGTTTGGTGAATTCTTTGATCACTGTGAAGAGTTGTTTGCTCTCGTGTGCTTTTGGCATTGATTCGTGCTTGTTTGGCGGTTTTCTTTTTGGCTCCAATGAGGTGTGATGTAATGGCGGTTTTGAGGGCTGCGTGGTCTGCTGGGGTCTTGCTGCACCTCCATCTTCTCTCGAGTCATCTTCTCGACTCTTGGAGGGTGGCAGAGAAACAGCTGGCCTTCTTGGTGGTATGTTTGCTAGAGGGTTTCCTTAGGGGGCCCAGAGTGTTGGCACAGTGGGAGAGCCATTGGTGGAGGAGGCGTGCAGATGTGGTGGCATCCTTGGAGGTTGGTGGTGTGTGTTGTGGAGGGTGGTATTGAGTTGGTCTTCAGAACCTTGTTCCAGCATCTGCATGGGTGTCAGAGGGTGTTGTGGTGCTGGGTGGGTTTGGTGAAGAAGAAATGGATGCAGTGGTGGTCAGTCCATAGGAGTTCGGAGGTGTGGCGGATGGCTGATGGAGATCTTGCTGCTGGCAGAGAAGATGGGGTTGAGCGTGTTTCTTGCTGAGTGTGTTGGGGAGGTGACCAGCTGTTGGAGACAGATGCTGGCAAGGTACTCCAGTAGGGATGAGGTTTTGGGGTAGCTGAGGTTGTCCAGGTGGAAATTGAGGTTTCTGAGGAGGATGCAGTCTGATGATGTAGTCTGACGGTGAAGCATGCCACCAGAGGTGGGTAAGTGTCTTATGCCAGGAGAAGGAATACAGCTGGAGCTTGCATTTAGTTCTTGATTCAGGCCTTGTTTTTGTTTGCTATACTTGCTGGTTGGACATACATCCTCCATGATTCTCTGCAATGTCAGGTTATGCTGCCCCCTTTTATATTACATCTTCTGTTTCTTCTCTTTAGCATCTATTGCAATCACATCCATAGGCAGGGTTGGGTTTATTTCCATATGCAAAGATATTCAGCATTTTATATTCTTGTAGCCACATCCCTTATTTTTCCTCTTGTCTTCTTCTACCCCTGAGGCTCTTTATCTAACAGGGTGGGAGTTCAAAATGCAGTCCAGACTTTAGGAAATGAGGATCACCTCACTGAATAAAGTCTCTCGATGTCCTGGTTTTAAAATAGGGATTGCTAACAAAGCCATTCAACAGTAAGAAAATGCTGAACTACATATAGTTGATATTAATTATTAATCAGCAAATTGAGGAGTCCCCATTTACTCTCTGGGTTGCTGGAAGAACAGCCAAACTAGGTTATGATGAAAACAAACATTTCTGGTGAAAATACCCCGATTCCTAGTTAACATCCACACACCCATGATTGTGAAACCTATCACACACTCCTACATAGAATACAGTAACTCACTCTTTTTCACAGCACCAATGAAGATTATAGTGCATCTCTAAAAGGCTCAGAACCATGGAGTGTGAGAAATTAGATTATTATTTGCAGGTGCTCAAACCCCGTGGTAGGTATGGCACAGAGCAGAGAGGCTTAACTTACAGTAATGTGTAAAATATTTATGCAGTACTAGCACACTAATTAAGTCAAATGCATTATGATAAAAATCCCATACTGATTTGGTATAATAGAGTGAAACGTGATAAACAGAATGACACCAAAATGTAATAAATCCAATTAAGAGAACTTGAGATGTGAATTTAAAATAATTTAAGTACAAATAGCTCTGTAACAAATTTGGTTGTTAGCTGCTAGAAGTGGACGCCTGTACTCAAATAATAAACACAATCCACATTATGGTGAACCCCAAAAGTCATTAAATAAACTTGTGATTCATCTTCTGATAGCTTAGCACAAAAGCTTAAAATAGAGGTATTGGGCCTGATTAAGACCATAGATGCTATGGGGTACTTTATTGGTCGGGTGTGATAAGTAGCACCTATTAGGAGTTTCTGGGGAGTAATATGCAGATTTTTTTGTTTAGCTTGCTAAGACCCACGTGGTATTGTAAATAAGATACACATTTCCCCTGTAAAACGTCTGCAGGTTTGACCTGCTTAAATTAACTGAAGCTAGAGGTATTTAACGTATTCCATAACTTTCAGACACATTAAATGCCTTCTGACTCATAATCCTAGGGGATAAACATAGGTTTAGGAATTACTTGACCCATTCACAACCAGGCCCAGCAGCTGATTAAGAGTTTGGTGGACAGTTTACACCATCCAGTGAATTTCCGATGAGGAACTTGCCGCCATATTGGCTCCCTCCCGGCCGGTCCCATTAAGAGTTTTCCCTAGGACAGCGGGCCGAAACCTGAGTTTCCTCCCACTATCCTAGCAGAAACAAGCCTACAGCATTGTCTCCAGCTTGTAATCAAGCCAGTGGTAATGCCGTAGAGCGCAGAGTGTACCAGCACCCTCGTAATGTTCACTGTTTGCAAAGCAGATATTGAACATTGTGATTGTGCTGGCGAGGGTGGCTCCTACACTGCCCACGCCAAGCGTGCAGGGGCCCTCCTGGAGCCCCCTGCACCTGTTCTCCCCCAGCATTTTCACAGCGTTGGTACTGTCATGAAACTGCTGGCAGAGAAGGGGTCATAATCCCCAGGGCAGCAATGCCTTGGCAGATTTGGCCTGCCGCTACCTCCAGACAACCGGTATCTCTGACCCTGGCAGAGCTGGTAGTTCCCTGGCCGCCCTATTTGTAATATGGCAGTAGGACCACCATCCGTAATGAGTCCCCTAGGGTGTAAAGTATTTATACAGCATTCAAACAGTGATAAAGTGAAATCACAACAAAAGTAAAATCCAAACCAAAATATAATAAATAAAACAATACTTAAACAAAATAATCCAATCCATAGAACAGGACATGAGTTTTTAAAGTGTAAGGTGGTAATTGCACCAAAAAACACAAAGCACCACTTGCAGTTAACTAGTCGCGATGAACTGGGGTCACAAGTTCAGGTAGACCGTATCATCATCCTCCTGCTCTATTGTATCTAGCATCCTATGAATCCCTTCAAAAGGCTCTGAGAGTTAGTTGAAAGTCCAATTTTGTTGCCCTCACTCATTTTAGAGCCTCTTCAGCCATGCTACTGTGTTGTTATCAATGCTGCTGAGATCCAAACTCATTTTTCTAGCAGATGTCACATGTGCACAAATGTAAGGTAGGTATTACATTTGAAAAAAGGGGAATTTTAAACAAATTGAATATGATGTCAAATTATCACCAGGTATTTTTATGTTTACACAATCGTGAGCGGCACTGCTCAAACTCAAGTACTGGATCCCATCACTGAACATTAATAAAAGACATTGGGTTGTTAATTGAGAGATATTGAAACCCCCACTCAAATGATAAATACAATCCTTGTCAGGGTGAACAACAAAAATCACTAAATAAACCTGCACTTCACCCTTGGGCAGCTTGGCACAAAAGCAATCAGGCTTAATTTACAGGCAACATGTAAAGTAATTATGCCACACTCAAACAGTAATAAATGTAAAACACAACACAAGAAAAATGCCAAACCAGCTTAGAAAAACAGAGTAAACATTAATAAATGATGCAAGACTAAAACTACAAACATCCAATCAGTAGACCTGGATAAATTAGTTTTTAACGTTTTAGGAGAAAATAGCCCTAAAAAGCACAAAGCGCCATGCCCTAGTATTTTGGTCATGCTGGACTGGGGTAAAATCCCAAGTTCAGAGTGACTGTGATGAAGCACAGATTGGATACAGGGACCAGGTTCATCCCATTAGAGAGTTACTTTCTCAAGTCCATCCAAGGAGCTATGATTCATGGTGGCCCCAAAAAAGGTAATTGTCAGCATAAGCAGCAGGTCAGACATCATGGCCAGTCGCTTTTTTAGTGTGAAGAGCCAGTCGTTGCTGTAGCTTTGTTGTGGCAGTTGATGCAAGCACGAAGTATAGGTCTCATTGGACCTTCACATTGGTGGTTTGCATGAATGGTCACTATCAACATGAAGTGCAGGTCCCGCTGAAACCTCATGTTGGCAGTTTGTGTGGGTTTTCATTTCTTGACAGGAAGAGGATGATTAATAGTCTCAAAGAGCCCAAAACATCTGTTTATTCACCTAAAGTTCAGGTGGAATACACGCTGATGACATCCAAGAGTCCAGGTCCTAGGGGATCAGAACTCACTCAAGCAGAGACCGGCATAAGGGCTCAGGCAGGTACAGGCAGCTCCAGTTGGTGTTGGTCAGCTGGGCAGTTGCAGGAAGGTCACTGGAAGCTTGTTGTATCCCTGTAGCTCATGTAGGTCAGCTATCTGACCCTTGGGGTCACTGCTGGAGAGCTTAAGTTAAAGGAAAGCAAGTTCAGTCTTCCTTCTTTACACAGCAGGGCAGCCCTCCTGAATATTCTACTGGTCCAGGAGTGTTTTGATGAAAGATTCTGAAGGTTCCACTTTAATGAGCAGTACCAGCCTGTGGGTGGGGGATGTATCATTTGTCTAACATTCCCCCTTTACTGGGTTTGGTTCCAAACTAGCTAGGGTAAAGAAGGGCTCCTTTGTCTCCATGTCTGGAAGGAATACACAAAACACAGCAGGAGAGCTATTCACAGTCATGCAACCCTATAGACTGTCAGAAAGGCACATTTGCAGATATATGACAACCTTATAAAAGTGGCATTTTCAGAATGACAAACTAAAATACTACTTTACCATTAAAAGATACTTTTAAATAACAATTCATCTGAGTGGAAAAAGTATTTCTCTTTCTGTTCCAAAACTGAAGCTATATCTTATTAAGTGCAATAAAGTAAACCAGTTTAGTCTATGGGAGATAGAGAAAAGTGAACAATGACTTTAGAAGTTTTTCACTATCAGGACATGTGAAACATAAGTACATATGTCCTACTTTTTAAATACCATGTGCCCTATTAGCATTTAGGGCCTATCTTAGGGGTTACTTAGAAGTATTAAGCATTAACTTTTAGGTTTGGCAGTGGCAGGCCGGGGCATATTTTAAAGTGCTACTTTGGCGGGTGGCAAAATGAGTGCTGTAGCCCACTAGCAGCATTTAGTTCATAGGTCCTGGGTACAGGTAGTACCATTTACTAGGTACTTGTAAGTAAATTAAATGCATACCAGGGGTAGGCCAATTGTATCATGTTTTAGGGAGAGAGCTCAGGCATTTTATCACTGGTTTGCAGTATACAAAATGAATTCAGCAAACATAGGGGCTGAAGGCAAAAAGTCTGGCAAAAATGACACCAAGGATGTCAGATCCAAGAAGGGTCAAGAAGCACAAAGTGCCAATGATATTCGATGGTTGGGCACACACTAAACAAAGAATAACTTTCCTGGGGCTAATCCTACCAACTTTGGTCATTTTCCAGACAGAAGAAGTCTTCGGCCGAATGAACATTGGGCTCTGAGGGTACGGGGTGTATGTGGGGAATGTACTATTGTAATCCTATTGTCCTCCCACATCTAACATAAGAATACAGCTTTGGAAATCCACTGTACCACTGTTGGACCTGGCCCTTTTTGCAGGGCCATCCTCAAACATTTTGCCTCCTTCCTCCTAATTTTTCTGATCAGTTTTTGCTGGCTTAAGGACTCTGGGCACTTTACCACTGCTAACCAGTGCTAAAGTGCATATGCTCTCTGAGTAAATTGTATTGGTGATTGCTTTATCCATGATTGGCATATCTCATTTACTAGTAAGGCCCTGGTAAAGTGCACTAGAGTTGCCAAGGGCATGGAAATCAAATGCTAGTAGTGGGCCTGCAGCACTGATTGTGCCACCCATATGAGTAACCCTGTAAACATGGCTCAGACCTGCCACTGCAGTGTCTGTGGGTGCAGTTTTAAACTGCCAATTCGACCTGGCTAGTGTACCCACTTGCCAGGCACAAACCATCCCTTTTTATACATGTAAGGCACTCCTAAGGTAGGCCCTATATAACCCCATGGGCAAGGTGAAGTGTATGTTAAAGGTAGGACATGTACTAATGTGTTTTACATGTTCTAAAGGTGAAATACTTCCAAATTCAGTTTTCACTGTTGCAAGGCCTATCTCTCCCATAGGTTAACACGGGGGCTGCCTTTAAATAACCTTTAAGTGCAGTTTCCCTTTGGGAGCAGATGGAAATGTGGAGTTTGGTATCTCTGAACTTACAATTTAAAAATACATCTTTTGGTAAAGTTGTTTTTCAAATTGTCAGTTTGAAAATGCCACTTTTAGAAAGTGGGAATTTTCTTACTTAAGCCATTCTATGACTCTGCCTGTTTGGGCTGTTTGTGAATCACCTGTAGACAGTGAGACAAAGGGAACTGTGGTGTAGCCTGCATATCCCGAGGAGCCATCTGGGCTAGAGTGGAGGGAGGAGTGGTCACTTACACCTGAATGGGCTGTGTCTGCCCTCATTTGATGCAGTCTCCAACCCCCTGTGTGCGTCTGGGGCCTGGCCTGGGCAAGGCAGGGTCCTGTAAACAACAGATGCTTTCCTTTGAAGTTTGCCTACTTCAAAGGCAAAAAGGGGTATAAGTAGTAGACCCAAAACCCCAGACTTTAGAAGTCTTCTAGAATCTTTCTGGAATCGAGAGGAACCTCTGCCAAGAAGAAGAGCTGAAGAGCTGGGGGAGGAGTACTGCCCCTTTGCCTATGACTGTGCTTTGCTGGGTTGGCCTACAGTTGGTACTTCTGCCTGAAAGAGGACAAAGACTGGACCTCGTGGCATATTCCTTCTTGTGAAGAATCTCCAAGAGCTTGGATTGAGCTTGCCTCCTGTTTTGAAGTCTGAGAACCATCAAAGACTTCCTCTGCCAGCACCTGGACTCTCTGCTGTGACTCCTGTCAGGCCAAGTGGTGCCCCATCCAGTCCCTGGGCCCTTGAAAGGTGAAGTTGGCAGACCATTGACTGAAATCTACGCACAGAACACCGTGCAGAGAAATTTTTGATGCACCACCTGCAACGCAGCTAAAAAGTGACGCGCCACCCGCTTTGTGGCTAAAATCGATGCTCCACCTGCATCGCGGCTGGGAGATAGTCGCATCCCGGATAGAGAAAAGACATAACACCTGCTTGCGGCTGCTGATAATGACACAAACCTCACATAGTGCGGTAAGATTTCTCATGCATCGTCGCTGGGCATCAAAGTCATAATGAAGCTGCGCTGATCTGAGGTGCCCCATCTGAAAATCAATGCATTGCCCTCTTGCCGGACAGAAAAACTATGCATCGCCGAACCGACCAGAAAGTAAACGATGTACGGCCTCACTTGCAAGGAAGGAATCAACTGTGATATGCTGTCTTTTCCAATGTACACTCACCAATGCAGCTTTATTTTTTAACCCAAACCAGGTACTTTGTGTAAAATCAACATTTCCATTGTTTTCTATGGAAATTCATATCTTGACTTGTGTATTTTAGATTTTTGTAATTTTGGTCTTGTTTGATTTAGATAGATGTTTCTAAACTGGTGTGGTGTCCATTTTGTAGTGTTTGTACTACTGTGTGTGTTGGTGCAAAAACTTTACACATTGCTTCTGGGATAAGCCTTTCTGCTCATACCAAGCTACCAAGGTGGTGGGTGGGGTTAACCAGGTGTGTTCTCCTTTGACCTGACTAGAGTGAGGGTCCTTGCTTGGACAAGGGGTAACCTGACTGCCAATCAAAGACCCCATTTCTAACAACCACCAATAAACCAAGAGACATAAATCTTCTAGATAAAAGCAGGGTTTTCCAGCAACCAAACAGTATATATACAAGAAATATTTTGGAATTCTTTCATTTCCCCCTTAAGCTGTGTCCCAAGTGCTATAGGTAAAACCTCATCAGGCCTGGCATGTAGAATTTGATATTCCAGAAGGATTTGACTCCACAATGTCATAAAGAGGCCCACTATAATTGGAGCCTGCTTGGCTGGAGGGCAAAAGAATTTGCCTAATTCAGGTGTCAGCTAAAATGTGCCTGAGACAGGCATGGCCTCTTTGAAGTCACCCCAAGTGTCATATGTAAAACCTCAGCAAACCAGTCAAGCAGGTGTTAGTAATCAAGGCTGATTTGATACTATAATGTCAAAAAAGATGCTTACAGACCCAACTCCCAAATTCTGTCAGGTTCAGAGGAGCCATCTCTGTCCATTCAGGGCAGCTTATGCATTGCTTCTGGCATGCATTTTACACCAATGTATACATATTCAAATGGCAATTACTGGCTGGTAGAAGTGGGAGAGAAATGCAAATGGTCTTTCAGAGGCTTTGGGCAGGGAGAAGGTAACTTTTTAATAGTACTTATTCCTTAGTAGTCATCTAAACTCTGAGTTCACCATTGAATCGTGTTTCAGTGACTATTACAAATAATTGTTTACTTTTGAAACTGTTTCCTGTTTAGCAGTATTAAAAGTAATCACGTAACAGCAGGAGTTCAAATGAAACAGCCAGCCTTGATGTTTAATATTACATTTCTACACGTCCTACTTTTAAATAAAATCCACCCTGCCTTATGGGCAATAAGGCATACATAGACGTTGCTTAGCAATATTAAAAAGGCAGGTTTTGATTTGTCAAAAGTCGTAATTTTGACATGACAATTTTGCAGTTTACAACTATAACACCGAGACCTTCAGTCATGTTTGCATTGTCAATGTAGTGGGTGGCACAACGGGTGCTGCCATCTGCTTGTGACATTGAATTTACGGACCATGGGTACACTTTGTACCATGTACTAGAGACTTGTAGGTACGTTTAATATTTAATATGCCATTTAGGGGTATGCCAAATTCACTATGTTGGAATTGGAAGCATAGGCACTCTATCTCTGTATAGCAGGGGTACATTGCACATCATTCTATAGCCAGCAATAAATATATGGTCCAGCAAAGGGCGAAGAATTTGAATGACCCCGCAGAAAGGGGAAATTTCCTACATGGAGCAAAAGCAGATCTCCAGGCCATCGATATTCACAGACAACTCTAATGCATCACAGACTCCACTGATTCCTCATCACCGCTTCTATTGAGTTCAGTGCCCTTACAATGATTAAAAATAATGAATTATGTTTTCCAGAACTCCTGCAGATAAGGAACGTTCATCTTAAGAATCCCCTTCCTTTTGTTCTTAAAGAATTTCAAAGGTTTGGGTCTTTGAAGGAAAAACGTATGACTCATCCATTCAGCAAGACCTGATCATAGTGACAAGTATGGATCATAGCCACACGGATAAATTTTTTATTTTGGTGTTTTAGAAAAGTTACTGAACTGTTTTTTTTTTTCATTAAGGTTCTACTTTAAGCCATGTAATCATAATAAGGATCAGAATATAAAAACATCTGGGAGGAAAGAAATACAGACAGGAGGCCTTTGAATCAGCTAGGGATATAGGAAAAAGGCAGATTTGCTTATTGGCATTTCTCATTGCAGTGTGTCAGAATGGATAATGTTCAAAACCCTCCATTTATCAACAAATGTATATTTCTGTCCAAGCCTGCTGCACCAGTTTCAGGAAACACTACTAGTGTCAGAGGCAAGTGGCATAGGGGCTTTTGAGTCTTGTACCCTGCCCTAAACTTGCTACGCCTCATGTAGATTCTCCAGAACAGGGTGGGTAAAGCTGTCATTTGCCATCACCAAACTCCAGTTTTCAACAAAAAAATGCACGTCATGCTTCACTATTTCCCTTAATCCTCTGTTGAGCATCATCCTCTGGTCAGCATCATTACCTACTAAAGGGCAAAGTTTGGGGATTTCACTTAAAAAGAACCACTATAAAAATATGTTTTAGGAGATAAACAATACATAAATTGCACAGTTAGAAAGATGAATAATGTAGTCTATAGAAAATGGATGAGCAGTAATTGAGCTATGTACTAACATGAGTTGTAACTAATGATGTATTGGTTTGAAAAATGTTTCATGGTTATAAAATTGTATTCGCCTGCTTAATCCTATAACTGAGGAACAGAGGTATAGTTGGCTGGACCAGTTAACCAGTTCCCAACATCTGTGAAGGTGGTGGGGGAGATATTGCTAAGTCAGCCTCTCCAACACTTGATCACAGACTGATGCAGCAGTCACTGTTAGCTGGTTATGTCCTCAGCCAGACTGGCTCCATAACAATGCAGGTACACCATCACTGTGATTGGTCCAGCAGAGTCTGTGCCACTGCTTCATTATCAAAGATAACCAGCTTAGGGGACTTCAGGGATTTCTGCACACACCTCAGCATTTGTCTGCAGATACTGTGGAGATACACTGCAACAGCATGAACCTCAGAGAGTTTCATTATGATTTTCATATAATAGTTGAGAGTGAGACTTCTGCGCTCCATCTCGGCCACCTTACCACCCTGTGCTCCAGAGGGCACAAACATAGGTCAAGTTGCTACTACCAGCTTTGATTCAGTTTGCCCAACAACTGACCACTAAATCATGTATAAATCTATCCCAGGGTGCTTCCGCCGCCTCTGCTGCCCCACTCAAAGCCTGGAACACATCCTCACTTCTTGCACTTCAACTGTTCAAGAGTCAAATTTATACACAAATACATGAGCCATATCAAAACTTGCAGATATACATGCAAACAACTGATAACATTTTAATTGTACCATTCAAACAGTACTTTCTAAAAAAGAGCTAAACACTTTACCAATCTTCCAGCCAGTTGAGTCTTGTGCGATTTAAACATACTAAAACAACATTGTTCATAGCTCTAACCTCTCTTGCATTAATTATGTTTTTAAGTAAATTGCCCTGTTTTTCAATCGTCAACAAATACAGAGTATACAGCTTAACTTTTCTTCATATTTACTACATAACATACAACCTTCTGAAGTTGAACAATCAAGTATCCATAGAGACTTTATCTCAAATATGACCAGTTGCCAGTTGTACGAATCTGAGCTTTAAAAACCTAATTGTCAATGTTCCAAGATGAGTGAACTATGAAGGCTTCTGTGGGGTTCAACCAGTATAAAAAGATAAGACAATTTAAAATATCGTTTTGATTTTTAAAATTCAGAAACATATTCCAGTGCGTACGCAGGTATTTTATTACATGTAACAAACAGTGATCAGAAGTCCTGTAATTTCCAGTAAGGGAGGAAACCCAAGTCCTCTGTAACAAAAATGATGTATTAGTCCTAATGATTCCAATTTTGGGCAGCTTGCTGACTGTTAGTATAAAACCATTTTTCTATAATAGGCAAGGAAATAGATTGAAGTTTATGCTTTAATTTGGCTCCAATTAGTTATGTCACCAAGGCAAGCCTCATGAGAATAGGTCAAAACAGAAAATATTTTTTTAACTATCTAATTTGGTTAATAGCTGTTTAGAGCAAAATTCTGTGAACTTGGAGGAAACGTTAAAATTGAAAAATTACATCTGTGATACCTCATTCCATTAAACAATATACATATTTTTATAATATACATCATTCAATCGTACTGAAGTCTATGTAAACGATTCTCCTTAGCTTTCATTCCCCTAAATAACACCACCTTGATCTTACTATGATTGATGTTCAATTGATTATCATAATGATATATTAAACACATTTAATTCATGCTGCTAACCCACCCTACTGTGTGATAAAGAACATGATTATCAAAACCTAGTGAAACCCAGAAGTGGTGGATCTGTGATCTCATCTACAATGTATGTGCCAAAACCATTGGTGTTCACAGAGGGGCAAGGACACATCCTTTATTCAGGACTGTTTAATACATCTGAAGACAAAATTAGTAGTGACAAAATTTACTTATATCCTAGTATTATGATATATTAATTTGATTGCCATTGCAAAGACATTTCTTGACACCCAAATCCCTGAGTTTTTTCTACAAGAGATTCCTGTCACCTGGGTGAAAGCTGCTGACTGATCTATATCAACTTGCATGAAGGCATATTGTGAATGTTAGAGACTGACTATTAGCATGTTAGTGTAAAAGAAAAACCAACACTTGAGGGAAATCAAAAGTCTAACATGCTTTTGTAATGCAAAAATAAAAATAAAACAGCAAAATAATTTACAACAATTGTTATTTCAAAGGGCCACAACTTCTACTCAAAACCCAGTTGGAAGATTTAATGCAAAACTATATGTTTAGAAAGCTGTTTTATACATATGTTTACTTATAATTATGGGAAAATGGACACTTAATATAAGTGGTTACTTCAGAGAAGCTATTTAATGATTAATGAGGAAGAGGCAGGATCTTGTACTGAGAAGGAATGCAAGAAAATCTTGAAAGAAAGGTACAGACACATTAACAAATGGTGAGTTGACTGTGTCCTAAAATTAACATTTCTTGCTGCAAAGCCTGACAACAACAAGCCTATGCTTACTACACAGCACAGGACATGTGCAGATGTACATGCCCAAATAAAAATGGCTGGGGACTTCAGAATTTCATGAAGCTTAGTAGGCATGTTTACCTTAATGTGTATGTTAGGCTATTGAAAATCAACATGAAAAGTGTTCATGTATGTGAAGGTACAATGGCATTTGCAAATTCATAATAAGCATTGGGACCAAGGCACATTAATAAATGGTTCTGCTTTCTTAGCCCCTTCAGTTGCAAACAAGCATATGTTTTCACCTTTTACATCTTCATCGTCACCGGCTTCATATTCCTCAAGCGTAACAAGAAGATAATTTTGAACAAGGCCTTTGTAAGTGTGTAGGATGATGCACTTTACTAGTCTTATTAGAAGAATATACAGATTTAGATTTATATCTTGATTTTATTTAGCACAATTAATAAAAATCATTGCCATAATCGGATTGAATAATCATGTTATCAAAATCATAAGGTTATGACAATAAGAAGATTCAAAACTGATCAGTAAGATACAAAAGCCACAAGAAGCCTAAGACAGCAGTTCATATCATCTAATAATGGGCTTCATGTCCGCTTTCTTGCTGACTTTTAATTTTTCTGTATTCAAACGTGGCCTATGGCAAAAATGTTGTGGGTAGGTCAAAGTGAACCTCTCAGAGGAAGGGCACGATAAATTTATTCAAAAAGACTGAAAGCAGTATAAAACATAAAAAAACTGATTATAAATAGAATATAAAACACAGTTGGGTTAACATTTGCACTTCTGGTACATTGTAATATCTGACAGAGGAAGGCATCAATCACAAAGGCCATTAAATGCATAGTTTGTAATAATTAAGGTGAGGCCCAGTCCACAAGTTACTTAACAGAAGGGTGCCACCAAATACTGAAGATCAAGGTGTTGAGAGTAATACCCCGGTAAATTAGAGTCTGGCAAAATTATTTTTAACAGGATACTTATTACAGTCATCAAAAGTATCACGAGTCTTGATGTCAGTTGCGTGAATTCTCCCTTTAGGCTGGGTTCCTGCACCTCAGTGCAAGAACAAATGTTGAGGATTCCTAACCTCAGTGTCAAAAATTGCATCTCTAACTGGCAGAGGTGTGTACCTTATCCTAGTAGAAACCACAATCCTAGTCAGGGTAAGTCAGATCTACACCCTAAATAAATCAGTGCTCACCCTCTGGTAGCTTGGCACGGAGCAGTCAGGCTTAACTTAAGAGGCAATGTGTAAAGTATTTTTGCAACACATTAAGTTACAGTAATGCAGTAAAAACACCTTAAAAGTACTTTACCTCAGTTCGGAAAAATAGAGAATACTTATCTGAGTAAAACAAAAGTAAAATGACAAAAATCAAATAAGTAGAACTCAAGATATACATTTTAAAGAATAAAATGCAATGCAGTGCTTTAAAGCCAATGGCGCTAAAAGGTTACTTGACGTTATGCTAGACTAGGGTAAACCCAAAGTTGAGGCTGGTAACAATAGACGGTAAACTGGCCACAGTATTGCCACAGAGCCTGCTGAAACAGCACCTTGGATGAAACAAGTGTCAGTTTTGAATACTTGATCCATTGGTTGTGATCCGCGCAGTCAGGTAGATGCGTTGTCATTGAGCGTGTCAGTTGGGTCCCGCATCAGCGTCAAATCCCTTTCAATGCAGGTGATCTGTCCTCATTGAGCCATGCAGCAAAATCCTCAAATCAGTGTTGTGTCATTGTTGAACCTTGCAGTCCAGTCCCACATCGTTGTCGAATAGGTACTAGGTTGGTGTCGATGGACACTGCGATGGTTACAAGTGGTGCAATGGCCTCGATGGATCTTTTTTTTCTAAACAGCTGCAAATTCTTTTCTTTAGGCCCAGGACTGGATTGGCACCTCTTTGCAGGGCAGGCCTCACAGAATCCAGCAGCTGAAGTAGAGTTTAGGGGAAGTCTTTGATGACCCTGAGAGTTCCAGAACAGGAGGCAAGCCAAGTAAGCCATAGGAGTCAATTGGTTCTGCAGAGAATTTAGAGAGCAAAGTCCAGTCCTTTTCAATCCCAGGCAAGAGGAAGCAGGCTGCAGGTCAACACAGCAATGCAGATGAGCAGAGTGACAGTCCTTCCTGGACAGCATTCCTTGTTCCTGGCAGAATGTCCTTCAGATGCCAAAGTGTACTAATTTGGTGAGCCTTGGGGTCCAGTACCTATACTCAGTTGAGCCTTTGAAGTGGGGAGGACTTTAAAGGGAGGCCTTTGAAGTGCACAATGTCCCTACCCTTCTTTCCTTGGCTCCAGACACCCTACAGGCAGTTACGTAGCTCTTTGTGTAGGGAGATGCACAGCCCTATTCAAATGTAAGAGTCAACTCCTTCCCCCCATCTAGCCCAGTAATACCCATTAGCTTGGTTGTAGGCCATCAACATACAAATATGACACCCTGGCTCCCCTTGTGTGTGATTGTCTACAGGGAATGTACAAAGCCAAGCTGTCACCCACCCCAGACAAGCATTCAGAGACAGACAGAGGCATAGAATGTGTAAAGTAAGAAAATGCCAACTTTCTAAAACTGACATTTTCAGAATTACAATTTAAAATCCAACTTAATCATAAGTTGTAATTGTATATTGTGAGTCCAGAGACAGCAAACTTCAAAGTTCTATATTTTTCCAGCTGCCTTGCAGTAGTGTACAACTGATTTAATAGTTTTCACTACCAGGACCTGTTAAACCTAAAAGTGCATGTCTGACTTTGGGGATACACTGCACATTGCCTTTGGGGCTAACCAGGTCTACCTTAGGGTGGTGACTTATATGTAATAGAATGGAAGGTTTGGGCCTTGCAAGTGGGTGCACTTGCCAAGTCAAAATGACATTTTTAAATCTGCACGTACAGGCTCTGCAATGGCAGGCCTGGGACATGTTGAAATGGCTATTGAAGTGGATGGTGCAATCAGTGCTATAGGACCACTAGAAGCATTCAATTTACAGGACCTCTGCACATATGTTGCACTTTACTAGGGAATTACAATCAAATTAATAATGCCATTTGTGTATAAGCCAATATCACCATGTTTTCAAGTAGCACTGGTTAGTGGTGGTAACGTGCAAAGAACCCAAAAGCCCGCAAAAAATATGTCAGAAATACAAAAGGTCACAAGCCAAAAAGTTAGAGAAAACCACACCAAGGATGCTATGTCTAACAATCAGCTGTAACCAAACCTTTTGGTGAGAGTAGAGCTTTTCACAGATAAACACACTGTGGGTTAGGGATGTGTGACAGAAGATAGGAACCAACAATATCAAGCTACAGAGGTATTGCATCAAAAATATTGACTTCAAAAATATCATCTCCCTGTACTTTTATTAGTAAGTGGAACAAAAATGTTTACACTGATATCATTAAAAAATATTGTTTGTCCATATTTATATAGTTCAAAATAATACATTTTATATATTTTAACATATAACAGTAATATAATTTAAACACCCAAACACATATACACATATATGTATGTATGTATATAATTGTGTATATATATAATAATAATGTACACTATTTATTAAAAATATATATTTTAATTTGTATTAAATTTTTTGAATTCTTTCTTAAAATGTACTTCTCTAAAATGGCTACCTGTATATATATATATATGTGTGTATATATATATATATATATATATATATATATATATATGTGTGTTTAAACAAAGTGGCCTTAGACGGTGCACTCCTTTTACTGCTGGGGCAGATGTAGCCTTAAGACCAAAACCCCTAATACTTCACAGCACTCCCGGAGGCTTCATTTCAGCAATTCCCTTTTCATTATCCAAAAACATTGCCTGGCAGGTTACTTTGCAGCATCCATCCAGACACCACAACGTGTTTCGACACTCGTCTTCCTCAGGTGGCTTCAATCTGCATAACAACTTCTAATGCACCTTGCACCATTTGGAAACTTGAACCCAGCACTTTTTACCATGTGGCTCTGAGTTTGGGGCCCAGAGGTCTGGTGCAATATACTATAGTAAACAATAAAACAAACAAATAACAGTATTAAGTAAGCTCTTAAGTCTGGAAATAATGGATATAATATTCCCACTCCAGTTTGTGCAACAATAGGGAAAGCATTGGACTTCCGAGGGATTAAATTTACTACTCCTACTCCAATTCGTGAAACAGTAGGAAAAGAGTTAGATGTCATAGGGGTTAAATTTGCAACTGCCACTCCAGACTATGCAACAGTAGGTAAAGCGTTGGGCTTCAAGGGACTTCAAGGGAGCTAAATGTACTATTCTCACTCTAATCAATACAACAGTAGGGAAAGTATTAGACTTCAGTGGGGTTACATTTACTCTTCCCAGTCCAGTTTGTGCAACTGTAGGGAAAGTTTTGAATGACAGAGGGGTAATATTTAGGATTTCCACTCCGGTCTGTGCAGCAGTAGGCAAGGAACTTCCCTTGAAACCCATTATAAACTTGAATAACCCTATTAGTTGACCAAAAGTATAAAACTCTTATTAGGAAAATTTGATATATAAAAAAAAAACAAAAACAGCCCACACCTAATATATAGCTTAAAAAATATAACTGTTACACAAATTACACACAATTTACATAATTAATAATCTGTTATATACTTAATAATACATTAATAAATAACTGGCAAATATGTATCACTTATTTCCCTTTCCACCCCATGGCCCTACAAATCCAACAACCTGCACTGAATATACAACTTAAGCATAAAATTATTACAAAGTTTACATAATTAGCAACCATTATTATTACTTCATTATTGCTTAATTAACTCCCCACCCTTTCTCCCTATAATCCCAACAACCCACAGCTATTATATAACTTCAAAATATAATAATTACACAATTTACATTATTAACAATCAAATACATAATTATTCATATGTTACTAATTGATTTTGAATCAATTATTACTTAATTTGCTCTCCCATATCTCTACAATCTCAGTTACCTACACCTAATATATACTAATAAATATAACTACAACAATTTTATAATATTCAGTTAAATAATTATAACACCATTAATAATTACTTATTAATTATAGTTAATTAACTTCCCACACTGTACTCCTACAAACCTCACAACCCCTTACAAAACTATAAATTACTCTTAGCAATTATATGAAAAATTATAAATCACTTAAAATGATAAACTATATTTAAAATATTGTTTCCGATTATACAAATGATAGCATAATAAAATTAATATATGAAGTAAAGCACATAAAGATTATTATAAAACAATGTTTTACAATTATGTTATTAAAACGTACATAGATATTCTTCAAAATGATATTACATACCTAAAAAATTGCTATTTTTGTCAATTATACTTGTGTATCACCAAATTTTTGTATCACAGTTGTTTGTTCCTATATTTCTCTATCTTGATATTTAACACTCAATACTTTTGACCAAACAATGTGGGTTAGTGATTCTGTTGGATAGTTACATAAGCAACATGTGGTTTCTGTAACACCCTTCAGCCTTCCATATCTGTAGTCTTTAAATGGAATCAGGCCAAATCATAGTCACATCAGCTTTTGTTTCTGCCCCTTTGAACGAGGCAAAGTTAAATATGTAGGCATAAGCAGAAGGTCATAAAAGCAGAGAGCCTAATTACCGTGTGCTATTTTGCCAGCTCCTCAACATCAGCCAAGGCAGTTATATTTGCCTGCTTAGTGGATGTCCCTGATAGCAATTTAGGGGTGTGAAAATGCTTCCCAGAGATCCGCTGTGCTCAGACTGTGGAATGCCTGCTTGAATATTCCAATTTGAACTTTCACCCTTTTTTATTGCCATATAAAGCTCTTGAGCTATCCGTCAAAATATGTCTTCACTTTGCTGCAGTTAAACAGAAATCTGGCCATAAGCTTAAGCTGTTTTCTCTGGAGATTGAATTCTAACCAAATTTAAGCTAACCAAGTACATGAGGGCAGAAGGAAAATTAATTGGTAGCAGTTGCACTGTTCCCTAACCAGCTAGGGGATGGGTTTTCTGGGAGTCCGATGGTGCTATATGATAGTGTGGGTAGTAATTTGCAGACGAATGACTAGCATATACAACATAACCATAATAAAAGACCCCAGTATACTCCCTTTGGTAGCCAAGGTTAAGCTCTAGTTCTACAGATAAAATTAGCATATTGTAGTCATTGCCAACAATTTGTGTAACACTATACCAGTGGGAAGTCAGGATTCATGTGGAGGAGAATCAAACTCCATACACTTGTGAACAGTATCATACTCACTTCAACCCACAACAACACTTTTGGCTGCTTGGTTTCCATTGTTCACAGACTATTCCCCAGGTATAGCAAGGTGGGCGTCAAAGGGTCAGTGAGGGAAAAGGGATTGTACTTTTTGAGTCCTTGATAAGAATGGTGAGTTTGTGCCCATGGTAGACCAGGTCGATCAAGTTTTATTCTTCTCAAGAGGAACTCTAAGCAAAAGGCACATTATCCCGAATGAAAGGATGAGAGTTTAGATCCAGCAAGAGAAGAAATGAATAGTTTGCCTTTGGTTCTCAGGCAAAAGTACGTAGGAGCTGCTCACATAAACAGAGCAGGGGCTCTACAGAAGGGCTGTCTCAGTACAGTTAGGCCTTTTGATAATTCCCCATTCAACAGCAACAATGTATTCCACCATCAGCCAAATGCTCAGGGCAGCAGAAAAGATAACAGGACAGATCCACAAAATAAAGGATCCAGAATCCAGGAGAAGGCAGATTACCTCCGACTGACATGATAACAAAGAGAGGTTCAAGGTGCATCAATGTGGTGCTGCGGAAGAGCAGGTAAAGGAGCTGTGTACATGTTGCTTGGCCCACAGGCATGAGGAGGAGCAGCAATAGATAACGTTGCAGCAGAAGGCTCTGGCCCAGGCCTGGATACAGGCCAGAAAGCAGAGGAAGGGGTGTTGTTATCTTCAGGCAGACCAGCACGATTGCACTAAAAGGAGTGATTTTGCAGTCCTTTATACGTGCATCCTCATTCATTTGTAAGTCTAAGTTTGCAGTTGACACTGAAGGAGTTGTGGCCATCATCATAGGGCACCCTATGATGATTTCGTAGGGGCTCAACGTTTTATGGGAGAGTACGTCTCTGAGGTATTGAATCTATAAACGTTTTTTGCTGCTTTATTTTTAAAGGTG
Organism: Pleurodeles waltl; assembly: GCF_031143425.1. NCBI lineage: Eukaryota > Metazoa > Chordata > Amphibia > Caudata > Salamandridae > Pleurodeles > Pleurodeles waltl. The sequence continues at coordinate 564,001,425 of NC_090442.1, forward strand.
CCATTATTCTTCTCTACCTTTCCTGCTGGTACTCAGTGGTTTGCACAGTAGGAATGCTGATAAATCCCTAAAGCTTTATAAACCTCCTCCACTACTGCTTCCACCTAATCTGAAAATTGACAATTACCAAGACACATGAATAGGATGCACTCCTTGGATGCTTGGTATAATTCATTTGAAGGTGTGCAAAGAGGCACAAAAGGAGCTCAAAGGGGATGATGTGCAATAGGGGGGGTTATAATCCCTTTTCCATCATTATGGGTCTGATAAGTGGTGCAGGGACGACAATGACTTTGGGTCGTAGATAAAAAAAAGTGTGCATATCAGCAAGTTGCTGTAGCATGTATCATGCCATCCCTGCCAACATGGGATGCTCCATGGTACAACCGTGCAGGGTTGGGGAATAGAAAGTTCAGTGCAACTTTACACCCAATGCTGTCTCTTCACACCCACTCAGGGTCTCTTTCACATTTCTGCTTGATCTAGTGTTGTTTCTCACTTTCAATGGCTTGTTCTTGCACTGGAGACATATGTTTCAGAGAACTTAAGGCAATCCATTGTTCTTATTATGTAAATTAGAACATTACTATTTTCAGACAAACCTATATTTTAGCAGCGGTGTCAGCCAGTATATTTCCACTAGAAACTTCATCATGAGAGTGGTGGCATGCAGCACAATTAAACAAAGCCACTTTCTTGGGTAATGTGGTCCATTAATAAGAATTTGATTTGGGTTCCGGCAGATGTTAAGACATACCATTCCATTCAAAGAAGCCCAAAGTAATGCATCATTCCAAATGCATTTTCTGAGTCTATGTTCACCGTCACAATCTTTTCTTTGGCTATGATGCATGCTTGGGTGAGAGTGACAAGCTCAGAAACTTTGGCAGGTGTCACATTTGGCAAGAAACAACTTTCCACAATTTTGTATGCATTACATTGCAGAAAGGAGGTGCTTGCTAAGTGGTATACAGTATATAAAGCATAATGCGCAACCAGGACACCTTCCTTACTTCTGAGACTATACTGAGCAACAAAATAGGAATCAGTCAAATCCACACCGGGCTTATTAGCATTTGCAGTGATAAGCAACCAGTCAACTGGGTCTCTATCTTTGAAGGTAGTCATCAAAGAAGTAGGAAGGGCACCAAGCAAGGGTGATATGGGAAACCAACAGCAATAAAATCTCATAGTCAGCAGCTAGGCCCTAAGCAGTTTTTGGGGTGAATTGGAGAGCAACAACAGAGTGTGGTACAGCAACATTCAAAGGGGAATTGAAAATAATATTTTTAGAGGCTTCTACAAGATTCGCAGCAGCCATAGAGTAGAAGCATTGTTAGGAGCCTAGCTGCAATTGGGACAGAGTTTGAGAACAGTAGTCTACTGGCTTTTTCTGAACTCCATGCTTCTGAACCAACACCCCCAAGGGCAAATCCATTGCATTTATGACTGTACAAATAAAAAGGATTTAGCAGTTCAGGAAGTCCTAGACAGGTATAGAAGTCAACGCCTGACTAATTTTAAAAAATCAATCCCATATTCCCCAGACCACTACAAGAGCTCAGGGATGGCTTTCCTAATGTAATCTTGAAATAGCTTTGCAATTTCATCATAGCCTAGGATCTGCTTTCTACAGTGCCCAGCCATATGCAGAAAAATATGTACCTGGTAAGTAAGGATGTAGCTGACACTTGACAACAAAAATGTCATGACCAATGTACTGTGCTTGAGGAAGAAACAACTACAATTTCTCCTTCAAAGCCTTATGTCAATTTTTAGCCAATTAGGTGAGGAGATAGATGGAGTCCACCATTCAGTGATCTAGAAAACAAATGCCAGCAAAACATTGCCAAAGGCGTGCCAAAGGAAGCCTGCCTGCACCCATTCATGCCTGGATCACACCCAGTAACCCTCACCGCTACAATAACATCTTCTTCCACGCACTCAATGCTGGACGAAACACCGCCTACCATCGCACAGCACTGAGGACAGAACATTTTGCCTGCCGCAGCTGTGCCTTCTCGTGCCACTACATACCAGCCTCACCCACCACACGGCCCACAAGAATTCGACACAACCACCTCAGTTGCATCCTGCTCAACACATGCTCCCTCAAGAAGCAGGCTGTGGAGATCTGGGACCTGCTCGACTCCACCACTCGCGACGTTGCATTCCTTATGGAGACCTGGATAAACTCCTCCTCTGCACTGGACTTTGCCACCACCATCCTCGACGGCTATAAGATCATCCACAAGGACGGCACCAACCGACATTGAGAAGGCATCACCATGGTACACATGAACACCCTCTGCCTCAAAATCAGCACCGACGACCACACACCCGATATGGATCACCTCAACTTCCAGATCCAGACCAACCCAAACACCATTGTGCCTATTAACAAAATCAATGGAAATAAGTCCATACCTATAAAGTTCTTAATTTCAATGAGGTTACACCATTACTCACAAAAACATGGCCATAATCTGCAAATAATTATGAGATCGATATGAAGGGGGAATGTCATAGTGCCATTCACAACCAGTCAGTATTCAAGTGTACATGTACAAAATGCCTGTAAGTTAAGATATCTTGTTAACTGTCAGGGAGCAATAAAACAAAGGATCCAGGTGTCTGTACTGACAGGCAACCAAGGTACCATGAAATGAGGTACTGTGAAGTGTGAAGTGCCAAGAACATGTCAGATGTTTTATGATAAATTGGTTAGTCATAACAAATGGCCTTCATGTTAAAAAACTGGAGTAGCAGATGCAAAAAAAGGAGAGACATGGAAATTGCTAAAATTTAGAAACAATACAGTTGCATTCCTCCATTGTGTTAAGTCAGTTTGAAATGTTCTTGCATCTTAATATCCATCTGCACTTTGCTCTGTTCAGCAGCATTTGTAGGTCACCGCCTTTTAATGGTTTAAACACTTGTTCAATGACTTGTTCCTGGAGATCATTCCTTGTGTAGTTCTCTTCAAGAATTAAAAAAGGCACTACACCAAGGGAGCATATATACCCCTACACATTATTCTTTTATAGTGTTGACATGCTCTGGTTTCTGCTTTGTCTGTCCAATGTATATTCTCACATGCACCAGATGCAGTAAATAGCATTGCTTGAGTTACAACTAGAAAAGCATTTGAGTGTACATCTAATGATGCCATATTAATATTCTTTGTAATTGGTAATACACATGCAGAATGTGACATTGCCACACCACAATTGACCTGCTACTTCACTAAGAACTCAGAGGATAGTGATGTCTGTAGGTTTTGGTTGTCGTATTTTTGCCTGTACTAAATGATCCCATAAGTTGTTGCCTTTCTAAAGAGACACCAGCAGGGATCAGTTGTAAAGCCAATGGATCATATCAAGGGGCAAAGACTGAGAACAGTATTAGATATACTGTTCATTTTCTCTCCTTCACAATTAATAGGCATTCACATATTGAACATCAGGCTCTTTTCAGACCTCTTTTGACTAGTTTATGGGGTTAACTACTTTTGACTAACAACATAAAATTCACAGCTAGAACTAATATTTCACTTATTTGCAAATTTTTCAGCTTGATGGATGTCATGTAGTTTAGCTTTTTTTGTAGAATTTGGTGAGCTTTCTGGTCATGCACTCCAACACAAACTGCAAGACCACCACAAACTCCATGAACTTTTAAAAATAATACATGTCAGGCCTACTGATCACACATGAAACAGGTCCTCTCGAATGAGTAGAGAATGCAATTCACGTCAGATAATAGAAGAGTACTTACAGGAGCCCTAGCATGTAATTTTTCTTTGATTATTCAGCAATGCCATAATAATTCACTTTATCCCTTATAGATCTGTCAAACTGTATCTGGGTCTTAGAAATACATTCATCTAGGTTGCCAAGCCTTTTTTCCACAGAGTCCAAATGCCACCAAATGAGGCAGTGTTTCAGTATATCAGTTTGTTTCCATAGACACCACATGATCAATTTCTTCTTTCAAATCAGTTGACACCCTGATTGCCAATATTTCCCTCCTGAGATTGCAATACACGCTGTTGAGCAATTGTCATTATGTTGGAATATATTAGCTCCCTGGGAAGTCTGAATAAGGACATTCCAGCTGTTTGTATTTGCCAAGTAAGGTTACTATTGTGGTGAGAGGGTGAATTAGTTTAATAGTGCTAGCAGAAAGAGCAGTATTTAAGATCACTGGATAGGAAGGCATTCAATAAATAGGGGTTGGAGGGCAGTGCCATTGAACTGGAATACTTCTTCTCATACCCAAAGAGAAAGTGCTTAAATATGGTCCAGAGAGGGACGACGTCAAACAGACTGAAAGTCAACAAGTTGGTGGAGGCCAAAAACATGAAAAGAACCAAATATATAATGATGTAATATACAACAGGTACAGCAGGTAACCAGTACAATGTAGTGAAAAGCAAGAAACAAAAATGTTTAGAAAAGGGCAGGAATTACTGCTCAACCACTGTTCTCAAGGAATGGAAAATAGACTTAGCTCAGGTAGAGTGAGCTAGGCTTGAGGAAGCTAGCTGTGCAAAAGCCCTAAAATGAGAAATAGCTATTAGATGTAGGTATCTGCTTGACGTTAACATGGCCAATGCATCAAATGTGCCAGGCTTGAGAAATTGGAGCCATCTAACATACCTGCCCTGGAAGAAGACATAGTCAGGAAGCAGCGGCAGGGGACGAATGAATCCATCAGCAAGCCTATAGCTGGCAAGCTCTGTTCAAGCAGAGAGGTAGCCTCAGCCAGAGGGGTAGAATGATGTCAAGGGTGGTGCAATGGTGCTATACAGCCAGTCTAGTAAAATACTTTTGCCTTCCTCAAGTCCTCTAGGTGGTGCCAGTGTTGTGTACCTCCGAATGGGTATCAAAGCATCCGCACCTTCACTTATATGCTCTCAGGTCTCTGGCCTAGCTGTCCCCATGCTACTACATCAATCTTGCTCCTGTCTTCCTGTTGCTTTTCCCCCCCTGTTTTTGAGTGCCTTCTCCTTGCTTTTCCCACATTTTCACTGCTTTCTACTTGCTTTTTCTGCTGTTTTTTTTGTGTGCCTTCTCCTTGCCTTTCCCTCATTCTCACTGCTTTCTCCTTGCTATCTCTGCTGTTTTATGTGCCTTCTCCTTGCTTTTTCCTCATTACCACTGCTTTTTCTTGGCTTTTTCTCCCCTTCATGGGTGTGACTTCTCCTTGATTTTCCCTCGTTCTAGCTACTTTATCCTTGCTTTTCACTCTTTTTTGTGTGCCTTCTCCTTGATTTTCCCTTATTTTCACTGCTTTCTCATTGCTTTTTCCTGTTTTTTTGTGTGCTTTTTCCTTGCTTTTCCCTCATTTACACTGCTTTCTCCGTGCTTTTTCCCCATTTTTGTGTGCCTTCTCCTTGCTTTTTCCTCATTCTCACTGCTTTCTCCTTGTTTTTTACCACATTGCCACTCCTGCATGCTGCCTGTTATTTTCAACCTCCCACCCACTACCTACCAGCACCCCTCCTCCACTTAGGACCTACTTAATGAGACTGCAGCACGACCCCATTGAGCAAGTCCCAGGCCCAGCTCTCCGCAGCTATTGCACCGCTCTTGCTCCTGCCTTCTTCCTACTTTTTCACCATTTCTTTCAGTGCCTTGTTCTTGCATTTCCATCATTCACATTGATTTCTCCTTGCGTTGTCCCTTGCTTTTTTTGTTCGTTATCCTTGCTTTTTTCTCATTTTCACTGCTTTCGGCTTGCTTTTTCCTCTGTTTTTTGTGCCCTCTCCTTGCTTTTCCCTTGTTTTCACTGCTTTCTCCTTGCTTTTTCTCCCATTTTTGTGCAGCCTCCCCTCGCAACTCCAGGCCATCACCTCCCTTCTGGAATACCAAAGGGCACTCAAGACCTGACTTTTCAAATGAGCCTGTGGGACCTGCAAGCGCCTGGATACCCTGTCGGGTGATTAGCCGTGCTTTACATATCCTGATTGATTGCTTGATAGATTGAGTGATTGACTGAATAAGAGAAATTACTGGGGTGTTTCTGGCTACTGTGGATCAGTGGGAACAGCTGACATGAGAGTAAGTTGGAAGGGGGCCAGTCATCCAAGTTAGGATCTTGCTCAAACAGGATAAAACAAATTCTTGGAGAGTCATAATTTTACCTCCTATGGTGCCTTAACCAGTGTCCAGGCTAAAGAGCTGAGTCAATCATGGGAAAGGAGAAGTTGTTGGTGTGGAACATGCAAGCAGTTCAGAGCTCTAGTGGAGAGTAGCCATCTTATACATGGCTAGGCTTCACCTCAGATAGTGTAGAGCACCCATCTCACTTGTAGCCGGACCTCAATTACACTAGAATGATTCACAAGAATTGAGGAAGTAAACATCCTCTATGTGTATGAATAATGATAGTTGAGGATCATTTTAGGAATACAGGAAGATCTTCAAATTGCCTATGACAAGGTGAGCCACTATAAATAAAAATATAGGCCAATGGGTTAGTAGAAATTAAAAAACAATCTGTGACAAGCATATGAACACCATGGAGCAAAATAAGAGACAGAAAGGAGAAAGGAAGGGTTGACCAGTCCAGGAAACAATTCAACAATGTTCACATGGCGATATGGAAAGCAAGATAGTATAATTGTTGGAAGTCTTGTGCTGAGAGTAAGCTAAAGAGTAGAATGATTATTTTGTGTTACAGACTGCCAATAGTTTTAGAAGGAGATGGTATTAGGATAATTAATGCCTGAACCGAGGTTTATAGAGAGATATGATCTTCTGGTAGAGGGACAAAAGGCAGACTGAAGTGAACGTTTGAGAGAGCAAGAATGAACCAGCATTGGCAAAGAAAATACGTCACACTTTGAAAGGCGTTAGCTGGCAAAATTCCAAAATTGACAGCCCCAGTATGATGACGTATAAGCATGCATGTGCTACCAAGCATGCACACATATGTCTCATTATGATGGAGAGGCCATCTGTAGGTTTCGCCTGCACGGCGCTTGTGCTGTGCATGTGAAATCTGTTGTGTTTAATTTATCTGAAAAGGGATTTACATCCTGCCTTCACTTCTTATTTGTCAGTGCAATTGCCACTTATTGTTTCTCTGTTTCTATTGGCTATAGCCTGTGGTTCCTCGTGTGCCTCTCTCATCAGTTTCTCAAGGCCTAACTGCTCATTCACATCTGCTTTGGTGGGTGGAACGTTTTTTCCTTTGGCTTAATGCTGCACAGTGTTTACTGTTTGTATTTTGTTATCTTTCCCTGTCTGCACACATTTAGAGTGTACTTCCTAACACCATTCATCTGGTCTAGTTAGCGTGCATTTCTTTTACATGCCTTGTTTTAACATTCTTGCTTCTATCACCTTGAAACGAATTATCTTTTGAAGTCCCGACACCTGAAGGCATTTGAAGCTTGTTTGTCATCTGCAGCCAATGTCTTTGATTTCATCTTTTTGTGGTGGCATGCATTTGTAGCGTGCTTGCACAGGATTTTGAGCCGATGCCTAAATTCAAACCTGGCTCCATAGCTGCAAGGTCAGCAGTTCTGCCCCTTACACCACATCCTCTGTCCTGCCCTTTCGCTTGTATTTTTGTTCATGTCTTTCCACTGTTGATGTGTTTTTCCTTTTTCCTGCCTAGTCAATTCTATTGCATCCACATATCTTTATGGGTCATAGTAAATTTAGACTTATTATACCCAAAATTGTGACTAGGATTATTCTTACCGGCGCCTACACTGTATGGTATTTGAAGGATATTTTAATGAATTGAACTGCAATTCCCTTCAAACCCACTGCTTGCTTTGTACGACCCTCATCTGTGCCCAGGTTTCATATTGGCAATTTCCTTGTCAGGCACTGCTTTCCTTGCTGAACATGCCACGAGTAGACACAGGGACCATTTACAGGTAATTGAGTTGCCAGCATTTTTCTTTCGCACTATTCCTTTTCACTCGTCTTGTTTCCCAACTTGTCACTCTCCTTCTTGTCTACCCCCACCACCACTGTATGTGTGCTCACTTCCTTATCCCCCTTTCCTTCGTGTGATCACCCCATGACGTGCACTACTGACAACCACATAGTTATAATCACATCTCTCTCCTGCCCCATCCATCTCCTCAGAGTGCCTTGTCTTCTTTTCACCGTAACTCTGTAAGCCTTCTGTGCAGTGTCTGGGTATCCTGTGAAACAGCTAACTGTGTGCTCAAGTTAACATTCTCCCACATTTCGATCCTGTTTGTAGGCTTTACTTATGCTGCTGCCTCCCCTTTGAATCTGTTGCAAAATTTCCACCTCATCCAATTTCTCTTCTCTCACAGAGCCAAATGTGTTGGCCCTCAAAGATCCTGCTTTGTCTTACCATGAACCCCCCCAAGCGCTTTGAAAACTGCGGGACCCCCATATCAGGGAAACTAGGTCAATCTGTGTGGATGACCTAAACCACAGCCTCCTTCTTAACAGGGACTGCACATTTACATTTATTTTTTACTGCAACGCCCCTGGCAGCGTCCCTCATGGACTGTGACATTTGATTTTCTTTTTGCAGTTTTATATAGTGCAAACTTGACCCAATTCACATGAGCACCAGTAACATTTCCCAAGGGGACATCCATTTTTAAGGCACATATTAGTGTTTCTTTTCACACTTGTTGATGTGCGTCACGTTCCACAGGAACCTTTGTATTGTCCCTCATTCCCCTGACAAGGCTGCAAGGTGCCTCTGTGTGACTGAGAGTATACTGTTTGTGGTGCACTAGGGCTTGGGACTATGGTGTGGACTATGTAGCGACTTTGAGGGCTTAGCTGCCTGTACAAAAAGCGAGCATTGGCAAAATAATAGGTTTCACCTACGCGAATTGTGTTGACTTTGTCAAAAACAAATTACGTATTGCAGAGCTGTTGAGCTTCTGTGCAATATAACTTAAAGTCAAAAAAATTATAATTGCCATGACACAGACATCAGGCGAAACCTATTGGCGTTGCCAATGCTTGTTTGCTTTCTGTTAGGTTGGCCAACACTGGAATGATGTGTGCAAGCAAATATATCACCACACTTGTGTGAATATGCATCATCATACTGCGTTGGCCTTTTTTGTTCACATTTAATTTACCACTTTAACATGATGGATGGCTGTCTTGGAGCGGTAATATAAAACAAAGTATTCAAAAAGGGTATAATAGGTAATGAGCAGCCCAATAGCAATTTACAGCAGCTGGGCCCATGATGGTTAGTGATGGGTATATGAAAATGCATCTTTTTACATGGCCACCCACCAATTTTTGGCCTGATGGTGTTGTTTTTTTTACTGTGCGCACTGGGACTCTCCTGACCAAGCCCCAGTGCATGTGCTCTGACATCTAAAACATGTCACCATTGGCTATACTTCCTTTTGTCATGTTTAACTTACCTAATAAATTCCTAGTAAATGTGCCCAGAACCTGTGGTTTAAATATCACTAGTGTACTGCACCACCCATTGTGCGACCTGCTAGAGTGACAATGCAAATGTGACTGCAGACCTACTATTGTAGTCTGGCTATGGCAGTTTTAAAACTACAATTCAACCTGTCAAAATAAAAACTTTCCAACAGTCAAAACTTCCTTTTAAATATTATCAGTTCTTCCAATCCATCCATCACTATACCGGCCTTATAAGCTCTAAGGCAAACTGCGTGGCATTGAAAAGCAGGACATCTAGACATTTATTGTTACTCGTCACAACAAGGCATCCTATAACCTATATTCACAGGATTTTGGATTGGAATCAAAAGTAAAAACTATTGAAGGCAATCCACAGGACAGGGGTCAGGTATTTTGAAATGTAATGTTAAGCATGTCCTTACAATGAAAAGGTTCTAAAATGTTTTCTTTCTGTAGCAGAGCTAGCTGCTCCATAGGAAAGTATGGGGATAGGATATGACAGGGTCTGATTTAGATCTTGGCAGAAGGGAATACTCCATCACAAATGAGACAGATATCCCGTTCGTCATATTATGATCCCATTATATCCTAGGGCAATCGCAATATGGCAGAATGCATATCTTTCACGTTTGTGACGGAGTATCCCCTCTGCCGAGATCTAAATCAGGCCCTTAATTATCTCACGCTAGGAAACCTTACAGATTTCATTCTTAGACTTCCTAAATTATTGATTACAAACCCAAATTTGTGGTGACGTCAGATCTGTAATAAATATTTTGGAAGAGGTACCTTAAAAAACTTAACCTTTCCTTGCCTACAGCCTCTGTGGGTCCTTTTGTGTGAGCTCAAGTTGTCACACAGTAGGTGCATAGCTCCCTCGATTAGGTGTGAACTTGGTTTCAGAGCTGCAGCAAAAGCCCTGGGTGTGGTGTGGAGTTGTGTTCCACTGGAAGGATTTCCATTTGGGATGCGCTCAAGAACTTGATTGACCTCAAAGAGGTGCATTCTTTCACAAGTCAATGTCAGCTGACACTTGGGTAGTGCCATTATTCACTCAGTCAGTCAGGCACCAATCTCAGTGGGAGAGAAACTGTCCCTTAAACGGGTTTGAATCAACCACAGAGGAGGGACTGCTCATTTCCCTGCCCACACCTTGGGGTTTGCCACACAAGCTCAGCACAAAGGGAGCAGGGTTTCACCATCTTGGATTTAGGCAGCAAGGGGCACCCTGGAATTGTTTGCGGTAGGGCAGACAATGACTACTGAAAATGTGGGTTACGTTACCCCTAAGGACTTCTCCCTATGAATTAGATGGTTTGGGAGGGGTCAGGAGTCACAACTGACAAGCTAGTACCCAGCAGAAATCTGACAACACTGGATACTCTCTTCAGAACACTACTGGTCCTGTGGAAGACAGAAGAAGGAATGCACCCGCTGTTTAGACCTGTTAGGAGACCTGAAAGTCATTCAGAATTTGAATCAGTGGCCTGAAACACATATGTTTACAACAGTGACTTAACCCCCTCTCCCACTTATAAGCAAACTGCTGTAAAATGAGGTAATCATAAAGTGTTGTTTTTAGACTCTCCTATCTATACCTAGTCAAGCATAGTAAGTGCAACCTAAATTGACAACAAAACACAACAGTGCTACTCCAGTTCCCACACACTGCAAGTGAATATGAGCCACATGTGAGGTGGAAGGCCAGTGGGTTCTCGCTTACTACAAGATACTTGGAGGAATCAAGCCCTCTAGGGTATAATGTGTCACCCAGGAATTCGCTCTGGGAGGGGTGTAGAGTGCGGAGGCTGCACTCATTAGTAATATCACTGACTTTGCACCCCTTAAAGGAGGTAAACCACCAACAGGTTTAAATTTTAACTATTCATCATCGCACTGAAGGGTGCAGAAGGCCAGCAAAGGGGACGGAGGGGCCTCACCAGGAGGAAAAGGAACATCTGGGGACCCCTAAGCATCTGCACTAAGGAAAGTAGAAGTGGCTGGCATTTTTGATGTGTGGGCAGCAGGGTGTGGGAAACTGCAGTGTCACTGACATAATCAATTACAAATCATCATTTATGAGTCTTGAAAGCCTTGTTCCTCAGACTGTTTCTCATGAGACTCCCAGATGTGGAGACACCAGACTGGGGGCTGCCAACCCTCATAGGGGAGGCAAGTGTTCATTTATCTTTGGGGCACATATACTCCAATGTTCCCTACTGGGGTTCAGATTCATTTGAGGAGATTGGAGGCCCACCTCAAGGTGCTACAATGGCTAATGTTTTCAGAAAATCCTTGGTTCAGACTCCACACCCATGCCTTGTGATTGAACATGTCTCTGGCTGATTTATATTCCATGTGACCTTGAAAATGCCCTGGGTGTTTGCGATGGCCTGACAGTGATGTGTCTTCACCTGTGATCAACATGGCAGTACCCAAGCATGTGTGCCATCTGCATGCCTCCCCAGATATCTTTTGAACCACAGCTTAAGGACTGGGCACCTTGTTCACACTAATGCGGTCAAAGACTTTAACTGTACTCTGAGCAATCGAAAATAAGTTTAGCTTTTTAACCAATAGCATTAGGGTACGCTGCTTCAGAGTGCTTTTGACAAGACAGTCCTCTCACATGGGGCCGCACTCTTAGTGGAGCCAACTAAGGTAGGGTCTGAGAGGAAGTGGCCCAAGGTACAGAGCTGCCGACTTTGGGATTGGGGAACTGGGTTTGAGTCTTCCCATCAACTCTCCCAGTTCCTATATAAAATATGTGAATGGGAACAAATAAAATTAAACAATAGTAATCTAAACCAAATACAGAAGGGAAACAAAATTAAAAAATAATTGGTGATCAGTAGTGGCAATAAAAATTACAAATGCCGATCTGTACTGAAACCCACATCAACGAAAACAAGTGAGTGCGCTCAAGCGAGGACAGAAGACAGGGAAGTGGGTGATCACATTTGTAAAGGTAATAAACATAAACATCCCAAAATAGGAGCAAAGGCAAATCAAAAAAGTGGTGTGCCACAACTAACATAAATGGCCAGAAGGGAACTGATTCATGTAACAGGGCCAGTCTCTAGGGAAGAACAAAACAGTTAAAAAGCAGGACAAATATAAACTATTCACCAAAGAAACAACAGTCATTTTGAAAGGCAGACACTTGAACCAATGATAAGCGATGGGCATGTGTAAAGCCCGCAGAGTATATAATAGCATGTCTCATAGAGACAGCGCATGCGCTGAGTAGGCTTAACCAAAAAACGAAGTCCATTTTTAGCAGGTGAAGACGCCAAAAATATCTGGAGAGAAAGAGACATTCCTAGGGTGCGAATGTTTGTTTTTCTTATTTATAGCTTTCCTGCTAGAAATCAACTACTTTGCTGGGACCTCATCTGATGGATATCCAACCTCATGGACCCTTCTTGGCCAACAGTCTGCTGCCATGCCTGGCAGAGATTTGTTGTCTTCCATTTCAGAGTCATAAGTAAAAACGTCTGACTGGACGTACCTGGTTTCTGTATCTGATCGCTACTCCATTGTGTTTAGCCTTAAATCATGCCTAGGATCTAGTCTAGTGCAGCCAGATGACTGTGGTTGACAGTTAGGGCATCATTATGACTTGGGGGGTGAAGTTCCAACAGGTATGTTGCTGCTAGTGTGGCAGGCTCCCCGCGGTGCCCATTACGAGTTTCCTGCTGGGTTAGCAGGTAGAATCTCAATTTCCACCCACTGGCCCAGTGGGAAACAGCTTGCAGCATTCTCTCCAGCTCGTAAAGGGAGCCAGTGGCAATGGTGTAGTGGATAGGGTGCACCAGCACCCGTCGCAATCTTCACAGTCTGCAAAGCAGGCAGTGAACATTGTGACGATGATGGACAGGGGGCCACTGTTCTGCCCATGCCAAGTGCATGGGCAGTGCAGGGGCCCCCCCTGGATATCCCTGCGCCCCATCACTGCCAACCTTTTCATAGTGGTGTTACCACCATGAAATTGCTGGTGGAGAAGGGGGTCGTAATCCCCAGGGCTGCGCTGTTTGCAGCGCTGCACTGGTGGATTAGGACCGCCACGACCGCCAGGCCGCCGAGAAGACTAATCCTGGCAGTGCTGACAGTCCAACTGCGGTGCAACCACCACTGTCATAATGTGGCGCTCAGACCGCCACCAGGAGTCTGGCAGTCAGTAGACCGTCAGAGTCGTAATGATACCCTTAATGTGTTTTGGCACTATTTTTATTTAAAACTTTTAAATTCATATTTCCAGTCCTTCTTATAGGATTTTAAATGTTTGGTGTAATTTTGTTCACAAAATTATTCTCTATTTTTAACAACTAGAGTTGGATTTTTATTGTGTTGTGTTTTTGACTTTTTAACTGTTTTGGGACCTATAAATGCTTTACATGTTTTCTTAAGTTAAGTTTGCCTGATCTGTGCCAGAGCTACCATGGATTGTGCTTTACTGGACCTAACAGGAATAGTGATCTCAGTTCTTGCAGTGGACCACCATCTACCCCAAATAATAATTGACTTTTTCACAGTTGGGAAGCAATAGATGGACAGGGTGAAGATGTAGCTTGTAGAAGCAATGAAGCAGCAGAAATAAATGGAAGAGTTGGGTGGGCTGGGGGGGGAAGCAAGATGAAGAGCACAGGTATCTGAAATGTGCGTGCAAAAAGACAGCACATGGTGTTATGAGCAAGAAAATATCTAAAAAAAGTGGGGGCTTGTTGTAAGCTATGAAAAAGTATATGTCATTCAGTCAAAAGGGTGCCAAACCTGCTGTGGCCCAGAGGAGGGACAAATACAAGACAAAGGGAGGCTACTGAGCAAGAAGCAAATTAATGATAACAGTAACATACTTATCACAATAAGCAGTGGGCTGACCTAATGCTTCATGCCCTTTCTAAGTATCGGTATTGTACAGATGGGACATAAAAGTAAAGTCAAATGAGGAAAAAGAAGAGGATGGCTTGAGGAAAATGGGAATTAAGGTGTGAACAAATAGGGCCAAAATTAGAAGTAGTACAAATTAGAAATGAAAAATGCCCTTGCTTAGAAAAGAGAAGAAGAAAGCGGAATATGGGAATCAGAAATATTTCTAAAACTTATTTAATGAGGCATTGTAGAGGAGTAGAGTAAGAGTGAAATATTTTACTTTTCAATGTAAAATAGGGTTGACAAAATCAACGGTCTATATTACATGAAAATAGAATGGGTAGGATGTCATGGATAAGGTGTGCTCTATTTATAGGTGAATGTGAAGATAAGAGACCTGGTAGATCAGTGAAACTCGTTTTAATAAGAAGATTTGAAAGAAGCAGCTAGATGGACAGAGTCAAAACAGGTGATTACTGTATGAGGAGAGTCTGTTAGAGCATACACCTTAGGAAGGAAGTGAAGGAATAGTTTCAGAGTCCAGTGCAGTAAGGTCCTAAGGATGTAAACCTTAAAGAAGGCAAGGATTAGGATGAGGGACAGAAAAACTTTGAGAAAGTAGCAAGAAGGAAGGAAAAGTAAAAAATACGTGTAAGGAAGCTTCAAGTAATCTGGACCAGGAACAAAAAGGGGTGGAGAATAAAATTCAGGGTAGTAATGACAAACATGTGCAAAGAAAATAAAAGATTACATTGGATGAGTGAATTTGAACAGTAACCTCTCAAAAACATGAACATAGATTGTGGGGCTAGATGTACCTTTTACTGGTCACAGTTTGTGACCAGCATTTTTGTGATCAACAAAGAACTTTATGATTCGGCCTATGTACTAACAGGTCAGTTCACAAAATTCTGAGTCGAAGTGGGTCAGAATACAACCTACATGATGAATATTAATGAAATATGTCACAAATTGTGACTCCCTAAGATTGGAGGCAATTACAGGAATGGTAGTGTGCTGGGGTCAGCAGACCACCATGTTTATGGCTGCTGGGAAGAAGGTGTAGGAATATGTGAGCTGAAACTGTATTGAGGTTTAGCTAAGGTACTAAATGTAAATCTTGCACACCAATTTCGAAAAATAGATCACATTGTTATAAATAATTTGACATCAAAATTACAAAATCCAACCAGTAAACCAGAGTTTGACTTTTTGAAATTTAAAATAGAAAATAGCACCTAAAAGATCAAAGCACAAAACAAGGACATTGAGTTGTACGAGACTGGGGCCAAGTCAACATACAGTTAGTGGATTGGGCCCAGTCTCCTCTTACATTTAGACTTAGAAGAAATTTCAGAAGAAATTGTCTGGAAGGTAAAGTTCAGTGGGGAAGACAGCTAGTGGTGTCTGAGGTGGAGATGCCATCACCAGGGAGCTGCTTTACATAGTTGTGGTAAATATTGATATGTTTTGACTATATTTTTTTGGTAATCAAAATTATCCATGCTGTAACTTCACAGCATTTGTGAGGACAGTTCTCTGAATCATTCTATAGTGTATTAGCTTGTAATCAGAAGAGAGATGTGAAAAATGAAAAAATATTACATCTAGGCCAAGATTTGTTTTTCTGTATTTCCCCTTCTGCTATCCCCTCCTGCAGATCCAGTAGTTGGAGGAAATCCCAAGGCTGGTCTGTCTGTAATCTTCTGAGACAACATACGCTTTAGATTAGAGTCACCACAGTTTCACGTCCCGTGTTTTTGTGTGTCAGACAGTTAACTGTGGGTGCTGTAGTCTTAGGGCCTCATTACAAGGCTGGTGGTCTTGAGACTGCCAGCCTCGTGGTGATGGTTGGACCGCTGCAGTCTAGGAGGTCCGACCGCCACATTTCCACCCTGGTGGTCACACCGCCAGGGGCAGCCCTCACCACTGGGAACAAGGTTCCAAATAGGTTGGTTGGCGGTGGCCAGGCCCCATGAGGATCTGAGGCCAATGAAGCTGCATGGTTTCCACTGGGAAGCCCAGTGAAAACCTTGTATTGGGCCCAGGGCTATGCCCGACAGTCTCATAATGAGGCCCTTAGTTTGCTTTCATTGAACTAATTAGACTAACAAAGTGTGTCCACCGAATATCAAAGTCAGAATGTTATGACATTGAAATATTGAGGACAACATATCAAATACAAAATATTTAAAGGTAAGTGACTAAAGGTTTTCTAAACCCAACTCCACATTTACGTACATTGATATTATATTTATCTTGAAGGTGCGTAGATGTAGATTTAAAAGAAGTAAATCTATTCTTCCTCTACCTACACTTATCGTTAGATATTTTAGTCCTCGTTTTTCCTATATCTCGGTATTTTGTGTTCAACACTCAGTTTTACAATCAACTGACACATCTGACAGCAATGATTTGTAGGTGAACATTTATAGACTCAAAGCAATGTTTATGATGAAATAGACCGAGGTTGTCACCTTAAGGTAGATGGAGAAAAAAGATTGGGCTGATAATTGATGGGGTAGAATCTCAGGCCTGAAAGGGGTAATGAAGTGGGAGCAGTGTAGGTTAGTAATTACACCACATAGCAAACCAACCTTATTTACCCAATTAAGCAACATCACTTACCTCCATGCTCACTACCATCAGGGAAAGTGGTGTTAAGTTAGTAAACATAGGAAAATTCTTTCAGTCAACCGTAGTGAAATGATTAAAATATATTATGCACAGTCTGAGAAAAAGTAGGCTGAGGTGTGTATATTTAACAGTACAAAATTCTTCAGAGGTAAGCTTTTTGAAGTAAAGCACAATGGATTAGTGTTTTTGACAATTTGTCTTAAGATATGTTAAATATGACATTTAAATTGTGAAGCACAGTGCACATGTCAATCAGTTTATTCACTATTCTATTACCAGTTGTCAAACAAAATATAAATAAAGAAATGAGTTCCCATAATAAATCAAATCTTATACTGTCACGGAATTGTTTAACAAAAAAGAGTAAGGCAATATTATTTATCTGGGCATGCACTCTTCAGTAGTTATTGATCATGGGTGAGTCAGAGAACTCAATGCAAAGCCACAGGTCTCAATCAGACCATGAAATGTTTTGATGAAAGTCAATACATTTTTTGTTAGATGGTGTGTTTTCCATGGGGAATTTTAGGTTGAAAGTAACAAGAAGCATATCTATTTGGTTTTCTTCTGGTGATGAGGCCACATTATTTGTGCCCCATTTAAATTAATTGGACTGAATGCCTGGATCTGAGAACACAAAATTATAAATCTTTTGTTGGTGGTGGCATACAAATTTTAGAAAATGTGAGTTCTAAGTTGATTTTCAACTGTGAAGATTTCTGATCTTCTGCTGCGATCAGGTAAACTGTTCTTTCATGCTTTTCTCATGGAAATTATGGAAGGTACTCCAGAAGCTAACACAAGGGTATGTTTTCTATAAATGTACACAACTCTTTATCATTGATATTAAATAAATGTCTCCCTTTCTGGTTAACACATGTGTGTCCAACAGTAGCAGCAGTCTATCTGTGGATTTCCCAATGTTCTACTGCAGCTTCACCACAAAGTTCTAATGAACAGCTAGTGTTCTACCTACAAATCATGATGAAGTGATGCACGCTGAACACCATATTGTTGGAATAGAACCTATACAATTGAAATAATTTCCTCTGGAGCAGTATTGTGGTCTAAATACAGATATAATAGTCATTTATGGCACAATATATTTTAAGAGGGTTAGAAATAAGTAATGAGAGAAACTCCTACCTATGTCCTGCAACCCCTTTTCCACATATGTTTACTCTGGCTATGCAGCTCCTCTGTCATTTATTACTTCATCAATTTTGTAACATCAAGGCTTTTTTCCAATATTCCGTTTAAATGAGAGGAAGTAAATCATTTTAGTGTGGCAAGAATTATATTAAAGACAAAAAATATTTGTGTTTGAATGAGTAGTTAAACCTTCCCAATTAGTTGATGCTTGTACATTTAGGGTCAGATTTATAAGGCCCTAGCGCCTCCTTGTAGTGTCATTTTTTATGTTAATGTGGCTCAATGAGGCAAAAATCGCCACGCCATATCCAGCAAAGCGCCACAATAGGGTCAAAAATGTTGATGCTATTGACCTAACCTACATCATGGTGTGCTGTATTGTAAATACAGTGCACCTATGATGTTCTTAGGTGGTGGTGGGGGGAGCAAGAAATCTGGTGCATCAGTACTGATGCACCAGATTCTTGTAAATCTAGGAGTTATTTTCTTTTAAGTTTTTCGTACATCCTCTTGTGACTAGTTGCATTAACCTGCATGAATGTACACTGGATTCAAAATATTTTGTAGCATGTTTTAAATAGAAGGAAATGAGGAAAGCCATTCTATTATTGTTTAAAAATTATGGCCCTCATTACAGCCTGTTGGTGGTGCAATTCTTGGTATTACGACCGCAGCGGAAGCGCCACGGTCGCACCGCCGGGACCAGCGGTGGTTGTAATCCCCCAGCAGCGCTGCCCAGGGGATTACGAGTCCCCCTCCCGCCAGCCTTTTCATGGCAGTAGGAACCGCCATGAAAATGCTGGCGGAAAGGGGAGTCGCTGGGCCTTTGGCATGGGCAGTGTAGGTGCCCCCTGGCACAGCCCCACAGAGCTTTTTACTCTCTGCATAGCAGAGAGTGAAAAGCGTGATGGGTGCAACTGCACCCGTTGCACCGCCGGCTCCATTTGGAGCCGGCTCCCGTGTTGCGTCCGAGATCCCTGCTGGGCCGGCGGGTGGAAACTTGGTTTCTGCCCGCCGGCCCAGCGGGGATGTTGTAATGGCCACTGCGGAAGTGCGGCCGCATTGGCGGCCGCGCGCCAGTTACAACTTGGCAGGCGGCGGTTGCCGCCCACCACAGTTGTAATGAGGGCCTTTGTTTTTCATAATTTATGTGAGTGCAATCAAGGTTGATTAATTAAAACATTTTTAAAAGTGTAGCATTGTAAATTAGACAGAAAAAATAAGTTTGTATTTTAAATCAGCAAAAACTGTCATGGACGACAGGCTTCTCAAAGACTCAGAACAATATGAATCTGTAATATAAGCAAATGAAAAGAAATGCATCTGTTGACTCATTTATTCTGAAAACGTCGAGGAGCAAGAAACATTTTCATGTACATTTGAAGCATTTTGCACAAGAAAATGAATGACTCTAAAGCTGTCTTCAGCAGTAGTTTGTTTCCCAGTGCCAGCACATTCTGTCAGCTTGGGGAACTTTCTATTCCTTTATTTGAACTCTGCAATGTTCACAAATGATAGTTATGGGAGAAGATGTAGAGATATGTGCAGAAATATGTAGAAGGAAACTCTATTAAGGCTTATCTCAGGTACTAAGTGTAAATCTTCTGGGTAGATATTAACCGGCTAAAAGCTAATCAAAATTTTGCATTTTCCAGTGTACAGCTGTCTGATTTATAATATTTGGCAATACATTTGATTGAGTGTTACATACTATTAATTTATTAATGCTTGATTTTTTATTTATATGCAAGTTTTATAATGTGTTGTGTGTAGTCTTTCTGTTACTCCATAGTGCGACAATATAACATACGCTGGGCCAGATTCTCAATAAATGGCGAATCAGTACTGATGCGCCACTTTTCTTGTGTCGCCCTTGCCCCACCGAACGACACCATGTGTGTCCCGTTTTAGTAATATGACACACCATGGTGGTTGTTAGAACAATAACGCTTTTGAGGTGCTTTTATACACTAACATCAAAAATGTTGGCGCTAGTGTAGCAAAGCACAAAGAGGTCTATTGATTTCAACGGGTGCATCATTTTAATAAAAATGATGCCAAAAATGGTGCTGTGAAACTTTTTAGATTTCACTGTGCCATTTATGTGGGCCTCCTAATTCCGGAGCACCCCCTTTGCCTACATTATCCCTGATACAGGCATAATGTGGCATAAGGGATCGCAAAGTGGCGCAATACATGCATTGTAAATTGGCGCAGCAAAAATTGCTTTTTGAGCCACATTAACGTAAAAACAATGAAACTAGTGTGGCACAAGGAGGCGCTAGGGACTTGTAAATCTGGCTCACTGTATTCTAAAAACAAAAACTATCACGGGCAAAATGTGCCCTACAGGAACTGATATTGTGTGATACAAGCCCCTGTTGGCCTTGTAGGACGGTTAGTAAGCGAGTCTGAAAAGATCAGTTTCAAAAAGTATCCTAAAAACCATATGACTGAGTTCTGATCTCAAACAGGGGCTGACCCATTCCAAAGGCTACCAAATATTACTCCCAAGAATATTCCTCTGTGTCTTACCCCTTGAATGAAAGTTTTTCTAGCTGACAGCTGATGACCGGAGGTTTTCTGTTTGGGAAAAAAAGTGGACCAATTTATGCCAGTATTTTGGACCTTTTTCACAGAAGGCTTTGTGAATGTATCATATATCTTAGAATATGATACAAGCTTCGACTACTTGCCAGTGGAGAGCTTTCAGTGCAGCTTTGGTGTAATCATTTTAACTAAATTGAGACACAATCTGGCAGTCTGGTTTTGCCTCACATATTTTGCTGATTAATTCATATTTGTCAAGGACAAATAATTCACATCAAGCCAGGACTGCCCGTTTTGTTCACCAAGCATTTCCCTAGTGGGCTGGAGCCCCTGGAGGCCTTTTTCAGGTCGAGCATTCAACACCTCTTGAATATTCTTTAATATATACTTCTTTGTGGGCTTCAACTCCGCCCCTGCTTCCCATTTGCTTATGTGAGTGTCCTTTAAAAATCCTTGCTTCTTAGTGGTTAATCTTTACTATTTGTCCCACCTTCTTCTCCTTTGTCTACTCCCATGGAGCACGCCCCCAGTACTTGTGCCCTTCCACTTGTCCCATTAAAGCATCTGTGTCAGGGGCTATTTTTTCCTTGTTGCTCTGAGTGCTTTTTGAGCCAGAGGCTAAGGTATTATCTCCTCCAAGCTTCTTGTCGATCCCCTGCCTGCCGAGTTCTTAATTTTAATTATATTCATAAATCGCTTCATCTGTCGCTGCCACCTCCCACCCCAACAGCTCTCACACATGGCTGCTGGCATTTTATTACACCTAAAATCTCCCCGTGCCCTCGTGCCGCTTGCTGCTTTAAATAAGTGGAACCAGAATTCCTAGCCACTTTTAAGAATGCAGAGAAACAACACACAGAACGGAACTTTCTATTTTCTAATCCTTGGTATTATTCTTTTTCGGTCGCTAGATAAGGAGCAGCAGGGAAGCAGCATCTTTGGTGCTTTAGCCTGCCGAGCGCCATCCGTCAAGTATACAATAGGGAGGTTTATGACATTAAGTTGAAGCTGTCGGCGAACGCTCGGTTGCACTGCTATCACAAGTAAGGCTTTTCACTTGCAGGTAGGAAAACACGTTGAAGTTAGAGAAATAAACACTAAATAAGATGGCCATCAATTCGATTTCAATTTTATTCACTGTGTTTTTTTTCATTCTTTGTTCCGTCATCACTTAGTTCTCATTGCTTTCCCTTCCTCTTGTTGCTGGTCGGAAAAACCTAACTCCCTCCCCCTGCGTATTGATTCTTGTCCTGTCTGCCTCCATGACACTCCCACATTCATGGGAATCAACATTAGAAACCTGCCCAGCGCGCACACAGCAGAAGTACAGTCTTAGAAGGGAGTGCAGGTGCTTAAATTGTTAGAGCATTGCTGGTGAGAAATGTTAAGAGGCTTATTTTGGGGGAGAAAATGTGGGGATACTTTATAAAACAGACTCGAGGTGTCTGCTTCCCACGCTAAAGTCATGTAGGACACTATTTCCAGCTCCAGCCAGACACGTGGCTTGCAGAGAAGCTGCACACTGCAGATAGCGTGTGCAGTCCGAAACTTAAAGAAGTCTGACTGCAAATGGCATCTTGTATGGCTGCAGCGTGGGAAGCAGACACCTCGAGTCTGTTCAAAGGTCTTTTTGAAAAAAACTAAATGCTTGGCGCTTCAATAATCTGTGAAATCTGGCTTCTGGCAGATAAACTGCAGCCGCTTCTATTTTCATAGCGCTGCCCTTTCCCTGTTGGAATCACAAGGTGAAGATTCATACAAGCGTTTTCTTTATTTCATGGATCTTGTGGTTGCATTTTCCAGCAGAACCCCTTTCCAAAACCAAATGACAACTTGTGAGCGACTGGACATGAGAGCATAACTTTCAGAATGCAGCAGACTTCTGCAGAACGAAGATTTTCATCATTCCTGAAGCCTTTTAACATCTGATAGCTATAATTAATCCTGGGATAAGCGTCCCTGAGCTGGTGGGCAAGATAGGCTTTCTAGCGCTTTGATAATAAAGCTGTTGAGCACACACGCTCTCGTCAAAGCACAGTGCACTCGTGCAGGCTGCCATTTCAACAGATGGAATAGATAGCCACTCTGAGAGAATGGAGTTTGCATTTATGTTTGTGTGTGTTCATTAATAATATAAAGCGCCTCCCCTGCACATGCTCATTGCTAATATTCTACCTGGAGTTTAAAAAATTTAGCTGTGCGTGGGGCTGTCAGTAAGCTGTGCTTGACGCTCTCTATAAAGCTGTCGCAGAGCTGCATACTTGGCTAGTATGGACTGTTTGGAGGCCGTCACTAAGCTTTCAATTATTTTTAGGGGCAAGCGCAAAGCGCTCCGTCCCCTAATCTCTCTTTGGGCTTCTAACCACGCCCGTGTCACATCAGTCACTTTCATTGGTTTGTGGGCTTGCCTTTTAAAATCCGCTTGCTTTCACTAGTGGGAGGCATACATACGTCATGCCTTTTCTGGTGTTTAGCCCTCCTCGAGCGCACCGACCAACTACTGAACACATACAAAGCTCGATGTTTTCCGTCTGCTTTCTAGACTACTTTTTCTCTTTATTTCACATCGCGATCTCGCTGGGCAGTAGGCGTGCCCTTTGCATGACATCGATGCTGTTACATAGGTAATTGCACTTTTGCCGGTTACATGGATAGTTGCACTTTTGCCAATAGGTTTCACTGCAAGCAAAATTTTATTTCCCTTTGTGTGTCTGCTCTGTGCTGATGGCGGCCGTTGGCTCGCTTCCTTGAAACTAACTTTTCACTTTATATGGCAAGAAAAGTCCAGTTAGTTATGTGAAACTGTTTTACTTTACATTTTCAATTTATGTGGCAAGAAAAATCCGGTTAGGAGTTTACAATGCTAATAGCTCTAACTCAAGCAAACGCGAGACCCATTGCATTGCAAATGCTTGTTTTGTTGGGGGGCGCTGCACGTGCCCTGACACTTTCTCCAGTATCCCGAGGTAATTACAGCTGGTGGGATTACAGTTGGGATTCAGGAAAGAGAGCGAGACAGAGCCGATAAAGTAGCAAGGGAATTGATAACTGCTGTTTCGAGCATTTAATGCTGCTTTTGGTTTCCACCCCGGCCCTACGTATCAGTATGGTTAAAGTTAATCAGGTCCAACA
Organism: Pleurodeles waltl; assembly: GCF_031143425.1. Taxonomy (NCBI): domain Eukaryota; kingdom Metazoa; phylum Chordata; class Amphibia; order Caudata; family Salamandridae; genus Pleurodeles; species Pleurodeles waltl. The sequence continues at coordinate 564,025,178 of NC_090442.1, forward strand.
AAGCTGAGCATACGTTACACATTTGATTACAAGCAACCCGAGCAGGCAACCTCAAAGCTGGTAGCCATTCCTCGTGCGTAATAACCTTCCAGGTACCGGAGGGCACTCACTTGCAAAAGTACAATAAAATGGGGGAACTCGTACTCGTCCCCTTGTCAAAAACACGGAGATGTATGGGTATGTATTATGTAACACAAATTAAACAGGAATGTTTTAACGAAAGCAACCTATTCGTATCACTTTATTTTTTGCATGAGGAGTGATATTACTAAGGTGTTAGAAGCGCGAGTGAAGAAACTTTTGCTTAGTTGTCTATATTATTTCATTCTGAAATAAAACTCAACTATACAGAAGGAACAGGAGAACACCAGACACACAGCAAAGTAAAAAGGGCACAGTTGGAAATTGGAACTTTGCAAGAAGAAAGAGGTACTTCTGGATATATGCGGTTAATGATGCATTAAAACGTATAGCAATTAATTAATTTACTGGAAAGGATGGAATATTCATAGGCCGATTTTTAGAGCCCCAAATTAGGTAACAAATAAATGTAATATGGTTTAAGTTCACCACATACTAAAACGCACTACGAATCCTTATAATTATGTGCAATTCATCTCTATGATTAAAACAGCTTTCGCATATTAGAGTGATGCACAATTGTAGGAGATTGGGGCATCAATCGGGAACAAAGTACCTTTCAGTAATTTTTAACCGGAGAAACATCGTTGCGTCTAAATTCAGATTAATTAGTTAACCTAAACTTCACACTCTGTTCTTCTTCTCTATGCTTACTGATTCCTATATGGTTCGTAGTGCCTGTTGTCAGGTACAATGCACAGGTTGAATATTTTGCATCTGTATCTTCCATCAATTGGCCCGTGGATTCATAATCATTCTGTGCTTTCATGACTATTGCTCAGGACAGTGCGAATGCCAAAGAGGACTACAAGCTGCTCACATTCGTGTGTCAGGAAGCATTGTTTAATAGCCCAATGGCTAACTTTAATAAAGTACAAGACAAGCGAACAATGAAAGAAACTCCTGATATTTCTTGGATCAATTAAATAAGTCTGCATCCCATATATGTATATATATATATATACTTTATATACATATATATCACTTTAAAACACAAAGGTTACAGGGCCATAGAAATTCACCAGTTATAGTTATCTCAAGTAACTATGACTCGCTCCCCAGTCACAAACAGTTTTTTTTTGGTCAAAAATGTTACTGCAAATATTACATTGATATTATCAATGATGTTGTCAAAGATGTCATGAGTGCTGTAATTTGTGGGGTAATTAGCGGTGCATGGCGAGGGCTTGAGTTAGTTACTTGAGATATCTATAACTTGTGAATTTCTATGTTTTGTATGAGTAAATTCAGAACCTAACTATAATATCCCTGCAACCTTTGTTTTTTTAAGTGAATTTCTATGTTTCTTTGTTGTATTTCCTACCTATAACATCCCTGCAACCTTTGTTTTTTTCAGTGAATGTCTATGTTTAAAAAAAAAGTAAAGTGATAATGAACAAACACACAGCCAAGTGATAATAGAATTTGAGCATTCAGCCTACTGAGTGGCAGAACAAGACCTTGACCATTAGGCCAGAAGTGACTCTTTCCCACTCTTCAGCCAAACGTAAGAATAACATTCATACCAAACATCATCTTAGTCTTACTCTTTTAAAGTCATTCCATGGAAAGACCACTGCAATGACAATGTCTCTCTCTTCCATCCCATTGTGGGAGGGAGGGTGACAAGACCAAGGCTACAGGGATGTTATAGTTAGGTTCTGAATTTACTCGCACAAAACCATAGAAATTCAGCAGTTATGTGGAAGATGAGGTGAAGAACCTCAAATCCCAAGTTTCAACTCTCCTTGTGCTTACTTTAGAGTTGCACAGACGTGCGTTAAGATCTCAAAAACCGATCACAGTGCAATAATGTACACATAATTGGCATTCCCAAAGGTGTGGAGACCGTACATATGGCAGACTTTCTTGGAGACTGGTTTAAAACCTGGATGTTATCCACCTGTCTGTTGCCCTGGTTCGCGATTGAGCGGGCCCACCGTGCCTTGACCATGAAACACCCACCAGGCTCATCCCCCCAGCCAGCAATAGTCAGTCTTTTCAACTTCTGAGACAGAGTTGTGGTTTTACAGGAGGCCTGGGCCAGTGACAATCTTTGATGAGGGGATGAGAAGATCTGCCCCTTCCGGACTATAACAAAGAATTCCAACAACAGCGCAGGTCAGGTCCTACCTTGAAGTTAAACAGAAGCTCAGGGTGATGGGGTTACCACACCGGCTCCTTTTTCCTCCTTGGCTCAGGATGGTGTATGACAGCAAAACATGGTTCTTTAAGACAAGAGCATTCCATGGACATGGCTCACAGAGGAACGTCCACTGACCTGCCCTGGGCAGAGCCCTCCTCTTGCCTCTGCCATGGCTGAACTGCGTTGCTATGATGTAGGACCAAAGACCCAAAGGAAATGCCCTCGAGTTCGGAGATGTGAGTCATCCCGGAGGGCTGTATCCACGTCTCTGTAGCTCAGACTTCAAGAAGGCTCACCACTGGTGACAGCTTTAAGAGGGACAGCCATCGCTCTGGCTCAGAAGTCTGTGCCAGGAACACGCATGGAGAGGCTCTCCTCAGATAAGGTGAACTCAAGCAGTGATACCAATCTATCCTGCAGCCCCACAATTAAAGGCTCCGCTTGTGCTCAGATTCCTGGACCTGAGAATCACGTCTTATAAATTTGTCTAACTTTAGGGTGATCTGTTGGACAACTGGAATCCTACATCATGGAGTGGTCGGCCACAGTCCATTAGGTTGGTATTATGATTTCTAAGGAATGTTTTTTCATATACAGATGACTGATGCTTCTGGGGGGAAGTATGTGGAGGGGCAAGAATGTAAGTTGAATGGTAAGTTCATCTTTTTGTTGGTTAGGGTATATGTTCAATACCTCTCTTTTGAACCTTTTATTGACATAGGCACACACCCACAAGAAGCAACAATGATCTTATTGAGATTTGCAACACCAGAGGGCCACATAGTATTGATACAAAGCGATGGAGAAAAGATAGAGGGTTTGTGCCCCCCAGCGACACACGTTAAATGGTTGGCCCCCTCCAAGTTGTATCATAGAACGTTAATGGTCTCCTAGATAAAGTACAACTTACGGCAGTATCTAGTTTTGCCCAGCATCACTGACAGGATGTCCTTCTGTTCCAAGAAACTCACCTTTTGGGGGAATGCTGCCTTTCTTGGCCCACCAAGGCTATGATAGAGTTTATTATGCTGGGTTTACCCAAGGATCCCGGTGGGTGGCTATTCTCCTATGGAGCACCTTCCCAATGGTGCTCGATAAGGTGGTGAGGGACTGGCAGGGTTGATCTGTGGCCCTGATGGGTACGCTGGAGGGGAGTACAATCAATCTAGTAAGTGTATATGCCCCCCGCACACTTGCAAGTTTTTTTATGGAGATCTCTCTAAAGTAATGCTGGAGTTACCCAATAAACCGACACTGATAGGAGGCGATTTCAATACGGTTCCCGACCCCGTGAAGGACATATAAAGTTCTCCCTCCACCTCTAGACACAGTATTACATGCCACCACTCAGACTAGCTGTCATCTCTAGGGTAATGTGATGTCTGGAGGGTGTTGCACCCGAGAAGCAGGCTTTTCAAAGACACATCAGCAGCACATCACATACAATCTAGAATAGATCTTATTTTTATGCCCGCCACTGACTGTGGTCACATTCAAATTCTTCCCAGAGGCATCTCTAACCATGCCCCATTTCTCCTGGGTATTGGGTCCGCTAGGGCGGAGATCCACCCTTTATGGCACCTTAATGCCTGGCATCTCCAAAACAAATCCTGCACTCAACACTTGCAGGCAGAACCTCAGGCATAATTTGGCATTCATGACGACCCAGCTTCAATGCTGGGAGACCTTTGGTCTGCTGGTAAGGCAGTGATAAGAGGCTTTGCCAACATTTTTATAAGCTCTCAAGAGCAAGCACCCTGGACACAAATTATGCAACTAGAGGCATAGGTCCTCTGACTTGAAACGACCTCAGCAACACATCCCTCAGAAAAAAGTCTCTTGTCAATTGACGTTAATAAGGGAGGAAGTATGTAATCAATCAGTGAGTTGGACAAATATCTATGGCGAGCCTCTATAGCCTGAGTCTATGGCTAAGAGAAGAAGAATGGGAAACTACTTTATTGGCTGGTCTCCCATCATCAGTTGTCCAGAATTGTGCCCAAAACCATGGAAATAGAGGGCGATAGATTAACCACACTTCTCGGGGTGGTGAGAGCATTTGCCGGATACTACCAGTCAATCTATACTGGGTCTCTGGCTGCTGACCCGAGCTATTCGGCCCAATTTCTTGAGAAGGTTCCCCTCCTCAGGCTACCCTTACCAGAGAAAGATTTACTGGACGAACCTATCATGAGCACCGAAATAACCTTAGCGATCTCCTCTCTTGCCTCCAGGAAAACTCCTGGTCCCGAAGGCTTCCCTACCGAATACTCTGTGGCATATCGAGTGGTCTTACCATCCAGGCTTGTAGCCCATAGTGGAATTGACCAAACTCGTGCCTTCTGGTCCAAATTGGACACAGCTACCATAGTGGTTGTCCCGAAGACCCATCCCCCCTCCCAGGACTTCACTGATTATCACCCCATCTCAATTAGTAACAGAGATGTCAAGATTTATGCCACGATTTTGTCAACTCGTCTTAAGCGAGTGCTGTCACTTCTAATCCACCCAGACCAATGTGGGTTCATGGTAAACTGCAGCACTGTGGCTGTCAGCTTCAGGTGGCTTTGGCCCACCATCATTGACTGCCTTTGGATCTTGCACTACTCTTTGTGGACTTTGAGAAGGCATTCAATACAGTGGACTGGAAGTATTTGCAGCTGGTTATGAGCTGGGACCTCGCTCTCATAGATTAGTGCAGGCTTTATATGTTAACCCCACAGTCCATGTCCAGATTAATGGTACCCTTTCCTACCAGCCACAGGACCCGCCAGGGCTGCCCCCTCTTCCTTCTCCTTTTCACCCACGCAATTGAGCCATTTGCACAGTTCGCCAAGAGCGATCCTCTCTTTAAGGGATGGAGATGGGACAGGGACCATGAGTACCTTATAACACTCTATGTAGACAATGTTCCTCTATGCTTGGCTGACCCATTCACCACTGGCCCGCATAGTCTCCATCTTCTACGATGCTTTGAAAAGGCATCCAGACTCTGAAATAATCCTTCCAAATCAATATTGGTACCCCTGGCACCTTCACAAGACTGTTTTGCATGGCAAGAGATAGTTCCCATTCAGCGGCTCAGCTTTATATATCTGGGCATTTGGGTGGCACTTCTCCCTGACCTGGTCCCTGAATCTCGAGCCACTGACACAGTGAGCTAATGTTCATCTGGCAAGATGGAGGTCTCTCCCACTAAATGTTATGGGCCATATAGCTTTCTTTAAGATGATGATCATCCCAAGGTTTCTGTACATTTTTCAAAACCTACCTTTTCAACTCCCTCGTCCATGGTTCTGTGCCTTGGACAAAACCATATCATTGTTCATCTGGTGGGGCACCAGACACTGACTTGCACAGCACCATTGTCAAAAAGGCCAGTGTGATGGTGGTTTGGGACTGACTAATCTATTCCTTTACTTCTTGCTGGTTCAGCTTCTTTTCCTTCATGACTGGTTCAATGGGGGTTGGCTGGACCCAGTGTATTGACTTGAACTCACATTCCTTAGTATACCTCAAATATTATACCTGCTCTATGGCTCCCTTATCACCAGTAATATAGCCCCGGGGACCAAGATGTTCTTCACAGCATGGCGGGTGGCATTGCAACACACTCAGTGGATGAATACCCTGGCCCAACAAACTCCCCTTTGGAGGGTGCCTGGCTATGTGAATCAGCAGGGCTCAAAGGTTTTGACAAATGGGATCAGTTGGGTATCTCCCAGCCTGGGGATTTGTGGACGGGAACGCACATGTGTACCTTTAAAGACCTACAAACTACTTACCAGCTTTCCCATACTCAATTCTACAAATATCTCCAGCTCTGCCATGCTCTTCATGCACACATATCAGGCAATGATCCACTTCCAGAGTATAGTCTGCTGGAGGCCAAACTGCTTATGGGGGCATTGGGGAAAATGGGAGCGTCCCAGATATACAAAAGTTTGATCATTAATGCCCCAGGAGATTTGAATCATATCAGAGGCAGGTGGGAACGATGGTAGGGAATGCAAGAGGAAGAAGATTGGTGTGATGCCTTAATGGCACACAGAGTTATAACTATGTCCTCCTGACTAAAGATAATACAAACATTCCACTTGTTTGGGGCCTATCTCTCACAGGGCAGGGTTCCTCCCTGATCCTAACTGCCCCAGGTGCATGGCTGCTCCTGCAGACCTCTAGCATATGACATGGATATGCCCTCCCATTCAACAATATTGGACTAAAGTGCTCGATGAGCTCACTGAGAATGTGGGCTGGGAGGTTGCACTATCCCCAGGGTGGTGCTGCTGGGTGTGATGGAAGGTATAGAAGGTGTGGGAGCAGACTACACCTTCTTGGGAACTGCCTTAATGGTGGCCAAGAGAGACATTGCATCCGGCTGGAATGCAACTCCGCCGCCAACCCTCTCAAGATGGAGACGGGGGTAGAGTTGGGTGCAAAACAGGAGAAGTTGGTTTATTAAGCATGGGGCTGCCCTCGCAAACATGCCAAACTATTGGTGAAATGGTTGGACAAAATGTAATGACAGTTCATTGGGGTGATGTCCCGCTGCTGCCTTATTTGCTCATGGTATGTGTTTGGTCAAATATTACTGTGAACTGTCCGCATACTGGATACTGGTGATAATGTACTGTAATGTTCTTACATTTGAAAATTCATGAAAAGTTGTTTATAAAAAAATATATAGATATTACCTTGTGGCAGTCACCGCTAGGTAGCTATAGTTATGATCTAGTTTCTATAGAAAAAACATTTTTTTATTTTGCTGATAACTTTGGTGCCATTTGATGAATCTTCACAAAATTTCAGTTGTTGTCTGGACAGTTTTCGGTTGATCCGTCAAGTGGGGACCGAGAAAAAGGGGGGTCCCAAAATGCATTTTCCTCATTCATTTTTCCATAGAGATTTTGAACAGCGATAGCGCCCAATCTGCTGGATGGAATTACACCAAATTTGGCAGAAAGTTAACTCATGGTCCAGAACGAAGCCTTTTTTGTTGTTTGGTGTAAATGCGTTCAGTAGTTTTTGAGAAATTACGGAAAATTCAATATATATATATATATATATATATTTCTATATATATATATATATATATATAGACGCAAAGGCTTCATGAACCCTCCTGATCTCGTGCTGAGATCTGTTTGGCTCCCAACACTTCCTTGTTGACCATGTCCAAGAAAAAAAGATGAAAAAAATAAGGACCAGGGAAGGACCAGGGTAGGGACACCCTGATCCCTTAGATCCGGTGCTGGGATCCCGTAGGGACCCACACAGAGCTAAAAAACATTTTATAAAACATTTTCACTGCAAGTTGCAGTGGATCTGCGGATCCAGTGAAAATTCAAGCAGTATGCAGGGAGCTGGCGAGGACTGTGGGGGTCTTGAGGCTCCCCCAGTCCTTTCACTCTTTCACTCTCACTTCCATCCCATAATAGTATGGAAGAGAGTGAGACATTGTCATTGCAATGGTTTCTCCATGCAATTAATTCAAAGGGTAAGGCGACCAAGATGTTTGGTACAAATGTTATACTTATGTTTGGATTCAGAGTGGAACAGAGTCACTTCTGGCATAATGGTCAAGGTCTTGCGCTGTCACTCAGTAGGCTGAATGTTTAAATCATGGTATTGCTTGGCAGTGTGTTTGTTTATAGACTAGTGTTTTGACTGTTAAATCTTCCTAATGATAGAGCATTCACATTTCTTTCCTATCACATACGTGGGTTAAATATCAGAGGTATGTCAGGAAACAGCAGGGTAAGAGTCACATGTGGTGTACTGGTCAATGTCACACACCCTCACCCTTAAAGTTTAGAGCTCTACTCCAGGTGTATCTGCGATTTTTTGCCTTCTTTAATTTAATTTAAACTTCAAAAGTTAAACGTTCATACTGAACAGTGAGCTCACTCGTTTTAAATGACAAATACTACTTTCTTTTTAATTTGTCCCAATATATCTCATTCTACATATATCATTCATCAAAGCCTAAATTGCTGTCTCTCTCTGAATCCCTGAATTACTCTCTCTGTCTCTCATTCAGGGATGCCAGGTCCTGCAAACAGGCCTTGTGACCGACCTCACCGTGCATGACCAAAGGCTGAGCACGGCACAAGGTTAGGTGGTAATAGGGGTTTGGCTGCAGGGCCTGCTGTAGGCAAATGGCCAACCGCTATTGCTCAAAGGCCAGGTACCGTGGTGGTTGGATTAACATTTAGTAATGAAAATTACTTCATGTTGAAACACCATAGAAATTCACTGAAAAAAAACAGGGATGTTATAGTTAGGAAATAGAATTACAAAAACATAGAAATGAATTTAAAAAGACCAAAGGTTGCAGGGACATTGTAGTTAGGTTCTGATTTTACTCGTAGAAAAACATCGAAATTCACCAGTTATAGTTATGGGTATCTGAAGTAACTATACCTCGTGCCCTAAGGTAACTATAACTTGCACCCTCACTATGCACTGTTATTTATCCCACAAATTACAGCATTCATGTCATCTTTGTTAACATCATTGATAATATCAATGTAAAACTGCATGGCCATGGTGCAACCTTTTATAAATACGGCTCAACTGTGGTGTCGTTAAGTGGCGGAAGGAGGGCACAAGAAAAGTGGCATATTGGGAGCGATGCACCACATTCTTGTAAATCTGCCCCAAGGACTTTCAGTTAATGCTTGTCCACGTGTCCAAAGACTGTGAACTCTGGTAGTCAGCCTTAAGTAGGAGGTTAGGTCCAGAGAACAGTTGAATGTGGTATGTGATAAAAAATATGAAATTCACTGAAAAAATAAAAGTAATAGAAAAGTTATGGTCAACCTTATGTTTCAAGACCTTCTTGCACTTTTAAAATAAATGTAAAAAGTCACTGAAAAAGTAATGTAAGAGTGTGGTTATGGTTATAAAACAACATCTGAATACAACTGAAATTCCCAAGTTATTGTCAGAGAAAATAACAATACCTCACTTATGATATTACATATGACCTTACATTACACTTCTCTCATGACATGTGAAATAATATCACTGATGATATAATCTAATATTGCACTGTTGACATTCGACTAGGAACATTAAAACATTTTTTAAAATAGGAGAAAATGGAATTATGGCTGTTTGCCACAGTGATTTGACTGTGGATGAATTTGCGCTGCAGAAACACTTTGCTGCACTTGCCTATAGACTGAGGGCAGTAGGGGTTTAACGCCCATAAGAATTGGTCTCAGGCTTTGGCTGTGAGTGTATTGGTACCTTTAGTTGAAGACAGCAACCACTGTAATTGTATGTTCCTGTGAAAAACTGTGTTTTTCCTTGTAACTTTAACACTTTAACTAATCTGCTTGACATTTTTCAGAAAAAAAAGATAATCTGATTTGGGTTCAGCATGCCAAATTTTGTGCAAAACCATAAAGAGGGTGATAAAACAATAGTTCCCATTTTAACTCCCATAGCATTCTTTGTTCCCTTGTACAAACAAACAGCTTAAGAAATTACACCATACATGGTAAAACTTTACTCAAAGGAGAGGCTTTGACTAGTATGGTGTAAATCTGTTCAGTATGTTTTGAGAAATTAGTGTTACAGAAACATGGGAGGTATGTTTGAAAGAGTTAATATGTTTGCGATATCTGGATCATTAATTTGCAGATCCGATGTGGATTTCTGAATTTCTGGAGGAAGAATAAAGGCATGTCATTGGATGAGGTAGATTTTTCTCTCATCCTCCATTGCAAATTCATGAATCTGGGTAGGCCCATGTGCAGGGATGCAGCAAAATGACCCCATTTTAATTAAAATAAATATTAAAAAAATATTATTACTGCCGGATTTGCTAGTCCAGTGGTGGGTTCACAAATTCTGGAACTTACATGGGTCTTGTAGATTCTCCTGGGAAACCCAGGGTTCACGCATCCTGAAAAGACATAAAACAACATTTAGGTACACTTCAGCTGTGCTTTGCCAACCTTCGCTGTGGGGAGTATGCAAAGAGTCTAGCCTTCCAATGGTCTTGCAAGGGAAAGCAAGTTGCAGGAAGTGGCTGCACCCATGCCATTGCCCATGATGCGGAGTCAAATACCAGTTAGGGGGATTTGACTACCCATAAGGACTTTGCTTCTGAGACCCGGTTGAAATCCTGGAGCAGGGTCCAACTTCTGTAACACACAGCTGAAGCACAGCTCTCTCCTACCCACCTGAGTAGGCTGAAATTTGTGGAAACATTGTTAACAACGTATTGTAAACAATAAGGACGTTTACCACAGAAGCTAAACCAACTTTGAGGATTTAGTTCTGCCTGTTTCTGAGCCTTAACCAACAAACTAGGTATATGCGTGGGTAAGGCACAGAAAAAGGCAGAGAGCAGAAGAGGATGTGTTGAGGTAAGTGGGGCCGGGGCAGGGTTGGGAGATAGCTTTTAGGGTTGGGGTGGATTAAGTGCTTAGTTTCTGTCTATTTTTATTTATAGAGGTGGGAGTGGGGGCCTTTGTTGAAGTTTACGGGGTGGAGGGACTGTGTAGTTTATTTTGTAGGGATGAGGGAAGGGGGTCGGGTAGATTTTTTTTCAGGGCTTAAGGTGGGGGTGGTGGTAGGGTAGTTTATTTTTTAGGGGCAGGCGAGAGGGGTTGAGATATTTTTGTTTTTCAGGGCTTAGGTTGGGGGGTCGGGGTAGTTTAGCTCTTATGGGAATGGGCTGTTTTTAGGGCTCAGGGCAGGTGGTGTGTGTTGGGGTAGTTTCGTTTTTAGGGGCAGGGGTTGGGTCATTTTATTTTTTAGGGCTTTCAGGGTAGTTTAGCTGTTAGGGGTGGGGTCATTTTTAGGGCTCATGGCGGGTAGGTAAATTTTTAGGGCTGGGGTGGTCAGAGTACATTTTTTTTTTAGGGCTTAGGATGGATAGAGTCAGGGTAGTTTAGCTATTAGGGATGGGGGTCGTTTTTAGGGCTTTTAGGGCTGAAGTCGGGATAATTTAGTTTGTAGGCGCAGGGGTGGGGGTAGTTTTTTTTACGGCTTAGGGTGGATGGGGGTCCAGGGTAGTTTAGTTAGTAGGGATGGGGGACGGTTTTAGGACTCAGGGTGGGTGGGGGTGTCAGAGTAGTTTAGTTTGTATGGTCGGGGTGGGGGCGTCAGGGTAGCTTTTTTTAAGGCTTAGGGCAGGTGGGGGGTCTGGTAGTTTAGTTATTCGGGGTGGGGTGGGTTTGGGTCTCAGGGCAGGTGAGAGGTGTTGGGGTACTTTAGTTTTTAGGGGCAGAGCGGGGGGTTGGGGTAGTTTTTCAAAGGCTTATGGTGTGGAATTGGGGTAGTTTAACTTGTAAACCAAATGCAATGCCCATGGCTTCACAGTTGATGCATCAGATGCAATTACAAGTTTCATGAATGATTGTTCAGTCAGATTACATATCCGATCACCTTTACCACTATCCGTGGTATAACTGTGTTTATTACCATGAGCATGTGTTATTATTTAATGATGTTGTACTTTTAGGTATTGTCACTTATTATTATAAGTAGTGTGAGTCGTAAGTCACGTAATACAGCTCTGTCTTGCTCATGGGGGGCTTTAGTGACATCGTAACCACAAGAACAAAGCCTTATTCTTTGTTTTATTGTCAACAGATTACCTATACAGATAGGACCATAATACAATATACATTTTTTTACAGTGGGGTGTAGCTTGAACAAATATGTTTTTTTTCATCCAAAAGGGAAACAGCGACATACAGTACTATGGCCTTAAGCCTCTTTGGATGTCTGCAGTAATAAGCAGAGAAAATAATTATGTAGTTAAGGCTGTACAATTTAAGGAAAACCACCACCTGCCTTGTTACAAAACTCATTGTGTTTGTTGAAACTGTTCTCTGCAAGATGCATTTAACAATAGGTATTGATTGGAACTAAAATGTTTAGGTTTCTATGTGTGCTGGTGCATGATAGATAGATAGATAGATAGATAGATAGATAGATAGATAGATAGATAGATAGATAGATAGATAGATAGATAGATAGATAGATAGATAGATAGATAGATAGATAGTCGTATTTGTAATTTTTAAAAATGCTTTTACGACTAGGTATATTTTATTATGATCACCCCTATTAGAAGTGAATAAACGAGAGGTTTATTTGGATCCTAATTTGTAGGCTGCTCCCTTTATCGATTGTAACAAGGTACCACTTCCACATGAGAGTACAGACATAGCCTACCTTTGAAACCCACTAGCACAGGCTGGCACGACAGCTGTGCATTTGACAAGTAACATGAGCCCTACAGTGTGCGGGAAGAAGGTGAAATTGTTAAATTTACATATAATTACCGAGATCATGCAAATGTCAGCAGTGGGGAGATATATAAAAAAAAACAGGCGTCTCACAGCTAAGCCCTGACAGGTGCCTTCCCTGACGAGCTCAAAAACATTTGAGCACTAGTTGGCAGAGGGTCATTAAAACCGAACTGGCAGAGACATTAAGTCCCCCACATTCCTTTGAGTGACATTTTGCTATTAAAGGTTTGCCAGGGTTTATTCGAAAAGAGTGCCATGTTACAGTGGCAGTCTTGGTCTAGCGGGCCTTTGTGGCCGTAGTAGAGCCGACAGGGGCCCTTTACCTTCTCCTCACTGTACACACCCGGTTTTCCAAACCTTGCCGGGAGTCACTTGGACTAAGAGTGACTGGAAGAACGAAAACTCACCATGACAGCAAATATACACCAAGTGTAGTGTGGAATGTGCATTATGGCTTTTATCACAAACATTCTTCTTTTCCGATGCGAAAATAAGATTGTAAGCAGACAGAGCGGGCTGATTGGAAAACCGTGACCTGCAAATACATCTTTTATTGAGACGTATGTAGGTGCCCAGCAGACCTTGAGCTCTCGGCAAACAATGGTTCTGTACTTGAATGGACACATACTGGAGGGCGGAGTACCCTTTGTTCCAGGAAGATTGTTTTGGTTTGGTTCTGCATTGTGCAAAAGAACATTTCCAGTTTACTGTCCTCATGAATAAAACAATGTACTTTACTCCCTGCTCACTGCAGTTGCACAAAAAGGATATTTGCATATTTTATTAAATGCACACCATGAAGTACAATCACAGCCACTGATTTAGAACATAATTTAACAGTGGCTTTGTAAGACTAAAAATAAAACGTTCACCATTAACAATGAACGACTGTTCAGTATTATTCACATCTGTTTAAAAGCTCCTTTTAATTGTTTTGTTTTTTTGATTCTATCTTTACAGCTCAGCCAGCACTTAATAAGAATTAGAGATGCTTCTTCTGGAGACAAAGGAAACCTAAGTGTATCAGAACACAACAATTTTTCAAGCGATGAACAGAAATGTGAGCAGGAGTTAACCCTTGAAGACACCAACACAGATTTGCGCCAAAACTCCATCAATGTTTGTGGTTTTTTGCAGGACATTTCGGAAGAAGATAACAAGCCACTGGCCTATGACACGCATTTGAAGGAGTGTTATTCTGGCCAGTCAGATGAGGCATCAAAAATAACAGGTTCCGCAGATGATATTCAGCAGTATCTGCACTCCAGTGAGGTGCAAACCGAAGAACACTTTGCAGAATCTGAGACAAACAGAGCTTTTCATTTTACTGATAGCATCTCAGACAGGCAAGAAACTAGCATGGGCGATGTTTCAAAAGGTGACTTAGAAAAGGACTCCAGCTGTGCCATCGATGATTGGTTATTTATCGATGAGGATATGAAGTTCACAAACAGCAAAGCTTTCAAAGTCAGAAAGGATGCCATCTCTCCAGAGTGCAGTGAATCAGAGCAATCCGTGGCAGATCTTGGCGATAGTGGCAATACACCCACCAGTCCACACACAGAGGAGAGCACTAGAATAACTCTGGGTTTCCTTCACGAAGATCACGCCAATGGACAGAACAAGAAATCCACAGAGACAGCTGAAGAGACCAGTGAGGGTGAGATCAGGGAACATGGTTTACACATAGCTGCACTTCCTCGTGTGAGCAGCCGGACTGAAACTACAGAAGCCTTTGAGCCTGAAAAAAGTCTCACACAAAATGCCACCTCTGCCAGCAGTGATGCAAATGGGGAACACAGTCAATTAGAGGGTTCTCAGCTATGGGCAATTAAAGAGAAGGATAGTTCCTCTCTATTAGAAATACATTTTTCCAATTTAATCCCAGAGCACATACACCAGGATGACAAAGAGAGTGCAGATATGCTGTCATTACCGACAGATGGCAAAGAAAGTCTTAATGTGGTAAATACATTTTCACAACCAGACGACCACTTGATGATCACCCCTGTGGCAGATGAGAGAAGCTCCAAAGGGTTTAATGAATTTATGTCTTCTGCAAGATATGAAGGAAATGTGGCTGCAGAAGAGAAAACCAACAAAGGTCAAGAAATAATAAGCTCTGTAACAGACCCCTACTGGGAAGGTGAAGCAAACGAACTCAGCAGTACTTTGAAAGAGACTGAAAAGAAATACCCATTTTTTATCAGCAGCATATCAACTAATATTCCTGTTCATTGTGATTCCATCTTTACAGCAGATGAAGTTCATTCTTCAAATTCTATTGCGTACAGCGCAGAAACAATATCATTCGACAATAAAGAAGAGCAAACCATGGAAAACGTTTCTTCAAAAGAGACAGAATGTCAAAATGAAGGTGTATCAGAAAATATGTTTTTTGACAAGAAAGGGGGTGAAAGGACTGTATCTACTGCATTTTCTGATAACGTGGAAAGTGAAGAAGGTCTAGCAGAAAATACACAGTTCGCCAAGAAAGACAGTAAAGAGATTTTTGAAATCTCAGCTTCTGAACACTTACAAAGTCAAAGTGATGAAACAGGAGATAGTATATGTTTTGTCAAGGAAGATGATGAGAAAGGGATTGTAACCTCATATATTAAACAGAGAGAATGTGAAAAAGAAGGTGTAGCAGAAAATACATCATTTCCTAGGATAGCCGGTGAGGAAATGATTGAATTCTCACAGTTTGAACATGAAAAATTGCAAAACAAAGAAGCGAAAGAAGGTATATTGTATGAATGGAAAGGTGATGAGAAGGAAATTGTAATCTCACCTTCTGAACACGTAAAAAGTGAAGAAGAAGGTCTAGCATTGAACTTATCGTTTGCCAGGATAGGCAATAAAGAGGCTATCGAAATCAAAGCTTTTGAATACTTACAAAGTGAAAATGAAGAAGCAGGAGACAACACATGTTTTGCCAAGGAAGTTAATGAAAAAGGTGGTATGACCTCATATTTTAAACACAGAGAGTGTGAAAAAGAAGGTGTAGAAGAGAATATATCTTTTCTTAAGCCATATGATGAAGAAACATGTGAACTTTTAGCTTCCAATCGCATAGGAAGTCAGAACGAAGAACCAAAAGAAGATATATCTTTTGTCAAGGAAGGAGATGAAAAGGTTGCTGTAATCTCATCTTCTGAACACCTTGAAAGTGAAATAGAAGTTGTAGCAGAAAATACATCTTTTGCCGGGGAAGACGACAACGAAACAGTTAATATCACAACTTCTCAACACATTGAAAGTCAAAATAAAGATGCAGCAAAAGATACATATCTCATCAGGGAACACGATGAGAAGAATATTGTTATCTCATTTTCTGAACACAAAGAAAGTGACAAAGACGTTTTAGTAGAAAATGAATCTTTTGTCAGGGAAGATAATGAAGCGACTATGACTTTCCAAGCTTTTCAAAACAGAGAATGTGAAAATGAAGAAGCAGAAGAAGATATACCTTTTACCAAGGAAGTTGGCGAGAATAATATTGATAACCGACTGTCTGAACCTGTGCATAGGGCAAACGCAGGTGGTGAAGAAAACATATATTTTGCCAGGGAACACAATGAAAAGACTGTCCAAATCCTTGCTTCTGAAAACATAGGAATTCAAAATAAAGAATCAGAAAAAGATATGTCTCTGGGTACGGAAGTTGTTGAGAAGACTACTGCAAAAGCATGTTCCGAACAAATAGAATATAAAAACGCAGACCTGGAAAAAATTATGTTCTGTAACCAGAAAAATGAAGGGGATATCGGAATCTTGGCTATTAAACATAGAGGAAGTCAACATGAGGAAGCAGAAGATATATCTATTGTCAAGGAAGATGCTAATAAAGATTTTTTAAACTATTTTTCTGAACAAAGAGAAAGTGAAAGAAAAGGTGTTTCTGAAAGTAATGGAGATGAAGATAATAATGAAATCTCAGTTTCTGAACACACAGAATGTGAAAAGGAAGAAGCAGAACATATATATATTGCAAAGGAAGATGATACAGAAGATATTGTAACTGAATCTTCTGAATATACAGAAAGTAAAACTGAAGTTTCAGAAGAAAATAAATCCTTTGTTAGGGTAGACAATGAAGAAGCTCTCGAAATCTCTGCTTCAAAGTTCACAGAAAGTGACTTTGCAGAAGCTAAAGAACGAATAGAATGTCAAAATATAGTTATGTCAACAAAGTTGGGCTTGTCACAGTTAGAATCCCTTTCCATGTGTGTCGGAAGTGAGCAGCCAGAGAATATGATGTGCAGTGACTCACACAGAACTGAAAAAGTGAATGTCCTGGATATCCAGGCATTGGAGACAGACTATAATGCAAATGAAGCAGAAATTACAAATAAAGAAACCAAAAGCCCAGAAATGTGTGCTGGGACCCAGGGAAGATTGCAGATTTGCTCCCTAGAGGAATTATACATCTCACAAGAAACTGTTTCAGTTGATGATTATGTTCTAGTTGATCCTAACATCGGCGAGCAGGTGAAAGCATGTAACTTTCCCATAAATGAAACACCAGCTGAGGGTACTTTTGAAAATCTGTGTGCAGATGTGAAAGAGAAATGCAATGACACGGTGGAAGGCGAACTACCCACAGTGGATGGAACATTCATTGCTGCGCTTGAGGCAAAAATAGGCGGGTTTCTAAATGTACACAATGATGATATGAGCATAAGCTGTACGAACGAAGATGGAGATCAAGAGAGTTTGAAGGTACATGTTGAAGAGACATTGCAAAGAGACTCGATATTTAGCGTTGAGGCACAACAAAATGCAACAGATTTCACCATACCAAGCATCTCACTAAGAGATAAAACAGCATGGCCAGTGCTTACAAAAGAAGTGGCCTCCCAGCAGGAGCTGTACATAGAGGAATCTCCAGAACAGCAACAGCATGACCCCGAAAAGCCTGCCAATGAGGATAACTCTCTTCCAAGTAGTAATAGCGACATTAACCTTCATCAGAAAATCTCCTCGGTAAATGTTTCTGAGGAGTGCAACCTGTCAATTGTCAATTTACCAGAATTGTCTTTGCTTGACACGAGGGAAGTAAGTAACAATAGGGATTTCCCACAGTCAGGCACCAGACAGGAAGTGACTTTAGGGCCAGTGATATTAGTTAGTGAGGCAGCAGATGAAAGCGGAGAGATGCATTCAGGTTCTGAGGAACTTTTAGCACCAACAATAGTGCAACAATTGCAAGGTGACAAGCACCAACTGTTGCATTCTGAATCTGTTTCTGACCCTAAAAACGTAGAGACTGACCTATCTAACGAATCCATTATTTTAAAACGGATCAGCTACAAAGTATGGCATTTCCTAATTTTCGTGTTACTTGCTTTTATGATCTGCCAGTGCGATTCACTGCTTTGCTCTGTTCTCTGTGTTTGCTCCTTATATTGGTTATTCTTTGAACGAGGCAATCACAAAGAGTCTGTCAAAAAGCAGTAACAGCAAGATTGATTTCCCTTTTTCTCAGGGAAGAATGCATTTAATGCAGCGCGTAAACGTGTTAACAATGACTTTGTGGAATGTAACTGTTAAAACCGATCATTTTGCCTGAAAAATCATTTCCATGTCTGTGTGGTACTGGAAATTGCTCCTCTCTGCAGTCTATCAATAGATTGTAAACGAAAGTTGTTCACTTTCTAGCCTCTGTCCCACGAGTTTATATTCTAACATTAGGCTACAAAAATAAATTGTTTTTACTTGTAACCAAAGACTATGAATATAAACTTCCAATGATTTTACTTACTCATATCCGCCTAAGGTTTCAAAGCAGTAACCCCAGCATTTTATTTACATATAGTAACCTAAGTAAAGAAAATGTACATTCTTGTGGCAAGGGTGAACACCAATAATGCTATTAAGAAGGTATGATGTTTTCATTGTATATAGGAATGACACATTTGAAGGACGAACATTCATTTATTGGTGTTAATCGTGAGATCAGCACACACGATCTTGCCTAATGTGTAAAAAAAACTAAGTGTTATTCTACAGATGTCTAGAAAATGTTAGAACCAAAATCACCCAAATACTTAGGGCTTCATTTAAAAATGTAAATTAGCACTTGTATAGCGCAATACTCACCCGTTAGGGTCTCAAGCTGCTGTACTCATACCGCTATGGAACCCCTCCTGGCTTTTCCCTGTGAGGCACCCACTCCTGAGCACCCCCAGGGTGAAGCCAGGCATCCAAGCGCTGTTGGGGCCGTTGTGGAGATTAAGCAAGCTATTGCCCAGAGTTGCACCCATGAATTAGATTAGGCACCGAGGCGAGAATTATCTGGTCAAGGGGAATTGAGCCCAAGACCTGCCAAAGCAGGACTTGAACCCTGGTCTTGAGCCAAATCTCTGCTTCAGGGTCTGCTGCTCTAACCATTGAGCCACACTTCTCCACCTCTCATTTACAAGAGTGTGGAACATTGGAGAAGATGTGTCTGATTTCTTGCACTGCCCTGCGACCGCCTAACAACGCCATGAATGCACTGTATTAACAACACAGAGCTCCGTTGTGAAGTTTTCACAGATGCGTCAGAGAGTCTGGCGCATCTGTAGCACTACTCCAGCAATGCAAGGAGGCACCTATAGAAAAAGCTCTGCATCACTTTTACCGCCTGCTCTGAGCCGGCAGTAAAATTCTGACACCGTGAAGGCACAGAATTACACAGTGAAATGTTGTAGATTCCACTGCATCAGTTCTGTGTGGCTTTTTGCCTGGGGATGCCTACCTTGCATATCATTGCCGGTAGGTGGTGCCCAGGGGTGAAATGTGACGCTAGAGGCCTCTAGCATCACTTTGTAGATTTGGAGTTGTTTTAGCGCCGCCACAGCATAAAAAAGAAATGACGCTATGGTGGCGCTAGCGCCTTGTAAGTGAGGCCCTTAGATTTTGAGAGAAGAGATGAGCCATCTGTCTGAATCCCCCCATTAAATTCTCTGTCCTTTAGAACTACTTAGTGACAACTTAATCTTCCTCTAAGTTAAAAATTCTGCTAGTGGGTGTAGGGGATCGCAGAGGAAAGAGACAATCTCCCACCTTATCATTCCTTTACTTCATTGCTAGATGCTGGTCATGCAGTAGGTGGGCAAATAAATGTGTTCACTGTTATTGTGAGATCTATCTTTGTTGCTAATATTTGTTTTCCTATCCAAGTCAGAAATTTACTAAATCAGATAAATGGCACTCAATAATTACTGTATCATCAAACTCATCTCCCATCAAACACCCTAAAGATGGGTGTCCACTACAAAGAGCATAACTTACTATTGCTAGTTCCAAACAATGTAGACTGTTAACCTCATATAATGTAAAAGTATGTCTTAAGAATGACTACATGCAAATAATGATATCTAATTAAAGGCTTTATGAATAGTGTGAAGATGTGATACTCAATATTAGAGTGCTGCAGTTGCATACATTATTTCCTTGTGTCACCCCACATGTTCACTAAGAAAACTGTTCACAGGTCTAGCTTGTTTCACCTAAATCAAAATTACTGCCTATAGAACACAAATGATTCATGATTCATTAGCCCATAATATGGATATCTCTTCAATAGTCTCCCATTGTATGGAATTTCATAACTGTGCTCACTAGCCTAGAAGACAAGGTTAGGCCAAGCAGTCATATTTAGTTTACTTGTGATAGGTACTGCAGACTTTCCCCTTAATATAAAACACTACTGGCAAATAAGAACTGCTTAACACTGAAATCTTATGTTAGCAATAGGAAAATTCAAGTAGACCATAACTCATTAACACCCAGCATATTAAGCAATGTCTTTATAGGTCTGGTCAAATCTAGACTTCTCAAGGTATGCTGCTGAATCTTTTGTCAACATCAGCAATTTATATGTTATATACCAAATTCTCAATATTTATCACAACCGTGACAATTAAGGATTTGTTTTCTAACTACAGTTGTTACCCTTTCAAAATAGTTTTTCTGTTTTCAAAAATATGTGCATTTATTTTACAATTTAGGGTTTTGGTCTACCACTGTTGCTGATTTTTCCTCCCAGAAGCGGTTATACAACATTGGAGAAGTTTGAGTCTTTTGAACGAAATTGAAGTCTCAGAAAAGCTTCCAACCTTTTCTTGGGGTTTTTAAAAATCCAACACTGCGATGGAAGGCAAATTAACCCACTCCTGTTTACCACTTCTTGACAACTGTAATGCATCCTTTTTGAAACATTAGTCAACATTCAAGAAGCAACGTAGATTACAAAATCTAACGCTTATGAAGCAACGTATTCTTCAATAAAACTGGATTCAAGTCTTTTTAGATAAGGAACAAGGGAGATGTGTAGGTGCAAGAAAGACAAACGTACTAGTTCCATAGTTTAAAACAGTATATTTGGTGTACTGAGCAAAGAGTGAAACTTCAGAATATGCCTTCATACCCAATGGCAAGGCAGTCAAGACTGGGTGGTCCCAAGGACATAACTTGAAGTGCCTGAGTAGAAGGACAAATCATGAAGTTTGTGGTACAACAAAGCTAGATGCTGAGATGGCTGGGGGGACATGAAATTCCTATGACATAATCATAAGTGAAGCGGAAGAGGAGAGTCTTGAGACATCTGGGGAGTATGAGTAGATGTCCTGCAAGTATGAGATGTTTTGGTGTATCTTCCATAAGTGTAAAACATTGATGTGCAGGGAACTAATGCTTATTCCTCAGTGTCTGGCTGGAAAAAGCTGGTTATGAAGGAAGATAGGTTTAGGAGGCCACATTTTCCTCCAATCACATTACAGATGTAAGAGGGGGAAATGCTTTTGGTGGAGTGTGTAATTGTATCATTGTAGCAACTGGACTAGACCAGTATGAATTCATTGTATTTTATTTCAACACAGGTTCTTTGCACTCATCCAGTGGAATTACCTTGCAAGACATTCACTTTGGATGAGTTTGTTTTATTTTGTATGAACTCAGGTACCTAATGGCACCTGGGCTACCAATTCGATGGTGGAAAAGTTGTTTATAACATCCTAGCGCATGGCCATTTGTGTCTTTCAGATTGAAACAGGAAGTTATTTATGTTGCACATATGCCATTTGGAGGAGGTTGTCAGTAACTAAGACGTTCAGGGGTGTGAAAGGGCTTAGAAATAAACTGAAAGAAGAAAAACAAAGTTCTAATATAGCCAGGCATGGATTGGCAAAGTGATTAGGGTGAGAAATCTTGGAACAACCTGTTCATAAGAGTGGACTGAGTTTTAGTATAATTTTAGGTTTGAACAATAATTTAAACATGTTATGGTCAGACCAGATAACCTAGTAGTTAAACATCTGTTGCTCTGTGTACAAGGAAAAAATAAGACTGACGTAATCCATGAAATGGTTTGTTAGACTCATTGATTTAAGAAAATGTAAGCTACGTATGGTGTCTTGGTCATAAACATTGAATACATCATTGCCCTATGTGTTGATGTCACATAGGATGAGTGTTCAAGTCAAGACTGGCTGGTCTCAACAATATAACTTGAAGTGCCTGAGTGGAAGGATGAATCATGAAGGTTGTGGTAAACAAAGCTAGATGCTACGATGACTGGGGGCATGAGATTCCTGTGACATAATCATAAGTGAAGTGGAAGAAGCGAGTCTTGAGACATCTGTGGAGTATAAGTAGATGTCCTGCAAGTATTAGATGTTTTTGGTGGATCTCCCAGAGTGTAAAACTTTGATGTGCAGGGAGCTAATGTTCATTCCTCTGTATCTGTCTGGAGCTATTGATAAGGCTGGTTATGAAGGAAAATAGCTTTAAGAGGCCACATTTTTCTCCAATCACATTACAGATGGAAGAGGGGGAAATTGTTTTTGAAGTAGTGTATTAATATATTACTGTGGCAACTGGACTGGGCTAGTATGAATTCATTGTATTTCATTTCAATACAGGTTCTTGACACTCATCTAGTGGAATTACTTTGCAAGATACAGATTTTGGCTGAGTTTGCTTTATTTTAAATGAGCAGCATTACACAGTTGTTTTTTTCAGGCACTTAAGTTATCTGAGCTATGAATTCTGTGGTGGAAAAGTTGTTTGTTACATCCTAGTAAACGGCCATTTTGTCTTTCAGAGTGAAACAGGAAGTTATTTATGTTGCATATTTGCCATTTGGAGGAGGTTGTCAGTAACTAAGCCATTGAGGGGTTTAAAAGGGCTTAGAAATAAAATGAGAGAAGAAAAAAGAAGTCCTTTTATAGCCAGGAGTGGATTGGCAAAGTGATCAGAGTGAGGAACCTTGGAACAACCTGTTCATAGGAGTGATCTGAGTTTAAGTCTCATCTTATGATTGAAAAATAATTTAAACATGTTAGACCAGGTGACTTAGTAGTTACAAATCTGTTGCTCTATGTACAAGGAGAATATAAGACTGATGTAACCCAGGCATTGGTTTGTTAGACTTGTTGATTTAAGAAGATGTGAGTTATGTATGTCATCTTGGTCATAAATGTTGGATAAATTATTTCCCTATATGTTGATGTCACCAAGGAAGTAGATTTTAAACAAGGTGTGAAACGTACCCTGGTAATCAACAGAGGCTATTATTAGGAGGATGGCATACAAGAGCACATATAAATGCTGTGGACATGCTGCTGGTGACATATTTCATTGTCCATTTTTTTGCTTACTCTTGAGGGTGGCCTGGACGTTTTATACAGGCAACCATAATTCAGAAAAGCACAGAAGTTTTTCCTCCTGCTTAGTTCACCAGTGAGGGCCTACAGGTTGTTACTGATATGATGCATGATACTGATATACTGCTGCATTGTCTATGGTTGTTTTTCTCCTCGAGTCATTGAGGAATTTCTGAAGTTGCCCTTTTCATTATTGAGGGCAAATTGTGTAATTTGCTCTTATCACTCCCATATATATGATGTGTGGTCATCTATTATCTCTCTCACAGAGCATTTTCTGTGAGAAGATCTATCTTACTCACGACTTAGACATAGTTAATGAATGCCCAAAAAGCAAGTTGCAAATACTCATGAAAAATGCTTGGTGAATAGTGTCTTTACAGTTTATATGAGGCTAACTCTGTGTCTATCATGATGGGGGCATTAGTTGTATATAGATGCCCTGCAAATGTATCTATGCAAGAATCAAACTGTACTGTTTCACAGCCTTTGTAAAGTAAGAGGACTGGATGGGCAATAGAGGTATTTGCTAAATTAGAATAATATTTGGTTTCATATTTAACGCTTTAACAGCCAACTGAACTGCTCTCTCAGACCCCACTTTGACCCCTGAATGAGTTTTTTTAACCTTTGCCATCAAAGGTAGTATCATATAACTAGGTTATCCATGGCCTGCCCTCTCAGGTCAGTTCAACTACTGTGCAGTATTCTGCTTTTAACCGGCTACAAAACTGTACTGTAAATGTTGGGGTACTTGACGATTTCAAGATTTTTTATACTGGATTGTTGCATTGGAGACTCCCAACGGCCCAAAGCAGTCAGCTGCTGAGGACCCAGACTGCACATAGAATACTTTGGTAAGTCATACCAAACACTTGCCATAGGTAATGACCCATACATTGATCCATAACCCCTTTTCCCATTCCTCTGTGTAGAAGTGTGGCTCAGCACATATGGATTCTCACGGAAAGACACCCATTTGGTGGATCATTGTTCCATTGAGTTTTTTTCTGCAGCCTCCCACTCCATTTTGCATCTTAACAACCCTGCTATTTTTCCTGTTACATGCACTTATTTCATCTCTGTCTAAAGGCAACACTGTGTACCAAGGGTAGCTATTTGAACATTTCCTCACACATTAACCTTCACTCACCTATTCACTTTGATATTTTGATATATTTGTGTGATGTCTTACTGGCATATACAGTCTTATTAGCAAGTGCGATTGACATTCTCATAAATGTTTAAAATGACAGTAAGCACAATAGGCAGTTGTTAGTCTGTAGTGAAGAAAAGTATGTATTTTGTATGTTGTGTTCATCTGGTCAATAAAAGTATTGCCTGTGTTTATCTTTTGACTTGGTCAAAGTCTATGATGTGAATTTTGTCATTCTGGAGCTCTTCTAGATAAGCTGCAATGAATGAAAGATTCAATCTCTGGTTATAAAAAGGAATGTTATTGCTCATGTCTCACAGCCTTGCTTCAGCACGAACTACAAGCCTTCGTAGGATGTTTTGTAATCCATGCAAGCAGACAAAATGAACTGCTCAGACGAAAAAGGATGGTTGAAATGTTATTTAACACATTTTGGAAAACACAGTAGCCAACTTAAATACTAGTGTTGCCATAAGATGATAGATGGGTAAACATTTTGAACATTTCGTTCAATGTCTACATTCAAAAAATTAATTTGACTTTTTTAATATTGTACTTTCACTAAGGATTCGAAATGGGACAAGTTAAAAAATAAAATAAAACCTGGGTAAAACTTTAAAGGAAGTCGCTTTTCTTCTCCAAGTTCTTTGGTTAATCAAACAACCACTACTTTGTTTAGGGGTCTTTGATAAATCTGGATGTAACTCCATAACACAATGAGAAAAATATGCTTCAGAAATTGTTAAAGATTTAGACTTTCACAAAAATATATGGAAAGTAACCTGAGGAAAATTTTTTGCTACAAGTAGTTTCACACATAATTGTGACTTTTGAAGTTTGGCAGAGTGAGAAGGCCATCACTAAGGTGGCAGATGTGTTATCAGCCATATTACATGTATATTATGGCCTATGTCACTTGTAACACAGTGAACAGGTTATCCACCAGTTTTTTCAGCATAACTCATGCTCCAATCTCTAAAAAAGGCACCTTAATAAAATGGAGGTATTGTGGCTTCAAAATGATTGCTCTATACCAATAAAAGCATTTTTATTAAGGGCAGTCCAACAACTTGTTGCCTTGTACTGCTTAAGTTAACAATCAGTTTACTTTTAGGTTAATACATTTGTAATGAAAAAGTAACAACTAGTACGACATGTGCCCAAGGGGGAAAAAAAACACATTTTAATCCTTGGAAACAATGTGTAAAAAAAAATTACACATTTAAAAAAACCTTGGTATAGATATATATGTCAATGAAAAATGGGGATTAAGTAGAAACAAAGTAGGTACTGTAGGCATGCATAATAGGAAAATGATTTTATATTGTAGAGAAGAAAAGAATAGAGAAAAAGAAGAGTAAGCAAAAAGTGAATATGAAAATACAAAACAAAATAATTAGCACAAATAAAGAATTGATATAGAAATTATATTAAACATTCATTTGAAGAAAAACAAACAACAGTAAGATCACCCATAAGTATCAGAGTTACAATTAATTGCACACCTTATCAATTATTTAGCAATAGGAAGCCACAACATATCTTATTTGATAGACAATGGCATGGAATTTAAATTGAATCTATCTAATTTATGATTGTGACAGACTAAATTCCACCACAGATTGATAGATATATTGTCACTAGCTTTTAAATTGGATGCAATAACTTCTATAGCAATTGTAATTGAAAAACAAGCAACTAGTGTGCCAAGTAAAACATTACGGGACCACACTAAGCCCCCCCAGAAATAGTTTTCCTATGGAAAAGGTAGAAGGTACATTGTTAATCAGATGAATATTTAACCAAACCTCTTTCCAGAAGGTAAGAATGCAAGCACAAGTGAAAAACGTGTGCAAATATGATCCAGTAGATGCTCTGCTCCTCCAACAGATGCTATGACTAGGTAATTTAAATGTATTATAACAAAATTGTAATAAAAAAATAATCAAACTAGCAGAGAGGGCTATGGACTGTATTTGAGCCCAAATGTTATCCCAAACTTCAATAGACAACATAAATTCAGTAACAAATTCACTTCTTTCTCTACTGGATAAACTAAGCAGCTTATACATGTTGAATGCCTTAGCTGGTACAGAGGAAAAAAGAGGATTAATGAATATGGTACACGAAGTGAAATTAAGGGAGGTAATAAAAAACTTAGCTGTAGTGAAACACTCTATCAAATTACTAAAATGTGATAGGAACTTAATATAAAACATGTTTCAGTGAAAGATGTATTTAATGTAATGAATGTTTCATTGTGTAATGATTGTGAAGTTGTGATTATCTCTTTCTCTGTCATTTTTTCCAGAAGATTTTCCTTCCGTCATAAGTAAACCATATATTGTTTCTTATGGTTCCATTATACAACTAGTCAAAGGGAGAGAGATTTTACACCAAATAAGACCTTAACAAAAAGCCAGAATGGGAAATTGAAGATGGAATCCAAAATTTAGGAGGACTAGACATAAATGAATATTGTTATGGTAGAATGAAAATATTAAAAAGTTCAAAATAGACCATATTTATTAATATCTGATAATAGATTCAACAAATAATTTTGAATTGGTTTAATGCCAAAAGCCTTAAGATATTTAATGAAGTCTGGGAATTTGACGACCCCCATCCCCTGAGTCTTGGGAATTCCCCGTTTTTTATTAGAAATCCTAGCATGTTTCCCACCCAATAAAAGCCTGGAAAGTAAGCTGTCAATGTATAGAAAAAATTTTCTGGGAACTTTGACCAATGACATTGTAAGAAAAAGCTTAATTGCAGGAAGTATCATCATCTTAATAATGTCTAGGGCTTCCCCACAGGATAAAAGCAAAATAGACAATTTTTCTGTAAAGTAGCCAGCCTTAGAAAGGACACTATCGGTGTTAACTTTAAGAGTATATCTAATAGAATGGCAGTACCAATTACCCAAACACTTAGAGCCTGATTACGAGTTTGACAGACAGGAAACAGGACCACCAGACCATGGTGAGAAGAGAACCATCAAGGTGGCAGTCTTCCCACTGGCCCTATTACAACTTTCCCACTGGGGTGACAGGCGAGATTAATGTTCCGCCAGTCAGCCCAGTGGTAAAGGTGCAACAGCACCCTTAAAATGCAGACTGTGCCCATTTCAAAGGTGCAGGGCAGGGGCAACCCTCCATTGCCCATGCCATGGGCAGTTCAAGGGTCCCCTGTCATCACCTGCACTTGTTCTCTGCCAGGCTTTTCATGGCGGGCAGACCAACATGAAAAGGCTGGTGGGGAACAAGGTTGTAATCAGCAGGTTGGCACTGATTTCAGCACTGCCCTGGCTGATTACAACCAGGATCGACGTTAGCCCTTCAGGATAACTGATCCTGGTGGGGACAGCGGTAGGATGGTAGGTCTGTCTGTCTACATCGTAATGTGGCTGTCGGACATCCACAGCAATGGTGGTCCAACCACCACTGCTAGGCTGGCAGTCTTGAGATCACCAGCCTCGTAATTGCCTCCTAAGTGCCTCATTACAAGCTTGGCAGTCATGAGACCGCCAAACTTGCGGTGGCAGTCAGATCACTGTGGCTGTGGTGGTTCAACTGCAAAATTACAACTTTGGTGTACAATGCGGGCTGCAGACCACTGACCCTGCCTTGATCATAGATCCCGATGGGGTGACAGCGGTCGGGCTCGCAATCAGCTATAGCAGCGCTGAACTCTGCGCTGCCTGGCTGATTACAACCCCAATTTCCACCAGCCTTTTTATGGCGGGTATCCCACCTGAAAAGGCTGGCAGAAAGCCAGTGCCGGAGGCCAAAGGGGTGCCCTGCCGATTCCCATGGCATGGGCCTTGCCCCCCTGCCGAGCACAGTCGGAATGCACACTGTCTGCAGACAGTGTGCATTCCGAGGGTGCTGGAGTCTTAGAATATTATCTTCGGCTCCCTTAGGGGTAGGCGAGGCCAATATCCTAGCACTGTTCTCGCCGGGCAGCCCGGCAGGGACATTGTAATATGCTTGGGGGAAACTTCACCACCATGGCAGTGGCGTCCTCTCCGTGAGTTTGGTGGTCCCGTGATGGGACCGCCAAACTCATAATGAGTCCCTTAATCTTAGAACTACTCCCAGACAATCAATTCTCAACAAAAGGCTGTTTAATACAACATTTATTAAGAGGTAAAACCTTTGATTTAGTGATATTATGTTTATATTCTGAAGATGTGAAAACATTGTAAGCTCTTTAAAAAATGCTGGAAGGAAAACATCAGGTTTTGACGTAAATGATAGAGGGTCACATGTACGAAATACAGGTTTTGCGACTCACAATTTGTGAGTCCCTAAACCTTATGTACAGCAGTGTGAATGACACTGTTTGCGATTCGCATGGGGGTTGCAAATGACCTACCTCATGAATATTCGTGAGGTAGGTCGCAATTTGCGACCCCATTAGGAATGGCTGTCCTCACAGGGATGGTGGCCTGCTGGAGACAGCAGACCACCATGTCTGTGACTGCTTTTCAATAAAGCAGTTTTTTTAAAAATGCAGCCCATTTTCCTTAAAGGAAAACAAGATGCATTTCAAAAACAAAAAAATGTAAAGTTTTCCATGGGGACCCCTTCCCGTTTGCGAATGTGTTAGCACCAGTTTGATACTGATGCTAACTGAGATTGTTTTGCGATCACAAAACAATCATACATGGGACTGAGACTCACAATTAGGAAGGGAATACCCCTTCCTAATTGCGACTCACAAACCCTTTTTGCGATTCGGTAAATAGATTACTGAATCACAAAAATGGGTTTGTATATCCCAAATTGCATTTTGCTTGTCGCAAACGGCCCGATTCACTGTTTGCGACGTGCAAAATGCTGCGTACAGTGGCCCAAAATATCATCCCCATAAACTGTAAGTTTAATATTTTGGTCCCTAATTGTAGAAACAGAAAAGGACTTTGAATCTTTAAGTCCAACTTAAAAGTGTTCTAAATCAAGAATAAAAAGTAAAGGCGATAAGGGCCATCTTTTTTAACTGCCCCTCTGCAAATAAAAATTATGAGACAGTATCCCATTTATAATCAAAAAGGATTTAGTAGAAGAATGTAATATGGAGCCTAATTCCAAAAAGTGAGGTTCAAACCCACGGTACATTTCAGGGCCTTTATAAGAAGATTGTAATTAACTCAATTTAATGTCTTTTCAATACCTAGTGTAGTTCCTGCAATAGTATAACTTAAAATTTCAGATATGTTATGCTGTTTAAGGAAACCCCATTGTCCTCTTCTACCTAAATGTGGCATAAAACCCTCCAGTCAAAAGGATAAAGCTTTGGGCAAAATGTTACATTCACTGTTTATCATAAGAGAAATAGGTCTGTAATTCTGACAAAGAGTTGTGTCTTTATTTTTTTTAAGAATAAGACTTTGGGTATAGTAGAGGTATTATTAATTAGTGAGAACAAGTTAGGTATGTATGAAAACTGTAGATAAACTGAACTGTGACCCATTCAGACCAGGAGCCAAACAAAATAAAATGGTGAATCTCCTTAAAGATTAAAATCAAAGAACTCCGTAGCAAAGTTTTCAAATGTAGTTATGAAGGATTTAATAATTAGTAAATAATTGCTAACTATCCAACATGGAGTTTTACCCTTGGGATGAAGCAAGTCCAAATCTGACCATATAGGAGCATGGTCGGAGTTCAGAATAGAACCAATTTCAGATTAAGCCAACTGCTTTAATCAGATTTTTCTCAGAAACTCATATTTACTTCTGGAATACGATTGATGAGCTGGTGAAAAAAGGAATATTTCCTAAAACCTGGATAACTAATCTCCAAGAATCTGAAAGAACTCTTTGAGAGATGGCAATTTTCAAACTTTGTATTAGCTATTTGAAACAAATTTAGATAGAGTATTTCTATCAAGAAGGGAGGTCCAGTAATTGATTATAATCATCACCAGGGTTGATATTTTCATTTGGACAGTACAACAGTTTACAATATACAATTTTCCAAAATTCTGGGCCAGGATCATTTGGAGCATAGACATCCATAACATATACATTCACATCATCAATTTGAAGACTCCTAACTAACCATCTCTACCATCAACATATTTTTCTTAAGAAAGTAATATAACATGAATATGTTTGTGACATAAGATGGCTACTTAAAGGATGGAGCATAGAAAACTCTCTGAAACATTGCTTCTTAAGTTTAGAAACATCTACCTTAAACAAGTGAGTTTCTTGAAGTAACACCAATTGAGCTTTATGCCTGTCAAGTTCTGCTAAAATGCTCTGCATTTATTTTAAACCTTAAACGTTCCATGTTATAACTCACAGATGCATTATAGAAAAGTAATTTATAAAGTGATAACAGTTGAATCAAAATAATTCAAAACCATACTACCCATTCAAACGAATTGTAAAAGAAATTAAAATAGAAAGTAGGAAGAAAAAAAGAGAAAGAAAAGGGAGGAGTCCCAAAACATGTTGCAAATAAGTAACAAATGAATAAAGGATATGTCACTGTACAAAACATTAAAGGATAAAAACAACCACTATAAAAGGTGCAGGAAGGGAAAGATATGTAGGTGAATACATGCAAATTCTAAACCAAACAATTATTGATTCAGAAGATGACATTTACCAAACAAAAACAGGTTTAGTGAATAAAAAGGGAATAGATAAAGAATTAGACATGATAAATGCATTTAAGCAGCAAAGCAAAACTCTAGCATAACCAACACAGAAATAGAAAAAAATAACCATGATATTACCAAAATTAGAAATAAACATAATCTAAATTACCAACCAAGAACAGAAAGGGTGGATACAAAAATGTACAATAAAAAAAGACAAGTTTAAATAAATAAGAAGCATGAACTCATACACAGAAGAAAACACAATTACAGTGGCTGAACATCTATACATGGAAAAGTATGAACTATATTTATTGTATTGTAAATCTTTTTATAGAGCCCATTCCGACCGTAGCATCAAAGCGCTAGTTTAGGTTTAGGTTATGTTACAACAACATCTGCAGAGGAAAATAAAAATAAGACTTTATAAGCAGCTCTTAAATAGTACATTTGAAGCCAAACCCATATGTGCAATATAATGCCCTATAACAAATTCTTTAACAACTTCTGGATCTTAAAAGGTGGTGGTTTCTTTATTAAAGGTAACCTTGAAAACACATGGGTGGACGGAACCATACCTTGATTTGTGACTTTACGCTATGGTCTTAATAATAGATATGGTTTTCTTTGGGCAGCAATAGCATTCAAGATATCTGGTGATAATAAGAGTGGATTTTCAGACCATTAAAGGTTTTTCTTGGATCTAGCTGTTCAGAGACAAATCACTAAATTGCAAAAAGAGAATAATGATGTCTATGGTTCTAGACCTAGAAGACCTTGAGGCCAGATGATGACATCTTTGAATGCTAAAAGTAGAACTCTTTTCAATACTAGTAATTTGAAGAACTCTCTGCAAGAATGAAATTGTGTTAGAGCCTCCGGCACCTTTTGTCATAGCATAGAGGAATAAAGTATTCCTCCTATTACTATGCTTTGGAGTAGATAGTTTTTTGTCTAGCTTTGACCATCTTTCTTCTATTCTTTGCAAAGTAGAACTTGCTTGAACAGCAAACAGTTTAACTGCCCTTCTTTTATCAATAAGATCATCTAAATTCAAAGAAGGAGGCTACTTAGAAGGAGAATCAATGTCATTGTTTGCTCTCTTGATCACACATGATGCATTGAATTACTTAGATATTACCCCAGAAGACTTTGTTGCAAAAGAACAATAATTGACTGCCTCCGTGCCTTCCATCATGAAAAATTAGATTTGCCAACCTTAACTTGCAGTTTTTTTTATAGGAATGAGATTAGCAGATTAGAAAGAAAAATGGGCAGCTTTATTCATTTATTTCCCCTTTTGGCACTCTTCCCATCCAAATTTCAGATATAAAAACTATATCAGGATACAAATGTAAGATACAGCTGCACTGCATGATGTGAAAACCCATGTATGCCACATGCAATCCCAGAACTCAGAAAAAGCACAGCAATCTCAACGGTTG
Organism: Pleurodeles waltl; assembly: GCF_031143425.1. Taxonomy (NCBI): domain Eukaryota; kingdom Metazoa; phylum Chordata; class Amphibia; order Caudata; family Salamandridae; genus Pleurodeles; species Pleurodeles waltl. The sequence goes on from NC_090442.1 coordinate 564,057,613, forward strand.
GTCACAAAACTCCATAAATAGTGTATGAATATATCTGGCACAATAAATAATGCATATTTAATAGTGAACTTGACAAGACAGATGTCAGTCATTCAAGAGGCATCAAAGAGAAATCCTCTTAGAAAAAAGAAGCCAGGCCTTTTGTGACTGCATGAGGTGTAAGGACAAAATGAAAAAAAAAAAAAAAAAAGTATATTGAGTAAACCACTGGTAAAGAAGCTGCCTAACAAGCATGATATTGTAAATCCCCAACACAGGCCTCATAGAGAAATATTTCACCTGACACAGTGTTGAGAATGGCAGATGCGGCGTTTGAAGAAGAAAGAGCCACCCGCTTGAAGAGGGGACGTTTATCTACAGTCGAAAACACCAACCAAGACATGCTGCAGAGCTTAGCAGAGCTCTGTCATCGTGGCCAAGTAGAAAATCAGTCTGCATCGCCTCAGTTGTAAAATAAATTGTCTGAGCTATTAGGAAGCTCCAGCAGTAGAAAGAAAGGCCTGATGAACCATTCTATTAGTGGAGTACTCTGCCCTAACTGTGGAGTCTACATACTAATAAAGTTACAATTAAAAATAAAGTTTTCTGAATACTGAAAAAGTGTAATGTACAAGACTATGTAAGCTTAGCTTTGTGAATTAGGCCATAAGTGTTTATTTTCTGCTTATGTAACAATTTATTAAATATTATTTGTTTTTTTCTTGGAGCAGGCTGGGATCATTTACCAAACTGTGAACCATACAGCTGCATTCCACCAGAGGTAGAATAGCAGCTGCTTGATAAAACTGCTTTGCTAAACATACAAATCTAAGCTTTCTAAGGAATCTGGCAGGTAGCATATTCATGTACATATCGAGTTCCTGACTCCTCTAATCTTTAGAGAGTAGTGACATATCTTTTTTATTACACAGCAGAATAACTGCATAGAGAGCGAGACAAAATACAACTATCTGAAAGTTTCGAAATCCATTTACATTCACAGTTCATCGAAGGAAAAGGAGGGGAAAGTTTTATTACATGTTTGAATATTTTATCAGCTTGTTGGAGGAGAGATTCAATTTGATTAAAGTGCCTTGTACAATAGCTGCCATTTAATGTTCCATTTCAAAGGCATAATTGAAATCTATTCACCATTGAGAGAAAGTTAGAGCAGAACAATTTCCCCAACATTTTGCAGTGGGGAAGCGTAGCATAAAAAATTAAGTAATACTTATGTAAAACATGTAAAATACTGCATTATCTATCTAAGTTGTCACTGATGGTCACTTGCTGGCCAGTGGCTTAAGTCATTTAGCTTAGTCTGCACTAAAAAAGCACAGAAATCTGGGAAATATGAGTGCTGAAACTGAAAATTACTTTTAAAAACAATATTGATATAGTAGGGAAATTTGGTTTATAGACTCTTCTAGGAAAAAGTTTCTGATTTGTAAGTGTTTAAAAACATCTAATGCCATACACAATCTGGATGGAATTGGATTATTATTTGGGGGTTGACTGCTTTTTCAGGGAGAGCCCTCAAGGTTACTAAGCTAACCTGATCTTAACCCCTTGATTGCTATGATATGGCATACAGGCTTAACTTATGGCAATGTATAAAGTATTTAAGAATTACCAAAAAAGAAACAAAGTCAAAATGAAAAACAGTATAAACCACAAGCCTAATTACAAAAATAAAGAAACATTTAATAAACAATAGGAAACCAAAATGACACAGATCCAATTATGTTTTAAGTAGAAATGGCTCCAATGTGCATTAACTTACCAGTGATAGTCAATGGTGGAGGCAAACTAGTACCTATGCACAATTAGAAACTCACTTTGATGGAGATGCCAACTAGGTTTGTACTGGTCAAAGATTTTACCTTCTGACTTTAGTCCTTTAAGTCCCAACCCACCACACGAGTAAACATCTAGAGCTCCCAACGACATCAGTGGAGGTATTTAGGGACTCACAGGGTGTCAGTCAGAGGACAACAGTAGGGTTAGGCCACATCCAGTGTCATTGGTCAGCTGGATATTCATAGAAAATGCCTTGCATAGCTTGGTTTATCTTTGAGAGGAGGTCAGCCCCATGGCCCTTTATGCCTACTTCTTTGTCCAGGGTCCATGATGGAGCAGGTTCATGCCTTCAGGGCTCCTCTCAGTTCAGAAACAGAAGGTCTCATACTCTTATGTTCTTCTTCAGATCCAGTATTATTCTTACGTGGGTGCCTGGAGATACCACATGTATGCCAGGCACAAGCTAATGGGTGAAAATGACTCCTGGACATGCCCTAACCAATGGGGTAAAAGTCCCTGGTGCCAATTCTAGCCACTTAGGCCATTTTCAAGGTATCAAAGACGTCAGCCACACCAAACTTGGGCTCAGAAGGCTAGGAGTATGTGAGGTGCGAATAATATCTATTGTAATCCTAGTACCCTCACACATCTGAAAATAAATCCATTTTAGGGTGATACTGTGCCCACAATTAATACCGACAGAGAGACAGAAGTCTGGTAAAACAAGTATTGAATCAGATTTGTGATATCTATTTAAAAAGTTGTTTAATTATTTTTATGGCTTGTCCCATTCCTGAGATACAGTAGTAGGATTTTTAGTCTGTACTTTGGTTTTCTACATACAAGAGACAGGTTTGTCATAGTGGAAAATAGCTTTCTGATAGAATCTTCTAACCACAAATTCCTTACCTTTTGAATGCTCCCCAGGCATCAGAATGGATCCCTAATATCTGAGCAGTACCCCTGCACACTGACAGGTATGCCACATGGTTTCATGCTAACATTTCTCCACTCCAGAATTGAGCATAAACCCTTACCTAACCTGAGCTAAACCTCATCTCATTGAAAACATTTCTAAAAAAATTCTGGAATAAATCTACAGTGTGCAAGGGAATATGTCACCTTCCAAATCTACAGGGTTCAAACCCTTTGGGGAATATCACAAACAAATGTCTGTTACTGACCCACGTGTGGTTTGCCTGTGATGTCTAGGGTCAGAGCAGAAATCCAAGGCCTACATTGGTTGTTGCATGATACCCCCAAGGCCATTCAAGGCTGGAAAGCAAAACTCTTTGTGGAAAAGCAACACAAGACCCCACATCAATATCAGTGAAGATTGAAATGTAGGTCCCGGTCCTGAGACTACTCCAGTGACATGTTTTATTGCTGATCTAAATTTTCTGGTAAAACGAATAAAAAATGCAAGAAGTCCAAGGAGGAGTCAGTCCCATCCCACAATTCTCGATCTCCCAAGAAGGTACAAGGGTGTCATCATGCCTCTAGGTCGTGTTTCCAAAATCACTTTACTTTGGAGTTGATTCCGACCCGAATTCCCGGGGCCATGGGCAATGCAGCAAAAAATCAAGGGCATTTGCAAACCCTAAACTAAATTAACGCATGGTGCTCTAATATCGCTATGACATCAGTTCCTTACTTTCCGCACCTACAGACATGCATGCAGAGCTAAGCCTTGTCTCATTGATATATTTTCTGAAAAATTCTACAGTGTGCAAAGAATATGTAACCTCGAAATCTATAGGGTTCAAGCCCTGTGAGGAATGTCACAAACAAATGTCTGTTTACTGACCCACAGATGGTGTGCCTGTGATGCCTAAGGCCAAATCACAAGTCTAAGGCCCTGCAGCGATTGTCGTCTGATGCTCTTAAGGCCATTCAAAGCAGAAAGTGAAGCTCTTCATGGAAAAGCACCACAAGACTCCCCACATTGAGGTCGTCGACGTCTTAAGGAAGGTCCCAGCCCTGAGGCTACCCCCCTGACAGATTCCACTCCTGATCAAAATATTCAAGAAAATCCAAGAACAAGTGCAAGAAGTCCAAGCAGGACTCGACCCCGCCCCACCATTCTCGTTCTTCAAAGAAGGCACAAGGGCATCATCATGCCTCCCTCCAAGTCATGCTTCAGAAGTTGCTGTACTTTGGAGTTGATTTTGGCCATTATTCTGCAGGAACCAGAATGCCAGTGGCTGTTGTTTATGCAACATCAAATTAAGGACCTCTGCAAAGCCATGATGTAGCTTTATGGTATGTTACTGACTCCTCTTGTATGCCTGTGGGTGCCACGGAGCTGAGAGGCATCCAAACAGGATTTATTTGGTGAGTCCACCCTCTAAACCAGCTGTGCCCTGTGGATCCGCCTAGGGCTCCGCACCAACTTCAGTGCCGGTTTCCTCCCTGACGGCACAACAAACACAGGAATGTAATCTAGTTATGCATGTGCCATAGATTATGGATGACAAAGGCCAACCCATTGTGCTGTCTGACAGCGATGCCCTAACCTCGACTGAGAATGATCGCTCATTTTCTTCATGAATTATTTGTCACAGACTCTGATAATGACAGCTATGATGCTATGATGCTGGGGATGAGATTGCCTAGCCTTACCAAGAAGACAAGTGGCACAAAGACCTTCAAGATGCCAGAGGCCTGCACCCCTCCCCCAGACACTGGACTAGATCCCCCAGGGACCTGCCACAGAAGACATTGGTGGTCATTCTGACCTCGGCGGTAAAAGGCGCCTACCGCCGGTCAGAAATCCTCCATAATTCCGCCGCGGTCGCAGTAACCCGCCACGGTCATTCTGACCCGCAGCAGCCAAACCTCCGAAAATCCGACAGCCACAACAGACCGCCAGACCAGCGGTCGGCGGAAAAGTGGAGGTGACCAAACCTCCACCGTCACGCCAACAGAAATACGCCCATGCCATTCTGACCCACGAATCCACGCGGCGGTCTTTCAAACGCGGTTTTCCATTGGCGGTACACACCGCCGCGGTCCGAATACACACAAATGAACAAAACTCAGCCACATTGGCCGATTTGAATTCCACACACCTGATACACATACACACACCACTCCCACACACACAATACAATATAAAACACACACCCACATCACCCACAAACCCCTTCGACCAAAATCCAAAAAGAAGCACTGAGAGACACAGCAGCGATCACAGAACACCATCACACAGAGGCACACTACACCATCACCCACACAATATCCACACACAAAACAACACACACCACCACACTCAACACACTTAACTACACATACCCCACCCCACACATCTTACACACCACTCCATGGCACCCCAAAGACACCCCCGCTTCTCAGACGAAGAACTCAGGGTCATGGTGGAGGAAATCGTTCGGGTAGAGCCCCAGCTCTTCGGCACACAGATCCAATACACCAGCATTGCCCGGAGGACGGAGCTATGGCAGAGGATTGTCGACAGGGTCAACGCTGTGGGACAGCACCCCAGAAATCGGGAAGACATCAGGAAGCGATGGAACGACCTACGGGGGAAGGTGCGTTCCATGGTATCCAGGCACAACATCGCCGTGCAGAAGACTGGCGGAGGACCCCCACCTCAACCCCCACAATTTACAACATGGGAGGAGGAAGTCTTGAACATCCTGCATCCTGACGGCCTCGCAGGAGTCGGCGGAGGAATGGATTCTGGTAAGTTGAAGCTTCACTACTGCTTCCCCCCCACCTGCATGCCAAATCATACCCCAACCCTCACCCCCATCCTCGAACCCCACCCTCACCCCCACCCCCATCCTCAGCCCCACCCTCACCCCCACCACCATCCTCACCCCACCACCATCCTCACCCCCACCCCCAGCACACCTATTCCCTGCCAATGTCTCACCATCACAACCCACACATCCCAAAACCTAGGCCTGCATGCGTCCACTAAGCATGGACACCCATCACCAAAGCATGCCCAATGCACATACACATCCCCCCCACAAGCCACCCTCACCAAAGCCCCCACACACGAATGCCAGCACTTGGGGATACGGGAACCCACCGATACACCCATATGGCACACATTGAAACTATAACCATACCTCTATACCCCTGCAGGACCCGACCGCCAACACAACGCCACGGAGGGCCCAGAATTCTCCACACCCCCCACCCAAGAGGCCGTCAGCGATGACAGCAGCTCTGTCGACCTGGACACTGATGACCAGCCCGGACCATCGGGGACCTCTGGACAGTCGGTTCCCCTCACACAGGCACAGGCCACTACAGACCAAAACCCCTCTGGGAACACCAGCACAGCTCCCACCCAGCGGGCCCATGCCTCTGTCTCCAGGGCGCGTCAATCTGCGGTGTGTCTACCACTACAGGGCACCCAGGATAACCCACCACCCCAACAACAACAGGGACCTGGGGGCAGTGGTAGTGGGCACACCGGCCAGGGGGCAGAGGCCCAGGGAAACAGGGCAACTCGGAGGGCAGCTGTGCGACAGGGGGGGGACGGGCCCAGGGAACCCACTCTCCACGAGGCCCTCACCACCATCATGGGAGCATACAACCGCTCCCAGGAGACGATGGCGACGGTACTGGCCAGGTTCCAGGAGATCCAGGCACTGCAGGAGGAACACTATCGGGGGTACAGGGAGGACATCAGAGCCCTCACCTCCACCCTGGTTACCATGGTAGGGCTGCTGCAGGAACTCATCAACACCAGGACGGACACTCAACAACAACAAAGGGCCCCTGCCACTAGCCTGGACCAAGAACAGCCAACCACCTCCGCCGGCGCTAGTGGACAGGAGGCCCCCGCACAACAGCAGCCCACCAGACCCCCACCTCCTGCAGGAGAAGAACCACCCCGCAAGAGGGCCCTGAGATCTCGCAAGAAGACAGAGTAGGATGTCAAGACCCCCGCCAGCAAAGGATACCACCTGATGTCATCCCACTGTCCCACATTGTCACCCTGTCCATCCTTGAACTGCCCATGCTCCATCTCTCCACAGGCCTATGGACAATGCACCTGTGTGACTGTTACTCTGGACTCTGCCATGGACATTCCTTCACCATAGCCCCCACCCCCTTGAAACCACCCATCCCATTTTGAGCACTGAAATAAACACCTATTTTGCACAAAACTATCTGGAGTCTGGCTGTGAGTTCAAAATATTGTAATTGACATGACAGTGCAAATATGTCCTTGTACATAGTGAAGTCAACAAACAGCTGCCACAAAGCTGTAGTCCATGGGGAAACGAAGCACAGGACTCGTAGTGGGGACCCCAGATCTGAAATAGGGAGGGAAAAGCCACAACTCAGTCATCATACACTGGGGCAAATAGACAGGCAGCAGAGATGCAGGAGAGTATTTTACATTTACTAAATTTTGTTTGAATTGTTACCTGTGTCCTATTGGAAGTACTGTGCAATGATTCTGTCCCTGTTGTCTGTTTCATCCCCGTCGTCTTCCTCCTCTTCACTCTCCACAGGTTCCACAGCTTCCACAACACCACCATCTGGACCATCCTCCTGCAGGAAAGGCACCTGGCGGCGCAAAGCCAGGTTGTGAAGCATGCAGCAGGCCACGATGATGTGACACACCTTCTTAGGTGAGTACATTAGGGATCCACCTGTCATATGCAGGCACCAAAACCTGGCCTTTAGGAGGCCGAAGGTGCGTTCGATCACCCTCCTAGTACGCCCATGGGCCTCATTGTACCGTTCCTCTGCCCTGGTCCGGGGATTCCTTACTGGGGTCAGTAGCCACGACAGGTTGGGGTACCCAGAGTCCCCCAATAGCCATACACGGTGTCTCTCTAGCTGTTCCATCACGTAAGGGATGCTGCTATTCCTTAGGATGTAGGCGTCATGCACTGACCCAGGGAATTTGGCATTTACATGCGAGATGTACTGGTCAGCCAAACACACCACCTGGATGTCCATGGAATGGTAACTTTTTCTGTTCCTGTACACCTGCTCCCTGTCTCTTGGGGGAACCAAAGCCACATGGGTCCCATCAATGGCACCAATGACGTTGGGAATATGTCCAAGGGCATAGAAATCACACTTCACTGTAGCCAATTCGCCCACCTCAGGGAAAAGGATGTAGCTCCTCATGTATTTCATCAGGGCAGACAACACTCTGGATAACACCTTCAAAAACATGGGCTGAGACATCCCAGAAGCAATTCCCACTGTTGTCTGAAATGACCCACTTGCCAAGAAATGGAGTACTGACAGGACCTGCACCAGAGGGGGAATCCCTGTGGGTTGGCGGATGGGGGACATCAGGTCGGGCTCCAGCTGGGCACACAGTTCATGTATAGTGGCACGGTCAAGCCGGTAGGTCAGGATAATGTGGCGTGCTTCCATTGTCGACAGGTCCACCAGCGGCCTGTACACGGGAGGATTCATCCGTCTCCTCGCCAAACCCAGCGGACGGTGCCTAGGAAGGACAACATGGAGCACACAGTCAAGCAACCCACAGGTACGTACTCACAGCTTGCACAGTAAACGATTCTCTATGCAGTGAATGGCGTGTCTGAGTGGCTATGCAAGGCCTAGGCCTGTGTGACGCAGTTGAAATTGAGCCATGTGGACCCTCGAAATGGTGGCTGCCTGACCTGTGAAGTGTGACAATGGGATGTGAGGTCAATGCGCTGGCGTGGCACACCGCGGCGGTCGGTGGTCGAAGACCGCGGCGCGAAGCCGCATCGGTTAACATTGAAGCCTATGGGTTTCAGGAGCCAATGGCGAAGGGCGCCGGCGGTGGCGGTACGCACCGCCGCGGTACGCACCGCCGCGGGCGTGACCCCCATTTTCTATCTACTTATTCACTCGCGGCTTGAACTTTCACAGGAGAGGACCTATACTGCAAGTGTTGCTGTGACCTTGGTCTGGAAGGGACAATGGCTGCTGCGCCTGGGGAAAGGGCCCCTGCCTTCACTGGAGAAGAGTTGGAGAAACTTGTGGATGGGGTCCTCCCCCAGTATGCGCTACTCTACGGTCCTCCAGACCAACAAGTGAGTTTAATTCAATATGGATTTGGGGCCACTGGCTGGCTTGGGGGCCTGGCGGGGGGCCTGGCGGGGATGGGGGGCATGTTGGGCCTGGCGGGGGCCTGGCGGGGGGCCTGGCGGGGATGGGGGGTATGTTGGGCCTGGCGGGGGGGCCTGGCGGGGGGCCTGGTGGGGATGGGGGGCATGTTGGGCTGGCGGGGGGCCTATCGGGGATGGGGGGCATGTTGGGCCTGGCGGGGGGCCTGGCGGGGGGCCTGGCGTGGATGGGGGGCATGTTGGGCCTGGCGGGGGGGCCTGGCGGGAATGGGGGGCATGTTGGGCCTGGCGGGGGGGCCTGGCGGGGGGCCTGGTGGGGATGGGGGGCATGTTGGGCCTGGTGGGGGGGCCTGGCGGGGGGCCTGGCGGGGATGGGGGGCATGTTGGGCCTGGCGGGGGCATGGCGGGGGGCCTGGCGGGGATGGGGGGCGTTGGGCCACTGGCAACGAAAATGCAGACAAACTTGAACGTGGTATTTCTCCCTCCCTGTACGTGTCACATAGGTCCGCGCCCATGAGAAGATCGGGATTTGGCGTGCCATCGCCAAGGAAGTCCAGACCCTGTGGGTCCACCATCGACGGGGCACCCACTGCCGCAAGAGGTGGGAGGACATCCGCCGCGGGACCAAGAAGACCGCCGAGTCTCTGCTGGGGATGGCCTCCCAACGTAGGCGGGGTGCCTGCCGTCAACTGACCCCCCTGATGTTCCGGATCCTGGCGGTGGCCTACCCTGATTTGGATGGGCGCGTGAGGGCAGCACAGCAGACACAAGGGAGTGAGTACAAGCATAATCTACTCTGTTGTCGCGCAGAGGAGGTGTCTGGGTGGGGGAGGAGGGCTGTGGGTCCCCCTAGGCCAGGGCGATATCTGTAGGCTGGGCACCCCCGTAAGCCCCTGTGTCCCCAGCCACTACCCTCAGTAGTGTGCCAGTACAGCCATCCCTGGGCCGTGTCATCCATGGGTGCAGTTGTCAACTCTAGGCGTGTAGGGCATGTTCCACGGAATGCGTAGGGGACCCCAAGTGCGCAACTTAGTGCAGGGGGCATCTGTGTCTGTCATGTCCGCTAACTGTACCGGTGATCCATGTACTCAAAATCTCTTTATTTCTCTCTCCCCCCCCTCTTTTTGTTTGTCTTTCTGTGCTTGTGTGCATCAGCATCATCAGGCGGAGGAGAAGTGGCATCGGGGCAGGAGGGAGCTGCATCTCACATGGCCCAGGAGGGCCATGCCACAGAGTCTGACTGGACCAGTGAGACGGAGGGCGAGGGGGGCTCCACAACGGGGACGACTGGACCCTGCAGCGACACGGACACGTCCTCGGAAGGGAGCTCCCTTGCGGGGGTGGCACCATCCGTGCCCCCCGCCATTACAGGTACAGCCGCCACCCAGCGCACCATCTCCGCCCTCCCAGCAGCCCCTCAGCGTTCGCCCCGTGCCCGCTCTGCCAGGAAGCCGGGCATCTCCTTCGCCCCAGGCACCTCAGGCCCTGCCCCGGTTACCCCCGCTGCCCTCAGTGAGGAGGTCATTGACCTCCGACGAACGCTCATTGTTGGGCAGACTACCCTTTTGAATGCCATCCAGGGGGTGGAGAGGGAGGTTCATCGCAGCAATGCGTACCTGGAGGGCATTCATTCGGGTCAGGCTGCCCATCAGCGATCGTTCCAGGCTCTGGCCTCAGCACTGACGGCAGCCATTGTCCCTGTCTCCTGCCTCCCTCTACTAACTCCCTCCTCCCAGTCTCCTGTTCCTCTGCCTGTCCCACCCACACCATCAGACCAGCCTGCACACACCTCAACACCCAAGAGCAGCTCATCCAAACATAAGCACCACAGATCACGCAGACATTCACACAAGCAACATTCCGATGCAGACATGCCAACAGTCACTACCACCTCTGTGACCCCCACCTCCTCGTCTCCCTCCTCCCTCCCTGTGACGTCTACACTCACACCTTCATTCACCTCACCATCAGCCAGTGTTTCCATCACCAGCACACCCTCCAGTACAGTCCGCACACGTGCAGTCACCACCCCCACTGCCATTTACACGTCCCCTGTGTCCTCTCCCACTGTGTCTGTCACCCCCTCTTCCACACCACACAAACGCAGCCACCCACCCACCCAACAGCCCTCCACCTCACGACAGCCTCCCGCTCCTGCACCTGCACCCAAAGACAGCAAACTTGTCTCGCCTACAACCACATCCTCTCCCTCCACTCCCATACCCACTGTACCTACCACTATCCATTGTCCCAGGAAAATCTATCTCTCTACTGCTACCTTCTTTCCTGACCCTGAGCCCCCCCCCTCCTTCTCGTCGGGGTAAGAAGAGCACCTCAGCCACCACCAGCCCTGCAGCCCCCTTGACAAGGGTGCAGGGGTATTGGAGCCCACCAGCCCGCAGGTCTGGATCTTCGCCCAGCAGCAAGGGGACAGCCAGCCCACCCCCTGGGAAGAGGAGCAGAAGGCGGAAGGGCCGCCGCAGGAGCCCGGGTTCTATATCCCCCCAGGACACTAGCCAGCCACCGTCAACAGCCACAGCTCCAAAGGGAGGAAAGGGCTACAGACTCCCGACTAAGGAGGGCAAGGGCAGCAAGGCGGAGAAGTCAGGCAGCAGGCCTGCTGCCCATGGAGGACCCGTCACAGCTGCCCAGGAGGAGCCCGCAACCCCCATAGCCGCTGCCCAGGGAGGAACCGTCACAGCTGCCCAGGGAGAGCCCACCACCCCCATAGCCGCTGCCCAGGGAGGACCCAGCCCAGCTGGCCAGGAGGGCCCCACCACCCACAGCCCAGGTGGGCATTGAAGGAGCACCATCCCCGCTTCCCAGGAGGGCACCACCAGGCAATGAGCAGTTGGCCATAGAATGGCCGCCGTCTCCAGCACCGCTCCGCTGGGGACCGCCGTCTCAAGAACCGCTGAACTGGGCCCTTCAAGGCAAGAACCGCTGAACTGGGCCCTTCAAGGCAAGAACCGCTGAACTGGGCCCTTCAAGGCAAGATCCGCTGAACTGGGCCCCGCCGTCTCCAGCACCGCTCCGCTGGGGACCGCCGTCTCAAGAACCGCTGAACTGGGCCCTTCCAGGCAAGAACCGCTGAACTGGGCCCCGCCGTCTCCAGCACCGCTACGCTGGGGACCGCCGTCTCAAGAACCGCTGAACTGGGCCCTTCAAGGCAAGAACCGCTGAACTGGGCCCTTCAAGGCAAGAACCGCTGAACTGGGCCCTTCCAGGGAAGAACCGCTGAACTGGGCCCGCCGTCTCCAGCACCGCTCCGCTGGGGACCGCCGTCTCAAGAACCACTGAACTGGGCCCTTCAAGGCAAGAACCGCTGAACTGGGCCCTTCAAGGCAAGAACCGCTGAACTGGGCCCTTCCAGGCAAGAACCGCTGAACTGGGCCCCGCCGTCTCCAGCACCGCTCCGCTGGGGACCGCCGTCTCAAGAACCGCTGAACTGGGCCCTTCAAGGCAAGAACCGCTGAACTGGGCCCTTCAAGGCAAGAACCGCTGAACTGGGCCCTTCCAGGCAAGAACCGCTGAACTGGGCCCCGCCGTCTCCAGCACCGCTCCGCTGGGGACCGCCGTCTCAAGAACCGCTGAACTGGGCCCTTCAAGGCAAGAACCGCTGAACTGGGCCCTTCAAGGCAAGAACCGCTGAACCGGGCCCTTCCAGGCAAGAACCGCTGAACTGGGCCCCGCCGTCTCCAGCACCGCTCCGCTGGGGACCGCCGTCTCAAGAACCGCTGAACTGTGCCCTTCAAGGCAAGAACCGCTGAACTGGGCCCTTCAAGGCAAGAACCGCTGAACTGGGCCCTTCCAGGCAAGAACCGCTGAACTGGGCCCCGCCGTCTCCAGCACCGCTCCGCTGGGGACCGCCGTCTCAAGAACCGCTGAACTGGGCCCTTCAAGGCAAGAACCGCTGAACTGGGCCCTTCAAGGCAAGAACCGCTGAACTGGGCCCTTCCAGGCAAGAACCGCTGAACTGGGCCCCGCCGTCTCCAGCACCGCTCCGCTGGGGACCGCCGTCTCAAGAACCGCTGAACTGGGCCCTTCAAGGCAAGAACCGCTGAACTGGGCCCTTCAAGGTAAGAACCGCTGAACTGGGCCCTTCCAGGCAAGAACCGCTGAACTGGGCCCCGCCGTCTCCAGCACCGCTCCGCTGGGGACCGCCGTCTCAAGAACCGCTGAACTGGGCCCTTCAAGGCAAGAACCGCTGAACTGGGCCCTTCAAGGCAAGAACCGCTGAACTGGGCCCTTCAAGGCAAGAACCGCTGAACTGGGCCCTTCAAGGCAAGAACCGCTGAACTGGGCCCCGCCGTCTCCAGCACCGCTCCGCTGGGGACCGCCGTCTCAAGAACCGCTGAACTGGGCCCTTCAAGGCAAGAACCGCTGAACTGGGCCCTTCAAGGCAAGAACCGCTGGCCCTTTGGCAGACGTGGCAGGGCAGGATCTGTCTCGGGCAGGGCTGCAGGATGTCCTCTGGCCAACATGCCTCCTCCAGTGCAGTCTGTTATGGACTGTTTGGACTGTGGCTTTGCACTCCCCAGGATGGCCCAGTGGGCAGGCCACCCACGGTATGGACTGTATGGACTGTGGCTTTGCACTCCCCAGGATGGGCCAGTGGTCATGGAGTCCCCTCGTGGATCTGGCGTCGTGTACTCAAGTGGCTGAGGTGCCCCCCCTTCCCTTCCCCCTGAGGTGCCTGTCCTTTTTTCTTTCTGATGCCCCTGCAGTGTTCTCTCCGTGGAGTTCTTGTCGTGGGACTGGGCCTTGCCCCTTTGCTCAGGACCCCTGTGGTCCACGGACAGTGGGTGGACTACATATAGTAGATGTATATATTTTGTACATAGTTTATTTATTTATTTGGATTACTGCTGTCCATTTTTCAATATATCTGCCCGTTTAAGATCTCTTCTTTTGGTCTTTGCATTATTTCGGAGGGGCGGGTTTGTGGGTTGTGACAGTGATCTGTGGGAATGCATTGATGTGTGTGTTGTAGTGGGTGTGGGTGGGTGGGTGTGTGCCGGTAATCTTTTCCCTCCCTGTGTCGTAGGTGCAGTACTCACCGATGTCTTCCGCGCCGCCGGGCGTGCTCCTGGTACAGGAGCAGGTATAGGAGTGCGGGGATGACCTGTAACTCGGGCTCCATACTGCCGGAATCTCGCGTGGAGTATGTGGAGGTGAGCGTTTTCCTGTTCGTAGTCTGTTTCCGCCGTGGTTTTATCGGCGGTGCTCCCGCCCCGGAAAAGGTGGCGGATTGGTGGGTCGTGATAGGGTGGGCGGTACATTGTCTGCCGCCTGGCTGTTGGCGGTGACCGCCGCGCTGTTTGTTTGTTCCGCCGTGGCGGGCGGAGTGTTAATGCGGCGGGCTGTGTTGGCGGTTCCCGCCAGGGTCAGAATTGCATATTTTGGACCGCCGGCCTGTTGGCGGGTTGGCCGCCGCTTTATCACCGACCGCCAGGGTCAGAATGAGGGCCATTGTCTCCTTTGCCATGGTTATGAGGTTATTGATTTTCAAGTTTCTTTTCAGAAAGTTAAAAGCAATTTCTTGATGGTGTTTAAGCCTGGCCAATCGAGTTCTAACTCCTACTCTTATTTAATGAGGTTCTTACGGATTCACATTTAGGTACCAGGGCCAAGCCGTGCTTAGGCCCACCTGTGACTGTCCAGATTGCCAGCCATCACCTCCCTTTGACAAGTGAAACAGCCTTTTTTACCCAGCATCCTACTCCTGAAAGACTTGACATCTAGGCTTCACCAGGCAAGGTAACCCAGATTTGTTCACCACTACTCCTCCTGACAAGGAATTGAAGAGGATAGAAATGTTTGGTGAGGGTCTTTTTCCTTTTAAATCTGACCCTTCAATCAGTGAATGCGAGTTGCCTCTTAGGTCACTGCTCACATGCCTTTGTGGGACCCAGAGGCCCAAGCTTTGTGCATGGTTCCGAAGAAGATTGGGTCATACTTTCCCAGGCCAGGCAGGTTGGTCATAATGCGGCTAAGCGCAAAATCCAACAGTGTTGCCATTCACAGGCACATCTGGTTGCGATCCACTCATTTTTAAGGACACGTCCAGGCCAGTCTTGTGGACATTCCATTTTATGGGGAGAAAGCAGATTTAGCACTGGAGCTTTTCAGAGTTAGCAGGCACACAGCAAACACTCTGGGGCTTTCTGCTTATACCTACCAACCGCCTTAAAACTTTCATGCCATCCTGTACCCACTACAATCCCAGCCAGTGCAACACTCACCGAGCCTCTGCTCAGCTACAATGCTCACAGGAGAGGGCAACAGGGACAGTGGACAGGTCAAAGTTATGCACTGCCAGCAGCCTCACACTGTCTTAGCCTTGTTAGCCTGTGCATGATGGTACCTAGACACCCTCTCAAAGGCAGGATCCAACATTTTCTTCTAGGGTGGAACACAATTACTTACAAGTGGGTCCTGCAAATTATTCTGTCTTACCATTTCTCAACACCATGGTATACATTCCACCCTCCTCAGACTGGCTGATGGAGAACCACCTCTATCTCTCACAGCAGAAAGTGTATTCTCTTTTGACCAAAGGAGCCATAGAGAGTTTTCAGGTGCCAGAGGCTGTTTGTAGTTGATATTCCCACTACTTCCTGGAAAAAGGGCTGGAGCCTATGACCCATTTTAGATCTCCGTCCTCTTAACGCGTACCTGCAGAAAAACAAGTTTTAAATGCTGTCCGTTGCCCAGATTATGTCTGCCCTTGACTCTGGACCCTGGAGTGTAGTGCAGGATGCTTATTTTCACATGCCCATCCTGTAGGCCGTAAGGCATTACCTGCAGTTCACAGTACTTCACAAGCATTTTCAGTTTGCAGTGCTCTCTTTTACCCTCACCAGCACCCCTCAGATGTTCATGAAAGTGCCAGCAGTGTTTCCATCTTATTTTCAGAGGTTGGGTTACCAGTCTTCCCATACCTCAATGACTTCCTGTTGAATGTGGGCTCACCCTAGACAGTGGTCACCAAACCTCCAGGCTACTTCAGCAAATATTCTAACATTCTAGGAGTTTACTATCAAAGTGCAAACGTCACACCTGACTCCTTCACAGATGCTCTCCTTCTTCAGAGTCCATCTGGACATAGGTGCTCATTACGAGTCTGGCTGTCGCAGAGTCGCAGTGGTGGCCCCACTGCAACAGGCTGGCAGTGGGACCGCCACATTATGACTGTGGAGGAGCCGCCAAGGTCAGACCACCAAAACCGCCAGGCTGTCACAAGCCAGCAGCCTGGTGGTCCCGGTGGTTTCTCATCCTCCAAGGCAACGCTGCGTGCAGCGCCGCCCTGGGGAATAGGAGTCCCCATCTGCCAGCCTCTCCATGGCAGTTCACACTGGAATGGGGGACTCTGGGGCCCCTGGGTGCCCCTGCACTGCCCATGCACTTAGCATGGGCAGTGCAGTAGCTCCCATGCACAGCCCCGTTGCACATTCCACTGCCCAAATTACGGGCAGTGGAATGTTGCTGCACCCCCTGGACAGCCACATTGGCGCCAGATCCATTAGGAGCCGGCATCAATGTTAAGGCCCTGTTCACTGCAGGGCCAGTGGGTGGAAACATTGTTTCCAGCCTCTGGCCCTGCAGTGAAGTCCTATTAGCGCCGGCGGGGTTCAGGCCACACAGGCGCTCTGAGGGTGGGAAGAGTTTGGCAGGCGACCTCCACCACCCGCCAAACTCTTAATGACCACCATAGTGTAGTTTCATGCCTGTACCCCAGAAAAGAGTCCAGGACATATGGGCTATGTTTGAGCTCTGTCCTGCATCTCAGTAAGGATGATGTCTTCCTACATCCTTGTGCCAGATGACATACGAGGGCCCCGTAGTGCAATCTGTAGTCCCAGTAGGCACAGCACAAGGGGGGATCTTTCTGATCAACTCCAGATTTCAGAGAAGACAACAAAAGATATGCAGTTTGGGGCTGCTGGGCTGCAAGTGAGGCAATGGCAGATGCCTCTCGCTACCCTACCCTGAGCTGACACTGGTGACCAATGCCTCTCTCCTGGGTATGGTGGCCACTGGGGAGAGGTGGAAATCAGAGGCATCCGGTCTCTGGCAGAGGCTCTTCTTAACATCAGTCTGCTGGAGCTCTGAGCCATCTGCTTGGTGTTAAAAACTTTCATTTCATCCATCAAGGGGAAGGTGGTACAGATGCTCACAGACATCACCATCGCATTGTGTTACTACAACAAGCAGAATGGGGTGGGTAATTCACCCTGCACTAGGATGCGCTGCCCCTCTGAAAATGACTGGAATGCCAGAGGATTTTCTCGGTGGTTTGCTACCTGGTAGGATCTCTCAACATCAGGAAGGACAAACTCACCTGTCGATTCTTGCGGCTCACGAAAGGTGGCTTCATCTGGATGTGATGCTAGGACTCTTCGATCCGTGGGGAGAACCTTGGCTCAAACTTTTCATTACTGCTGGGAATGTGCACTGTAAGCATCTTTGCTCATTTGTGTTTCCAGGTGGCTCTCATTTGAAGACGCATTCCAAGTTCCCTGGAACTTGGGACTCTTGTATCATTTTCCCCTGATACCTTTCCTGCCCCAAGTTCTGGAGATGATCAGGACAATTGGGGCCCAAGTCATCCTAGGGGCACTAGATTTGCACAGACAGTGTGGTATCTGCTTTTTTGAGGTTTAAATCACCTATAGTGATGTATTTTCTTAAGGATTTACTAAATGTTGCCCCTTCTCCATTTGATATGCCCAATTGAATTTGACCTTGGTTCTTACATTCCTAATGTGTGCTCCCATCGAACCTGTCCACAGCTGTCCTCTTTGACTGCTCACCCTCAATATCTTATTTCTTGTAACCATAGCATTGACATGCTGGACAAGTGAGCTACAAGCCCTCTCTGTCAACCTTACACTAATTTCTAGTCAGATGAGCTGGATTTACAGACTTCAGCCTCCTTCCTTCCGAAGTTAGGTCCTGATTTAAGGAAAGTGGCACTGCACCTATTGCAGCGCCCCTTAGTGCCTCCGTAATGCCACCATGTGTGTGCCATATCTAAGATCCGGAGCACCATAGCGGTAGTTAGGGAAACTAGCGTCAACATTTTTGACGCTAGTTCTGAGCTTTGCAGGATTAGCGTCAAACATTGAGGCCCATTGAAAACAATTGTGTGCCTCCTTTTAACGCCTGCTCTAAGCAGGAGTTAAAAGTGCCGGAAAAAATGACGCAAATAAATCTCCTAGATTTCTTTGCCTCATGTTTTGGCCCCCCCCTAATGGCGGAACACCCCCTTTGCATACATGATGCCTGGCACAGGCATAAAGTAGCACAAAAGGTTGCAAAGTGGAGCTATACATGCATTGTGCCACTTGTAAATTTGTTATGGCGATTTTGGCCTTGTTGGGCCACACTGGTGTAAAAACAAAAGATGCTAATGTGGTGCAAGGAGGCGTCCTTAAATCAGCCCTTTAGTGATTCTATTTCATGTCAGACAGAACACTATTAGTCTGGCATACTGTGCTCCGCCTCACCCCTCAAAAGAAGAGGAGACACTGCATCAATTAGATCCAAAAAATGCCCTTTGTTTCTATACTGATCATACCAGAGAACACTTGGGGGGGGGGTGCTCATCTCTTTATCGGATTCTCTGGAGCACAGAAAGGCAAAGCTATGCACAAGAGGGCCATCTCTCGCTGGATCAAGCTCTGCATTAAGATCTGCTATGACCTGGCCAAAAAACAGCCCCAAGAGGTCTTACGGGCTCACTCCACCAGAGCCACAGATGCTACCATTGCGTTGGCATCCTTCCATATGTTCATGAAGCGCTATTGTCTGTACAATTAGGCCCATCAAAGAGGGTACTATGCTTCCTCAGGACTGTTTGACTCAATTCAGTTCACAAACCTACCAACTAGAAGGCACAGCTTTGGGATCTAATCGAAAGGTCAGGAATCTACAGTTAGACATCTCTATCAAAAGAACAAGTTGTTTACCTCCAGTAACTCTCTTACTAGTAGCCTGCTTAACCACAGATTCCCCACTGCTCCTCCTATCCACTCATTATGTGAACTGGATTCTTCTCATTTAAATAGGTCCCAATTTGAGATCTACAAACTTGTCACTGCCAACCTGAGGTTTGGTTTCTGCATTTGTGGGCTTGGCTGGTTTAGAAGGCAATTGATGTCAGCTTGCCTATACAGGGCCCAGCTTGTCTCTTCTGGAATGGAGTGACACCATTTGGCACACACAGGTGCTGCTTAAGGTTTTCTGGATACATGCTGTCGCAGGGGGAGCACAGGCTATTTACTATTAGTTAGTAGGGGTAAGCACAGAGAGATCTAAAATTGGCAAAAATATATGGTCCAGCAGAAGGTGAAAAATCCATGGTGACCACACAGAAATGGTGGATTTCCTTAACTATCTTTCCCAGGTTTCCGAGCATCTTGCAAGTAATTTTCTTTAAAAAGAAATGAATCAGCAAATGTGTATAATGTAGATCAGAGTTTATTGTTAGATAAAATTTGGATTTATTGGCCTGGTGGTTGATTAACAGAGTAGAACAATGTTAAACGCTTCCCCATGCACACCTAGTTAAAAAAGCCTCCAGTCAGGGATTGCCCAACTGCCTAAGTGTCTTTATGCTACCATATGTAGTATGGGGCCAAAACAAGTGGTTTCTCTTAATTGACGGCCGATACATAGAGGAGAAGTGCACAAAATAAAAACAAGAATTTTGGCAGACTAGCCATTTAATTCAAGTTAATTTGGCCGACTAATGAAACAAATGTGTCCTTATTTCTAGTTGTGCCTTAATTTGTAGGAAACCAGTGGAATTATTGTATTCAAAATATTTGCTCTAAATTAGCAGTGATTGTGATACCAAAATCTCGGGCTGAGTGTGTTATCCTTAAATCTTTAGCTAAAACCCCTCTGGATAGGATCGGGTTTGGGAAAAGCGCTGCGCATAAACACATGAGTTGCGTCAAAGGCCACTAGGGTAATTATCCCTGCCTCTTTATTAAAACTCATGCCCACGTCATGGGCATTCCCACCATGTCCTGACGGGCAGGGCGTACTGCCATGTGAAAGGTGGATCAGTCTATCAACAACATGACAAAGTATATTGACCTGAGATGGAGCCAACTAATCAGTGGTTTTCTCAACTGTATTGAGGGCTGAATTTAATGTGGGTGAGAAGATTCTAATGTTATTAGCATTTAAAGCTATTGACTCAGCGGATTTACATTTTTGATTAGTGGAAGTAGAGTCTGACATTTTCTTATATATGGTTAAAACACATAGGCCCATATTTATACTTTTTTTGTGCTGCATTTGCGTCATTGTTTGACGCAAAAGCGGCGCAAACTTACAAAATATAATTGTATCAAAAAAAGAATAAATATGGGCCATATAGTATTGACAGGATGTGGTAACTGCCTTTTGGGGCACTTGATCCAGAGTGACACTGATTTATGACCATTAATGTGGATGTGAGTCTTAGGAAATTGATGCAAGGTATTCATTGCAAGAAGCACATCCCAAAAGAACTCTCAGGACGCCTGATCAAAGGCCTTGGTTGCATCTAATAGTATGGTAATGTGGTGATTGACAGAAAAGTCAAAATACGTGGTAAAAATTGTACTTTTTCCAGATATAAAATGTAATGTTAAAGAAGTAACGACTGCAGTCATTTTTCTGTATCAAGTGTTTTAGAATCAGAATTAATGCGAGAGATTGGTCTAAAACTTGCAATCAGGTGGACCATGTTCCTTTTCAGAAAAGCAACAACGACTGATACAAGGCAGTTAACGTTGCATTGCATCAATGGTCAGAAACTTTATTATTTAGTCTATTTTCTAAGGCTTTCTAAATAGAGGGTCACTAATTCATCTACTGGCAGACTGTGCATTTCTGATAGAATATTGTTTGGACCAGCAACTTTACTAGATGGCATCTGCATTAAGCAGAATTTGCCCTCATTTAGAGTAATATAGGCAGCCAATATTAAGTTATAGCTTTCGTCGACAGTACAAAGATCCACAATGACACGAAAGGTATGACTCTTTCAGGTGTTAACATGCTTGCTATCTTGGAATAAAATTGAATATTGATGTTAAACAACATGAAGTATTTCGCTATAATTGTGAGCTGATTCATCTCTGATTGCTTTAAGATCATTTAGGCTGCCTGATCATAAATACAAGCAGGCTTCCCTATGTTTTCAATATTTTCAGTACCTTTTTAGATATGGTCCTCTTATTAATATTAGCAGCTTGTGTAGCTTTAAAACGTAGAACTGAATTCAGTTAACATCAACTAAATGCAACGTGTGTGTGTTTAAATTAAACTATCTATCTGTTTTCTCCCATTCTGCCTTAGAGATTTGGAACATATCTCATGTTTGGCCTTTGCATGCTAAACAATTCGAGGAGCTATAGAACTCATGCTAATTTGAAACAAATCGAAAACGTCTGTCCTAATCGAATTAGACGCCCACCCTACCTAAAATGTGGTACAGGAAATTCTATTTTTTCTATACAAATTTTGCTTATTTTCATTCCGATTTAGGGAAATGGAATAATGAGAATGTAGTAAGTGATGAATCTCAGACGTACCCTCGTCACAATTAGACAACCTAACTAAAAAAAGTGATTCTGGGAAATTTGTCCTGGAGCTTTGCATAATATCCATAATCCTTTTTTAGTGGATGTATATGTTGCCAAATATCAGTGAGCTGTAGTGTGTAAGTGTGTATATGTTCTAGTGTGCTTCATAGAGCCCGTGAGACCCACGTGTGCTGTATCTAGGTAAGTATTAAGGACAAAGGTAGTGTCTCCATTCATATTTGCTCGGTATTTAGCTGGGCCTTTAATATTTCCATGGAGAAGTTAGTGGAAAAAATGTATTTATTAAAGTTAGAGGCACATATGCAGGAAAAGTAAAACTATTTTCCTAGCCTGTAAGGACAACTTGCGCTATTGCACAGATGTAAGAAACTGAATTATTATTTAGGTTGGATTGAAGTCCACCACAGCTAAGAAAGTCACTAATGTGTTAGGTCCAGTCAAAAGTTTCAGTAATTTAAATTCAAGCTTAACCCCTGGTACCTCTGACACAAGGGACAGGTTAATTTTTGTTTTTAATGTATAAAGCTTTGAAAAGTACCTAAGCAGCTAAAAAAGTCAAAAACATAGCACAATAAAAATTGCACCCCAATTTAGATACTCTACTGGGTGAGTAGCGCGCTTAATACATTTTTTTGATTGATTGAGAAAAATAGAATAAAATGTAATAACTATAATTATTTCAGTACGGAAATCTGATAACTGGGACTGGTGATATGAAATGTTTTAAGGAAAAATAGCACAAAGAACACTAAATGCCACAATGTTAGCAGTAGACCAGGACCTAGGTGGGGGTAAGATACACCATGAAGGTTGTTCCTGCTCAGGGTCCTTACCTTGGGATGTAGTTTCGGAAATGGAAATGGAAATGTCCCAGAGGGACAAGGTTGAAGGCTATATTTGATGAGGAATTCCAAAGGCTGGATGTCTTCTTGCTGAGGGCCCACAGAAACAGATTTACTGTAGCAGAGTAGTTCCAAGCAGTGGAAATGTGTTTCTTTAGCCCTCCAAAGTTGCACCTTGGGCAACTTGGGTTGAGTGATTAGTCCTAGTACTCCAGAGGTCTGGAATTCCAAAGGTTTTCAAAGTCTCACCTTTTCAGGTTTTGATAGGAGAAGTCCAGGTAGACACAGTCAAGGGTTCAAGGATTTGAAGAACAGCACTTTAAGATCAAGACTCACTCCTGCATAGGCCAACAGCAGGGTGCAGTCCAGGTCCAGGTGCTTCTAGTCAGCTGGAAACATCATAGGAAAGGCCTCTTGTAGCTTGTTATGTCACCATAGCCACACAGGAGGTCACCCAGCTGACCCCTGGAGTGAACGTCTTTGTCCTGGGTATAAGCGGGGATTAACCTTTTGGTCCCTTCACAGGTCTCAAACATCAGCTGCAACCCTTCTTCTAATCTTCCATTGGTCCATAAAGTCTTCTGAGGAAGGTGCCTTGGGGAGCCACATTTCTGATTGGCCTTAGGCAATAGGTGAGGTAACTCGCAGCTCATTCTTAACCAATGAGGTCAAAGTTCCCAGAGGCAATCCTAACCACTTTTGCAGAAGTTTCTGTTTGCCCTGTACTAAGCTATCGCACAGTACACATTACTCCCAATGTCCAAAATAAGTGAATGCTTGCTCCTTTGGGCACAGCCTGTGTGCCCACTCAGAGATGTGACTATGAAACATGCGAAATAAGGAGTCCACTCCACTATAATCGCTCAAATGCAGTTCTTGGTTAGCATACCTCCCACTGAGATGTCTACTGCTAGTTATATTTAATGATCCTTCATTTTCATTTACCTTTTTCTTCTCCTAACTTCCCATCATATCATCTATATTCTATCTCCTAAATCCTTCTCCTAACCCTCCCTGATGTACTCAATGGTAGGTAGGATTAATGCTATCCCTTCTCTATGTATCTTGATATATTCTGGTAATGTATTTTTAAGGCCTAGATGCTATCTACCATACAAGCCCCAAAAAATGGATTATGCATATTATCATGATTACTCAAAAAATGACATAATTTCAAACATTGTGACAAAAGATATCTCACTTAAGATACATCCATACAAATCTAGGTGGTCTTGCTAACTGAGTTATATGTTCGTCAATGTGTTTTGCCACTATGAGCGCTGGGGTCCTGGCTAGTAGGATCGCAGTGAGACAGTAAAAACAGACTGACACACACTCACAGACAGGCCAAAAGTGGGGGTAACCATGCTAGAAAGAGGGTACTTTCTCACAGCTGTGCATTGTGGCCAGCCGGGCTGGTGCTTCACATTGGTGGCCTTTTGCAGGTAATCAATGCTCGCTATGCAAAGCTGAATTTCAGTGCGAGTGGTGTGGTTTTGGTGTGAACAGGCCCATTCAGTGTCAAGAAGAGCCAAAAAAGCTTGAGTTAGGATCCTGTGAGCCATACCTGGAGCCTGAGAGACATACCAAGGGTCGAGAGTCACTAGTTTGGGGAATTTTTTCATGTCCCTGAGGGTCATATCAGGAGGCCAGCAGACTAGTGATTTGAGTCACTCTGGGGCTCTGGTTTCAGGTTGAAGTTACAGGTCCAGTTATTCTTCCTCAGGCAAGAGACAGCAGGAGACAGGTCAGCACAGCAGGGCAGCAGTTACTCTAGAGCAGGAGTCCAGCAAAGAGGCAGTCTTTGTAGCAGCACAGCAGTCTTCTCCCTTGCAGAGTATCTACAGGTCCAGAAGTGTACTGAAGAGTTGGTGTCTGAGGTCCAGTATTAATACACAGCTGTGCCTTTGAAGTGGGGAGAAGTATCTAGAAGCATATCTTTGAAGTGCACAGATGCCCTGTCTTCCCTGCCCTGGCTCCAGACTAACTACAGTGGGTATGGAGCTCATTGTGTGGAGGCAGGACACAGCCTATTCTAGTGTAAGTGGGGCTGTCCCCAGCTACTCCCTCCCATCCTACCAGTGAAGGCCTATCCAGTCACACCTAAGCTCCAATTATGTGTGGCTGCCTAGAAGGAATATACAAAGCCGAACTGTCAGTTACACCCAGTCAGGTGACCAGCAACAGGCAGCCGGCACCAAATGGCTAATGCAAGAAAATACCAACTTTCTAAAAGTAGCATTTTCAGAATTGTAATTTAAAATCTGACTTCACCATAAGTTAGGATTTTAAATTGTGACCCCAGAGCCATCAAACATGAAATACCTTTCCCCATTCAGAATTTTCACATATAAAATAGAATAAAGCAATTTAAAAGTAAACCATGTGGGAGAGGTAGGCCTTGCAGAGCTCAAAATAAATTTAAGAGGTTTTTACTACCAGGACATGTAAAACTTAAAACTACATGTCTGACTTTTTCAAGAATTGAACCCTGTTCTCTGGACTGTTCAAGGTTACCCTAAGGGTGACTTAAAGGCCATTGGTTGTCTGTGAGAATGCACTGCTCAAGAATGACACACAGTTTTAATATTAGACAGTTTAAATAAGTGCATAATCCCACAACAGGCATGTCTTACAAATCACTGCTACAATCCTGCTGATAAAATAACTGCCTGAGTGAAAGAAGGTATTTTTTATCTCCCAATGAAGCTGTTCATTTTTTACAGACAACTCTACCTGTATGGCTCTCACAAAGTAACTTATTGTTTACATTAAATGTTGAAATCCTCACCATGAACCTACTGCTTTGTTCTTAAGACAAACATTTATGTTCAAAGTGGAAGGCACTGATGAAGCTGTATACATTTCATTGACGTTTGTTACTGCTGTATCTTTAACAACTGCAAATTGCCCAGAACCAACTTCTAATATCACAAGCTCGCCTTCCTTGACAGTCATATCCCTGCATCCTGACAAAACCTTATCTCCTCTAGCTCATCTGTTAATCCCACCAACCATCTGCATTATCTTAAATAGCACCCAACTAATGATCATGCTTAACTCATTAATTTGGTCTACTACAAAGAAACTAGTGTAAATACTTAGAACGGTTTGCTTAAGCACACAGGACTACTCCCAATAACGAACAATGCTAGACTATTCAGCAACTTTGAGTTTTAGAGCAGTGTGCTGCCCTGCATAAAGAGCACCAATGCATCATCAGTGGTAGTTACCACTATTACAATCCAATCAATTTACAAACAAAACGAATAAAAGACAGGGTACAGACAAATGATGCACAAAATGAGACATTGTTCCCAGAGAGACATCACAGAAAATATTATTCATGTCCGTGCATGTAAATGTTTGCATACATTAGCATATTAAATCCAGACCTATCAGCTTTGTTGAAGTGTGCTTAATTTTTTTGGGGCACAAACCCTGTACTCTGTTTGATCCAAATCCCCTTAATGACCCCAATGCACACCCTCTCAATCACCCACCCTTGCTTACACACTGCTTTCACGCCCCGTTTTTTTCTTCTGTACATTCATTTTTTATGGTCGAGCATGCGCAAGTGTACTGGACAATATTGTAATCTCTCTACGGGCTTGTAACCACGCCCATGTCATGCCCATCACTTTTATTAGTTTGTGGGCTTGCCTTCTTAAAATCAATTGATTCCATTTGTGAAAAGCATGCATACGTCAAGCCTTTTCCGGTGTTTAGCCCTCCTCTGGAGCACCGGTAAACTACTGAAAACATACGAGGCTCTGTGTTTTCAGCTGGTTTCTGGACAACTTTATCTTTTAATTTCCCATGCAAAACGATCTCGCTGGGCAGAAGACGAGCACTTTACATGACATCGACCCTCTTACATGGATAATTGCACTTTTGCTGGTTACATGGATAATTGCACTTTTGCCGATAAGTTTCACTGCAAGTGAACTTCTGTTTCCTTTTCTGTGTCTCCCTCATGCTCATCACAACCATCATCTCACATACGCTAAACTGTTTTACTTTTCATTATTAGTTTACGTGGCAAGAAAAGTCCTGTTAGGAGTTTACTACGCTAATACTTCTAACGTGGGCAAACGCAAGACCTGTTGCATTGCAAATGCTTGTATTTTATTGTTTTTAGTGCACGTATCACACATGTCAGATGTCCCAGCAACAAGACTAATCCTTGCATTGTAGCTCTCAGGCAGATCTTTGCAGTTTCATTCTCAATTTCATAATTCAGCGAATTGATAGTGTATTACTTTGAACATTCGATGGAAGACCTTAACCACTCATTTTGGCCCCTGTGAAATGGCTTAGGGTTTTGGACTTGTTTTTTAGCTGGAAGGAGATGGTTTCTTTATTATCTATGTGGCCGTAGACACACATTTGCTCTAAAAAACACAGGTTCTCTACCAAATGTAGGAGGTAAATTATGAAGGAATCTTTCTATCATTTAGAGGAAATATGTGTGGTTGTATAACTCCTGTGTCTAACTCAGAGGAGTAACCTTAGTTGCATACCCCAGCCTGCCTTTCTTGG
The DNA here is from genome assembly GCF_031143425.1 of Pleurodeles waltl. Taxonomy (NCBI): domain Eukaryota; kingdom Metazoa; phylum Chordata; class Amphibia; order Caudata; family Salamandridae; genus Pleurodeles; species Pleurodeles waltl. Next base: position 564,084,448 of record NC_090442.1, read on the forward strand.
TGAGGAAACGGTTGCTTACTTAAATTCTGTAGAATTAAGAGACGATCAGGCCAGTGAATAGAGCTGCAAAGAAAGTGTAAAGATATGCAATTGCAAATGTTCCCTAAAGTAAAGACATGCATTTTGATGCTCCTTTAAATGCTGGATCATGTGAATTTTTTTTTAAATACTTTTCTGAAACTCCTGTACTAGTAAAAGCATTAAAAAGGTACTACCAAATACATTGCAGCAACTGGGAGGGTATCAACACATGCATTGATTTGAAATACCAGCATGTGCACACTAGTGGGATAATTTACAAAGACATTCATGAGTATCTGAAGTAATACATGAAGGTGTTTGTGAATTTGCACCAAAACTTTTACAACCATTGGCAAAGTTGATGGTCTGGTGTTGGATGTGATCCTTTTGGCTTTGTCAAAGCTTGTTTGGTTTTGTAATAGGTTTTGTAACATGTTATTGTTGCAGAAGCTAATGGCCTTCAACAAAGAAAATATTTTTTGGTCTCAAAAAGCATACCAGACTCTGAAGGGAACTACTTTGTGTGCAGATGTGCCCCTTGTGCAATGGAGGAAACTACTTTGTGTTCAGATGTGTTCCTTGTGAAAGAGCAGAATGCAATCACCCACAGTAAAGTTAGCCGCTGTCTGAAGTGAGCGGACACACTGTCTCATGTTCCATGCTGAAGTGTACAGAAGAAAAATGTAAATGCTACAACAACAGACCAGAGGATGAAGAAAGCTGGCTGAAAGCACCAATAAGTATGTATTTTAGATCACAAGGTCGAAGCTAGCGATGGACTTAAATAGGAAATATTTGTATACGTTTAGTACAAACAGAGAGGGCTGAGCCCTCAATACACTTATACTGATAGGCAGTTGGACATTTCAAGGCCCATTCACAAAGGCATTTATGAGTATGTAAAATGGTACTTATGTACTATTACTTCACTTACTCATACATTCTTTTGCAATCAGCCCATTTGAGTAGAAACTGTTTGAAATGCAGTGAGATGTAAGTGGCACATTTCAAGATCAAGGCAGGATGATTTTTTTAACTCTATAAGGCAAGAGTTTGCATCTGCATGTTCTTGTATACCAAGCATTTGCAACAGGAAGGTCCCAAAATACCTTGGGTGGTGAGAGATGGTGAGAGAGAGCTATGTCCCCATTACTGGGTAGCCTGTAAGCCTGCCGCTCAAAATTTGCTACTTTTCCGACGTGTTGTTACCTATTTGGGCTTTTAAACACGCCCACCTCACGCCCATCACTATCACTCATTCATAGGCTTGCCTTTGAAAAATCCTTTGTCATCATTGGTAAATGCTTTATGTTGGGCCCTCCTTGGGCTGGTTTGGTTACGGCAGTGCTTAATTTGTAAATAAAAACGTCCCGGTGCCCAAAGCCCTCCTATTAAACATGTGACTGCTGCAATTAAATGTGCGAACACAGACTACTGAGGCAGCGTAATCCTGAAGCCATCTTGGGCCTCTTTGATCCATTTAAAGCCACTCCCTGCCCCTTGCAACTTTCTGCTTTACCCCTTTGTGACACTTATTAGTTTTTCTCTTCCTCCATCTTTCCCATGTGTGTATTTTGCTCACAGTAAATGTTTGAGGCAGGAAAGAAAGTGCCGGCCCTCAAAAGTAAGTGCTTGTGCTCCGCACCGAAACAACAAGCACAAATTAAGGACTGGGTTACAGCCTTGGCCATTGACTCTGTTACATGGCTAATTGCACTTTTCCAATACGTTTGACAGTGAGCAAACTTTTTTTTCCTTTTGTCTGTCTCATTCACGCTCATGACGTGGTGCTTTGAATCGCTCACTTATATGAAACTGTTTTACTTTTCATTTTTCAATTTATGTGGCAAGAAAAGTCCGGTTAGGAGTTTCTAACGCTAATAGATCTAACTTGAGCAAATGCGAGGCCCTTTGCATTGCCAATGCTTGTTAGAACTTGGGACCTGTAAAGTGCAATCGGGCTTTTCAATTATACTTTTTTGCACTAGCACGCCCTTATTTTTCGATTTTTATGTTACTATTTTGAAAATAAAATATTTTAGTGTGTGAAAGCGCAAAAAAGCACGGGAAGGGCCCTGCAGCATTTAGTTATTTGGGCAAAGCCCATACATCTATCTGCACTCACCTGTTAACCAATGCTTATTTGTCCTTAGGCTCAAATACTTTTGCACACATACTGTTTAACTTGTGCATCCTAGAGCAAGGCCCATTCGACATGGAATTGCATAACATTCGTTATGAAATGTGAGCTCGAGTTCAGCATTCCATTTCTGTGGGAAATGAGCAAGAGCTTTTAATTTTAACTGTTTAGCGATCTGAAAACCCCATAGCAAGGGATGCATTGAAGGCACTGCGGTGCATTTTCTCACCAAGTTTGACCGTGCAAACGATCATACGTTCCGAAGAAACGCACTTGATTAAAAAAAATGTATGGCAGGATAAATAGCAAAGCTGTTCGGATTACTGAACAGCTGTTAGGAAATTGACTCTGCAACTAGTCAGTTTGGAGATTTTTTTTAAGGTTGGACTTTCCATCGTAGCTATTGCCACACCTTATCCGATCAATAGAAAAAGAGAGAGTGTCAAGAACAACTGTAGGGAAAATAGCTTTGGTTCCATTCAAATATTGATTTCCTTTAGTACAAATTTGAATGGGCGGAAGTTGTTTCTGATTGGAAACAGTGCTTGTATTGCAAATTGAGCATGTATTGCACTTTTTGCCAGCAGGACTGTGTTGGCTATGGTGCCATGCCATTAGTTGATGTGACAGGATTGATGTGTTTAATGTTACTGTTAGACCTGACAGTCTTAGGGTGGTCACCCCTAACTTTTTGCCTGCCTCTCTCCACTTTTTGGACACTGTTTTTGCTGGCTTTTAGACTCTGCGCACTTTACCACTGCTAACCAGTGCTAAAGTGCATATGCTCTCTCTCTTAAAACATGGTAACCTTGAATCATACCTGATTGGACTATTAATTTACTTATAAGTCCCTAGTAATGTGCACTCTATGTGCATAGGGCCGGTAGATTAAATGCTACTAGTGGGCCTGCAGCACTGGTTATGCCACCCACTTAAGTAGCCCCTTTCCCTTGTCTCAGGCCTGCCATTGCAAGGCCTGTGTGTGCAGTTTCACTGTCACCTCGACTTGGCATTTAAAAGTACTTGCCAAGCCTAAACCTCCCCTTTCTCCACATATAAGTCACCTCTAATGTGTGCCCTAGGTAACCCCTAGAGCAGGGTGCTGTGTGGGTGAAAGGCAGGACATGTACCTGTGTAGTTTACATGTCCTGGTAGTGTAAGACTCCTAAATTCGTTTTTGCACTACTGTGAGGCCTGCTCCCTTCATAGGCTAACATTGGGGCTGCCCTCATACAGTATTGAAGTGGTAGGTGCTGATCTGAAAGGAGTAGGAAGGTCATATTTAGTATGGCCAGAATGGTAATATAAAGTCCTGCTGACTGGTGAAGTTGGATTTAATATTACTATTCTAGAAATGCCACTTTTAGAAAGTGAGCATTTCTTTGCACTTAAATCTTTCTGTGCCTTACAATCCATGTCTGGCTGGGCTTAGTTGACAGCTCCTTGTGCATTCACTCAGACACACCCCAAACACAGGGTACTCAGCCTCACTTGCATACATCTGCATTTTGAATGGGTCTTCCTGGGCTGGGAGGGTGGAGGGCCTGCTCTCACACAAAGGACGCCACACCCCCTACTGGGACCCTGGCAGACAGGATTGAACTGAAAGGGGACCTGGTGCACTTCTTAGCCACTCTTTGAAGTCTCCCCCACTTGAAAGGCTCATTTGGGTATAAAACAGGGCCTCTGCCCTACCTCATCAGACACTTGCTGGAGAAGAAACCTGAACCAGAACCTGCATCCTGCCAAGAAGAACTGCCTGGCTGCCTAAAGGACTCACCTGACTGCTTTCTACAAAGGACTGCTGCCTTGCTGTTGCCCTGCTGCCTTGCTGAACTCTTGTCTGGCTGTAAAAGTGCTCTCCAAAGGCTTGGATAGAGCTTGCCTCCTGTTCCCTGAAGTCTCAGGACCAAAAAGACTTCTCTTTTTCACTTGTACGCTTCGTGCGCTGAAATTTTCGACGCACAGCTTGTTCCGCGGTGAGAAAAATGCTGCACACCGACGCGGATCGACGCGACGCCTTCGGGACGACCAGAACTTCGACGCACGGCCTCGCAAGGACAACGCCGCCCGACCTCCAGAGGAGAAATCGACGCGACACCTGCCGTGAGTGCGAAACTTCGACGCACAGCCCCGCAGAATGACGCGCAGCAGGTAAACAAGCAGGAGAATCCACACACAGACCCGGGACATCTGGTAATCCCCGCGAGCCACAGAAAGAGACTGTCCGCGCGCCGGAAAAACGACATACGACTTCCCCGCGTGAAAAATAACTACGCAAGTCCGTGTGTGCTGGGGAGAAATCGACGCACACACCCTTTTTCCACGTATCTCTTCTTCTGTGGCCCTCTGAGGAGATTTTCCACTCCAAACAAGGTACTTTGTGCTTGAAAGAGACTTTGTTTGCTTTTTAAAGACTTAAGACACTTTATATCACTTTTCAGTGATATCTCTACAAATTCACATTGCAACTTTATTTGTTTTGACCTACAATTATCCTGATAAATATTATATATTTTTCTAAACACTGTGTGGTGTATTTTCTGTGGTGCTATATGGTGGTATTGTATGATTTATTGCACAAATACTTTACACATTGCCTTCTAAGTTAAGCCTGACTGCTCGTGCCAAGCTACCAGAGGGTGGGCACAGGATAAGCTTGGATTGTGTGTGACTTACCCTGACTGGAGTGAGGGCTTTTGCTTGGACAGGGGGTAACCTGACTGCCAACCAAAAACCCCCTTTCTAACATTGGTGATCAGCGGTGAGGATAGGACTTGTATTTGTGCAGTGACATACAGTAGCTAAGTAGTTCACTACCTACCCACAGTTGAAGATCAACTTGATTTTTATCTCTTTTTGCAAATTCGTTTTTTTCCTGACAATTTTCAAAAACGAAATCCTCACTCAACATGTCTCTGACTGGGTCTCAGATAGGAGACTTTGACCTAGTCCTGCTGGATACATATACGGTCAAACAATTAAAGGGATTCTGCAGGGCAATGAGGGTACCCACCCAAGTGGCCTCCAAAAAGGAGGACTTTCAAGTGGCGCTGAGGGCCTGGGCAGAAGCCCATTTAGAAGAGGATGATGAGGAAGAGGAGCCAGAAAATGGCCCCTCAGAGGATTTGTTACTATCTGTGGATGGTGTTACCACTGCAATTGTGCCCCCTTCCAGACCAGGGAACAGTGTCTCTGTGCAAATCCTGACCGCAGAGGAAAGGAGAGAGGAAAGGGAGTTCCAATTGCAAATGGCAAAACTGAAAATTGAGGCTCAACAGGAGGAAAGATGCAGGGGTCCAAACGAGGAACTTCCTGTGAAAAATGCCGTTATATAAGGCTGTGGGAGTTAATCACCGAAGGGCCTGGGCCCTAGCCCTCCTTATGTAGAAGTACTGTGCTGAGAAATTGTGAAAAACCCACTTGGACAGGATCATCAATCAAGTTCAACGCATTATTTATTGTGAAATATAGAGGCAAGGTCTTCTTTAACACATAATTGTTCAGCCAAAGTTCATCGAGGTATCAGCCAACACGTGTTTCGCCCCTTATTGCAGGTAAGCCAGGGCTTTCTCAAGGCTGTGAAAAATATGTGTAAAGATATATGTAATAAAATATAATAAAGTACAAGAAAAAAGTTATACTATCGAAGAGTGCTACCAAGATGTGATTGTTGTTGAAACAGGCAAGTAAGTCAATCAGCCTTATCTATTTGTGCTCCCCAAATAGTGAAAAAAGAGAAGTATTTGAAGAGACAAGCTCTTAATAGACTTCAGAGACAAATATTAATATGATTGGCTATTAGAAAGGAAAAAGATTAGATAAGAATAAGAATGATCCATTATAAGAACGTCGTAAAATAGAAAAGGTACTTGAAAAAATAACCCCATTGGTTAATATAAAACTGACCAGTGAATGAGAGCATGCTGGCACTCTCGTGATTTTAGTAGGAGATCAAACTAATTGAGAAGGTAGAAAAGTTTAGTGAAGAATAATCAAAGTAAATATACAAATAAATTCGAAATGAATGCATACCAAATCATATAGGGTAAGAACATCCTCAGATACAAATATCAGTTCATGTTGATCTAAGTACAAAAATGTACATAGCATTTAGGAGGACTAGTTTGCAGGAATAGATGTAAAATAAAAAAATATAAAAATAAAGATAGATATAAAAGTTCTATCATACACCAAGGAGAAAGAAAAATATTGTAAGTCTGTATGGAGAAGTACAATATCTAACTCAAATCTATTCATCAAAGCATCAAGGGATACAGCAAAGTCCAATATCAATTCGATTATTAAGAAGTTCATAAATTGAAGGAAACGTCAGATGAATTTCGGAAGTACCACAATGGAAAAAGTCCAAATCACATAACAGTGGATTCAATAGAAAACAAAGTAAGAGCCCCTGAGCGACCATCAATTAAAAGTAAAGCTGCTTTGGGGAAATGTTCACCCAATCTCCATTACGCGATGTCAAGTACATGCATTACATACTCGCTTGGTGCACAATAATAATACAGAACATGTGTAAAGAAATTCTTGAGAATACAGTAGTTAAACTCAAGACTGGCAAGACGAAAATAAGATGGTGCCTAGAATAGACAATTATTTCTTTGAAGACTAATTTTTAGAGGTCGGATAGTACTCCCTATATAGGCTTTTTGGCAGGGACACCAAATTGAGTAGACAACATTGATGCTCTCACATTTAACAAAGTCCTTGATCCTGAAATCCTTGCCGTTAAGGTTGATTGTAGTAGATCTGTTGAGTCCAAGTTTACAAATTGAACATTTGGTGCAGGTAAAAAACCCCTTTGGTTGTGAAATGTGCGATGAGCGACTTTTGCCCTCTTAAAAATGGCGGCACCTTTTTTCATGATATCCAGACCCTTTTAGTCCTTCCTCTGTTTTTACAACTTTGATCAGAGGAAGGACCACAGATTTTAAAACGCGGAGATTTGCATCGCGTACTGGCGATTTACCGCGGGACGCGAGGAAAGGCACCCTTCATTTCTAGCTCGGTAAGATTTTCTTTGGAAACCGCTTGCCCGTATTTTTAGAATTAAAGGCCATTTTAGGGTCGCATTTTTCGTCTTCAAATAAATAATTGTCTATGCTAGGCACCATCTTATTTTCGTCTTGCCAGTCTTGAGTTTAAATACTGTATTCTCAAGAATTTCTTTACACATGTTCTGTATTATTATTGTGCACCAAGTGAATATGTAATGCATGTACTTGACATCGCGTAGTGGAGATTGGGTGAACATTTCTCCAAAGCAGCTTTACTTTTAATTGATGGTCGCTCAGGGGCTCTTACTTAGTTTTCTATTGAATCCACTGTTATGTGATTTGGACTTTTTCCATTGTGGTACTTCCGAAATTCATCTGACGTTTCCTTCAATTTATGAACTTCTTAATAACCGAATTGATATTGGACTTTGCTGTATCCCTTGATGCTTTGATGAATAGATTTGAGTTAGATATTGTACTTCTCCATACAGACTTACAATATTTTTCTTTCTCCTTGGTGTATGATAGAACTTTTATATCTATCTTTATTTTTATATTTTTTTATTTTACATCTATTCCTGCGAACTAGTCCTCCTAAATGCTATGTACATTTTTGTACTTAGATCAACATGAACTGATATTTGTATCTGATGATGTTCTTACCCTATATGATTTGGTATGCATTCATTTCGAATTTATTTGTATATTTACTTTGATTATTCTTCACTAAACTTTTCTACCTTCTCAATTAGTTTGATCTCCTACTAAAATCACGAGAGTGCCAGCATGCTCTCATTCACTGGTCAGTTTTATATTAACCAACGGGGTTATTTTTTCAAGTACCTTTTCTATTTTACGACATTCTTATAATGGATCATTCTTTTTCTTATCTAATCTTTTTCTTTCTAATAGCCAATCATATTAATATTTGTCTCTGAAGTCTATTAAGAGCTTGTCTCTTCAAATACTTCTCTTTTTTCACTATTTGGGGAGCACAAATAGATAAGGCTGATTGACTTACTTGCCTGTTTCAACAACAATCACATCTTGGTAGCACTCTTCGCTAGTATAAGTTTTTTCTTGTACTTTATTATATTTTATTACATATATCTTTACACATATTTTTCACAGCCTTGAGAAAGCCCTGGCTTACCTGCAATAAGGGGCGAAACACGTGTTGGCTGATACCTCGATGAACTTTGGCTGAACAATTATGTGTTAAAGAAGAACTTGCCTCTATATTTTACAATAAATAATGCGTTGAACTTGATTGATGATACTGTCCAAGTGGGTTTTTCACCATTTCTCAGCTCAACAGGAGGAAAGAAGGGCAGAGAGAGAAGCCAAGCAAGCTGAGGCTGAAAGAGCAGCCAAACAGATTGAAGCTGAAAGAGCTGAAGCTGCAGCTGAGAGAGCCTTGGCTCAAAAGAAACTGTTATTGGCTCATGAACTGAGTCTCAAGGAGCTGGATCTCAAGGCAAAGCAGTCTGAATCCAGCAATAATGGTGGCAGCATACTGACAGGACCTGCTGGAGAAAAGAAGGTTCGTATACCCAAAAATGTGGTGCCCAGTTTTGTGGTGGGAGATGACATAGATAAATGGTTAGCTGCTTATGAGGTTGCACTAAGGGCTCATGAGGTTCCTGAAGGGCAATGGGGGGTAGCTATGTGGGGTTATGTACTGCCATTGGGGAGGGACACACTTCTCACATTGGATCAACCTGATCAAAACACATACCCACTTCAGAAAGCCACTTTACTTGCCAAGTTTGGGCTGACCCCTGAGGTATACCGTCAGAGGTTCAGGGAGAGCACCAAACAAACCACACAAACATGGGTAGATTTCTTTGACTTCTCCAGTAAGGCACTGAATGGATGGGTGCGGGGCAACAAAGTAGATGATTATAAAGGGTTATATGACTTGATTCTGAGAGAGCATATGCTTAATACTACTTTTACAGAGTTGCACCAGCACTTAGTGGATAGTAAGCTGACTGATCCCAGGAAACTTGCTGAGGAGGCGGACCTCTGGGTTAGCACCAGAGTGTCCAAGAAGGTACCTGGGGGGGACACCCACAAAGGGGGTCAGGGTTCCCAACAGAGGAAAGAGGGGGGAGATAAACTTACAGATAAGGAACTCTCCAAAGGCCCCCAAAAGAATTCCCAGGGAGGGGGTGGCAACCATTCCTTTTCCAGATTTGGGAAAAAGCCAGGGACATATGATAGGTCAGGAAAATCCAACCCCAAATGCATGGAGTGTTACCAGTATGGTCACTATAAAGGCGACCCCCAGTGCTCCAAACGGGCACCGTCCACTACCGGACATACACCTGGGTTGACTAATATAGCGCTCGGGGGGGAGATGGACCCAGATAGCTTTGGGGAACAGGTAGAGATTTCCCTAGTGTCCCTGGGAGAAGGAGAAATGGTGCCCAAAGCCCACATGCCCCAAAATACTTCCAAGTACAGGTAGTGGGTCACCATTGATGGGCAGAAGGTGGAGGCTCTGCGTGACACAGGAGCCAGTATGACTACTATCAAGAGTCAGCTGGTGTCAACGGAGCAGATAGTCCCTAATACATTCCACCAGGTCATAGTCGCTGACAATCGTGAGAGTCACCTACCGGTGGCTCTCGTTCCCTTTGAGTGGGGGGGGGGTCTCTGGTACTCTGAAAGTAGCTGTGAGTCCTGCCATGCCTGTAGATTGTCTGTTAGGCAATGATCTTGAGCATACTGCTTGGAAAGAAGTGGAGCTCAGATCTCACCTGGAGATGTTAGGGTTACCTGAGTGGGTCTGCATGACCACACGGTCCGTGGCTGACCGAGAGGGAAGTCAAGGGCGTCTGGAGCCTGGAACAATGGCCCAGACAGCTGCCAAGAGGAGGGGCGCGGGAAACCGGCCCCAGAAGTTCCCGCAGTGGTTGACGGGGCTCCTGAGGAGGAGGCTCCCGAGCCAACTGGGGAAGACATTGCCACCCTACGTGATCTACCTGAGCTTGCTGGCTGGCAAGTTGAGGGTGGACCCACCAGGAAGGAATTCTGCAAGGCGCAGAAAGAATGTCCCACTCTGGAGGATCTGAGGAAGCAAGCCTCAGACCAGGCGGCAGGTGAAGCCTCTGGCGATCACCACATATATTGGGAGAATGAACTCCTCTACAGTGAGCCTAAGGTTCCGGCCTTTGGGGCAGCGCGTACGTTGGTGGTCCCCCAGTGTTACCGAACCTTCCTACTGGGTCTGGCTTACGACATTCCCCTGGCAGGACATTTGGGGCAAGGCAAGACCTTTGACAGGCTTGTCACCCAGTTTTATTGGCCCAGAATGAGGACAAACTCAGATAAGTTCTGCAGATCTTGTCCTACCTGCCAGGCCAGTGGTAAAGCAGGAAAAAGGGTTAAAACCCCCCTGATTCCACTTCCTGTCGTTGGCACCCCCTTTGAAAGGGTGGGCATCGACATTGTTGGACCATTGGACCCCAAAACTGCCTTAGGCAACAGGTTCATCCTGGTTTTGGTGGACCATGCCACCCGTTACCCAGAGGCAATCCCTCTGAGGACTGTAACTGCACCGGTGGTGACCAGAACTCTGATGGGGATATTTACCCGTGTGGGATTCCCAAAGGAGATAGTGTCTGACAGAGGCACTAACTTCATGTCTGCATACATGAAGTCTCTGTGGGATGCGTGTGGTGTAACCTACAAGTTCACCACACCTTATCACCCCCAGTCTAATGGTCTTGTGGAGAGATTCAACAAGACCTTGAAAGGCATGATTGGTGGCCTCCCTGAGGCCATGAGGCATAAATGGGACGTCCTCTTACCATGCCTTCTCTTTGCTTACAGAGAGGTCCCCCAGAGGGGGGTGGAGTTCAGTGCCTTTGAGCTTCTCTATGGGTACCCTGTCAGGGGACCCTTAAGCATTGTCAAGGAGGGGTTGGAGAATGCTCCAAAGGCACCCCCTCAGGATGTGGTCAGCTACATGTTGGCCCTCCGCAACCAGATGACCCGCTTCTGGAAAGAGGCCCAAAGTAATCTTGAGGCCAGTCAAGAGGTAATGAAACGCTGGTATGACCAGAAGGCCACCCTGGTAGAGTTTCAACCTGGAGACAAAGGGGGTCATTCCGACTCCCGCCGGCGGCGGTAACCGCACGCCCGACGGGAGCCGCCGAATGACCGCCCCAGCCATTCTGGCTTTCCCGCTGGGCTGGCGGGCGACCGCCAGAAGGCCGCCCGCCGGCCCAGCGGGAAAGCGCCTTCAACGAGGAAGCCGGCTCCGAATGGAGCCGGCGGAGTTGAAGGCGTGCGACGGGTGCAGTGGCACCCGTCGCGATTTTCAGTGTCTGCTTGGCAGACACTGAAAATCAATGTGGGGCCCTGTTAGGGGGCCCCTGCAGTGCCCATGCCATTGGCATGGGCACTGCAGGGGCCCCCAGGGGCCCCACGACACCCGTTACCGCCATCCTGTTCCCAGCGGTGAAAACCGCCAGGAACAGGATGGCAGTAAGGGGGTCGGAATCCCCATGGTGGCGCTGCAAGCAGCGCCGCCGTGGAGGATTCCCTGGGGCAGCGGGAAACCGGCGGGACACCGCCGGTTTCCCGTTTCTGACCGCGGCGTCAGAATGCCCATAAAAGCACCGCCAGCCTGTTGGCGGTGCTTCTGCGGTCGTTGGCCCTGGCGGTCGGTGACCGCCAGGGTCAGAATGACCCCCAAAGTGTGGGTAATGGAGCCTGTAGAGCCTAGAGCTCTCCAGGACCGCTGGTCTGGCCCATTTGAAGTAAAGGAGTGAAAAGGGGAGGCCACTTACCTAGTGGACCTCCAAACCCCTAGGAACCCCCTAAGGGTGCTCCATGTTAACCGACTAAAGGCTAATTTTGAGAGGTCTGAGTTCAACATGCTTCTGGTCACAGATGAAGGAATGGAAGAGGAGAGTGAACCTCTCCCCGACCTCCTCTCTGCCCAAGAAGGTGATGGGTCAGTGAAAGGGGTCATTCTTTCTGACTCCCTGACTCTAAACCTGAAAGGAGACTGCTATGAGCTGTTGGAGCAGTTCTCTCCCCTGTTCTCCCTTACTCCTGGACTGACCCACCTCTGTGTTCATGACATTGACACCGGTGACAGTCTCCCTGTGAAGAACAAAATTTACAGGTTATCGGATAAGGTGAAGGCCAGCATCAAGGAGGAGGTCTCCAAGATGTTAGCTCTAAGGGTTATCGAGAAATCCAGTAGTCCCTGGGCCAGCCCAGTGGTGTTGGTCCCTAAGGCTACTGCCCCAGGTGCGAAGCCAGAACTCCGGTTCTGTGTGGACTACCGGGGTCTCAACTCAGTCACACGGACTGATGCTCACCCCATCCCCCGAGCTGATGAGCTCGTTGACAGGCTGGGCGCTGCCAAGTTCCTGAGTACGTTTGATCTTTCTTCAGGGTACTGGCAGATCGCCCTGACTGAGGGGGCTAAAGAAAGATCCGCGTTTTCAACCCCTGATGGCCATTACCAGTTCGGGGTGATGCCGTTTGGATTGAAAAATGCCCGCTACCTTCCAACGGTTGGTTAACGGGGTCCTAGCTGGCAAGGATGCCTTCTGTGCAGCCTACCTGGATGACATAGCTGTCTACAGTTCCAGCTGGGAGGAACACCTGCTCCACCTCAAGGAGGTGCTTCAGGCCCTGCAACAGGCAGGCCTGACCATCAAGGCTAGTAAGTGCCAGATTGGCCAGGGTTCCGTGGTGTACTTGGGACACCTACTGGGTGGTGGCAAGGTGCAGCCACTCCAGGCCAAGATTGAAACTATCAAGGCCTGGCAACCACCTAGAACTCAGACTGAGGTGAGAGCCTTTTTAGGCCTCACAGGATACTACCGCAGATTTGTCAAGGGCTATGGTACCATTGTGTCACCCTTGACAGAACTCACTTCCAAGAAACAACCTAGGTTGGTGAATTGGACAGAGGCTTGTCAGAAAGCCTTTGACTCCCTGAAGGAAGCCATGTGCACGGCCCCCGTGCTCAAGGCCCCTGACTACTCCCAGGAATTTATTGTGCAGACAGACGCTTCAGAGCATGGCATAGGGGCAGTCCTAGCACAGCTAAATGAGGAAGGCCTAGACCAACCAGTAGTCTTTATTAGCAGAAGGCTATTACCACGGGAACAGAGGTGGATTGCTATTGAGAGAGAAGCTTTTGCTGTGGTCTGGGCACTGAAGAAGCTAAGACCCTACCTGTTTGGGACTCACTTCCGGGTTCAGACAGACCACAGGCCCCTCAGATGGCTCATGCAGATGAGGGGTGAGAATCCAAAACTCTTGAGGTGGTCCATTTCCCGTACAGGGGATGGACTTTACTGTGGAACATCGCCCAGGGGTTGACCACGCCAATGCTGATGGTCTCTCCAGATACTTCCGCCTTAGCGATGAGAGCTCCCAGGAGGTCGGGTAGCTCTCCCCACTTTCAGCTGGGGGGGACACATGTTAGACTTGACAGCCTTAGGGTGGTCACCCCTAACTTTTTGCCTGCCTCCCTCCACTTTTTGGACACTGTTTTTGCTGGCTTTAAGACTCTGCGCACTTTACCACTGCAAACCAGTGCTAAAGTGCATATGCTCTCTCCCTTAAAACATGGTAACCTTGAATCATACCTGATTGGACTATTAATTTACTTATAAGTCCCTAGTAATGTGCACTCTATGTGCATAGGGCCAGTAGATTAAATGCTACTAGTGGGCCTGCAGCACTGGTTGTGCCACCCACTTAAGTAGCCCCTTTCCCTTGTCTCAGGCCTGCCATTGCAAGGCCTGTGTGTGCAGTTTCACTGTCACCTCGACTTGGCATTTAAAAGTACTTGCCAAGCCTAAACCTCCCCTTTCTCCACATATAAGTCACCTCTAATGTGTGCCCTAGGTAACCCCTAGAGCAGGATGCTGTGTGGGTGAAAGGCAGGACATGTACCTGTGTAGTTTACATGTCCTGGTAGTGTAAAACTCCTAAATTCGATTTTGCACTACTGTGAGGCCTGCTCCCTTGATAGGCTAACATTGGGGCTGCCCTCATACAGTATTGAAGTGGTAGCTGCTGATCTGAAAGGAGTAGGAAGGTCATATTTAGTATGGCCAGAATGGTAATATAAAGTCCTGCTGACTGGTGAAGTTGGATTTAATATTACTATTCTAGAAATGCCACTTTTAGAAAGTGAGCATTTCTTTGCACTTAAATCTTTCTGTGCCTTACAATCCACGTCTGGCTAGGCTTAGTTGACAGCTCCTTGTGCATTCACTCAGACACACCCCAAACACAGGGTACTCAGCCTTACTTGCATACATCTGCATTTTGAATGGGTCTTCCTGGGCTGGGAGGGTGGAGGGCCTGCTCTCACACAATGGACTGCCACACCCCCTACTGGGACCCTGGCAGACAGGATTGAACTGAAAGGGGACATGGTGCACTTCTTAGCCACTCTTTGAAGTCTCCCCCACTTGAAAGGCACATTTGGGTATAAAACAGGGCCTCTGCCCTACCTCATCAGACACTTGCTGGAGAAGAAACCTGAACCAGAACCTGCATCCTGCCAAGAAGAACTGCCTGGCTGCCTAAAGGACTCACCTGACTGCTTTCTACAAAGGACTGCTGCCTTGCTGTTGCCCTGCTGCCTTGCTGAACTCTTGTCTGGCTGTAAAAGTGCTCTCCAAGAGCTTGGATAGAGCTTGCCTCCTCTTCCCTGAAGTCTCAGGACCAAAAAGACTTCTCTTTTTCACTTGTACGCTTCGTGCGCCGAAATTTTCGACGCACAGCTTGTTCCGCGGCGAGAAAAACGCCACACACCAACGCGGATCGACGCGACGCCTTCGGGACGACCAGAACTTCGACGCACGACCTCGCAAGGACAACGCCGCCCGACCTCCAGAGGAGAAATCGACAAGACGCCTGCCGTGAGTGCGAAACTTCGACGCACAGCCCTGCAGAACGACGTGCAGCCGGTAAACAAGCAGGAGAATCCACGCACAGACCCGGGACATCTGGTAATCCCCGCGATCCACAGAAAGAGACTGTCAACGTGCCAGAAAACGACTCACGACTTCCCCGCGTGAAAAATAACAACGCAAGTCCGTGTGTGCTGGGGAGAAATCGACGCACACACCCTTTTTCCACGTATCTCTGCTTCTGTGGCCCTCTGAGGAGATTTTCCACTCCAAACCAGGTACTTTGTGCTTGAAAGAGACTTTGGGGGTGATTCTGATTCTGGCGGGCGGCGGAGGCCGCCCGCCAGAATTCCACCCCCATTATACCGCTCCGCGGTCAGAAGACCGCGGAGGGTATTATGAGTTTTTCCCTGGGCTGGCGGGCGGTCTCCAAAAGACCGCCCGCCAGCCCAGGGAAAAACTCCCTTCCCACGAGGATGCCGGCTCGTAATCGAGCCGGCGGAGTGGGAAGGTGTGACGGGTGCATTTGCACCCGTCGCGTATTTCACTGTCTGCCAAGCAGACAGTGAAATACTTGTAGGGGCCCTCTTACGGGGGCCCCTGCAGTGCCCATGCCAGTGGCATGGGCACTGCAGGGGCCCCCAGGGGCCCCGCGACCCCCCCTACCGCCATCCGGTTCCCGGCGGGCGGACCGCCGGGAACTGGATGGCGGTAGGGGGGGTCGGAATCCCCTCGGCGGCGCAGCTAGCTGCGCCGCCTTGGAGGATTCAACAGGGCAGCGGTACACTGGCGGGAGCCCGCCAGTGTTGCCGGTCTGACCGCGGCTTTACCGCCGCGGTCAGAATGCCCTGCGGGGCACCGCCGGCCTGTCGGCGGTGCTCCCGCCGACCCTGGCCCCGGCGGTCTAAGACCGCCGGGGTCAGAATCACCCCCTTTGTTTGCTTTTTAAAGACTTAAGACACTTTATATCACTTTTCAGTGATATCTCTACAAATTCACATTGCAACTTTATTCGTTTTGACCTACAATTATCCTGATAAATATTATATATTTTTCTAAACACTGTGTGGTGTATTTTTGTGGTGCTATATGGTGGTATTGTATGATTTATTGCACAAATACTTTACACATTGCCTTCTAAGTTAAGCCTGACTGCTCGTGCCAAGCTACCAGAGGGTGGGCACAGGATAATCTTGGATTGTGTGTGACTTACCCTGACTAGAGTGAGGGCTTTTGCTTGGACAGGGGGTAACCTGACTGCCAACCAAAAAACCCCTTTCTAACAGTTACAAACAAAGGCTGTAAGTCTGGCGTATTTATTGTGAAAAGCATACCTTAAAACCCACAGTCTCTAAAGGTGGATTGTCATTACACTGAAGCTTGCAGATGGTACTTTGTTAGAAGCAGTTTCTGATGAGCATATTTGACAAGGGTTTGGGTGATGGACTTTTTCCCTGTGACTATCCCTCAGATTTGCACTTTGAGAATCCTTGGAATGCTGTTACAAGAACGATAGCATATTGTTTTGCCAATTGTAATTTTGTACATATTTGCATTTTTTGCTATGTGAGAAAGTTTATGCTGTATAGAGTAGACAATCCTTATGGTTACAAGTCTGTGATAAGGGCTCCAGGCCTCACTAGATAACTGAAAGAAGTTATGGAAAGGCCAAAAAGCTTATGGTAAACTTTTTTTGTGAAAATGTTCAAAAATGCATTAAGCCTGACTTATTTGTTATGAAAATGATATGTTAAAGCCAATAGGCCTAAAAGTGGATTGTTTTTAAACTGGGATAGTGCCTGTTGACAGAGATTTGGCTTCATAGATTCTCCCAGGTTACTTCAGTAGGTAAGGGGGTTTGTGTTTGATTTCCCCCTCTGTCAAACCTTATGCATAGAACATTTGCTCTTTGATAATCCTTGTTTACCCTCTTAGAATCAGTTCAATGTCGTCTTGGCAACTATAAGTGTATATTTATGATTTGTTGTGTTCCTGAGAGTTGCAGTGTGAGAATCTTATGCAGAATTCAACAGGCCTGAGACAGATTTGGTGAAATGCCAGTAAAGAGGCTATTGGCTTGATGTGTTATTCGGGGGAAACATATGGCAGATGGCATAGTTCTAATATGATTGTAATAAAATGGTCAGACCTTCTAGATTTGTTATATATCTATATGACAAATCTTGTATGTCTGACCATTTTATTGTGAATTGCATTTATTAAAGCCAATAGGTGCTTAATGGTGGATTGTTGCTACACCATGTTGAAGGTGGTAAACTGGTATTATGTTGCATTGAATGTCAGGGATTACCATAGCAGGGAAGGGTTTTGGTGTTACCGTCATTGAACAACACTTGGGATAGACGATTTGCAGTGTGGTAATTCTAGGTTCTTTTCAGGGGGAGTTGATATATTGTTTCACAAACTGCAATTTTGTATAAACGTGTAGTTTCATGACTTTCTGATGTTGCCAGCTTATGTGCAATATAGCAGGACTTAGTTGGTTATGTTGACAATTCAGTGATAAAACAGTACGCCTGATATATTTATTGGAGAAAGCTATGTCAGATGCCATAGATCGAATTTTAATATTATGAAAGATTACTGCAAAGTCAGTAGGCCTGGTATATTAATTATAAAGAGTATATATTACGTCATATAGGCCAATAAGAGTGAATTGATAGTACACTGTGTTAATGCCTATAGACAGACATTTTGATACATAGAGAGAGGTAAGGAAGGATTTAGCATTGATTACTTTCTTTGACAATCCCTGTCGGTAGAACAAATGCATTATGATAATCCTCACCAGGCCTCTAAGGAGGGCCTGGCACATGTAGTTGTATTCTAGACACTTGCAAATAAATAAACAAAGGGTATTTGGGCTAGTCATATACTGTTTGCTCGAGTGCAATTTGGATTCTGTGTCCTCATCACGACTGCATATTGCATGGGGAACTTGGATAGCTCTATTTCTGTGAGAAACAACATTTTGTCTGATTGGATGTGCCTGTTCACCCGAAAATGAGTGTGATTCAGTGTCTGGGCTGGTGGCCATTCCTTGTTTTGTCCATTATTTCCTTCTGTATGCCTTTCTACAGACAGTCTAGCCAGGCATTTTGCTTGTCACACATTTTAACTCCAGTGTGCTGTATTCATTGAGGCCACAGTTTCTAAATGGGGTGTTCATATTGGAATTGCATTGTCCATTGTGTATCACTGCTGTACTGTTCCAAGGGTACCACCATGTTTAGAAGCATTATGTTGGCCGCCTTTCAGAAGTAAAGCAATGACACACGATACACTTTTATGCTCAAAGATGGCCGTCCACCGCAATGTAATTAAGCAGCCCTCTTGGAATAGTGCTCTACATAGTGTGTTATTATTTTTATTGCTCAAGATGGCCATCAAGGTGCTCCAAATAGTGGCAGGTATGCTACAGCTTTGAAACAGCAGCAGTACATTATGCACACTACCACTATGGCACGTGCACCCACTGCTATGTTCAATTTCATTTTTGTACTGCAAACATATACCCACCATGTTTAGATAGTGACATGTTCTCTTTTTCTACAGTTATTCTATTAATGTATCTTCCCTGTGCTTGTTGATAGTGTGTGTCTATTTTATTGTGCATCAGTAATTGGATCAATACAAGAATAAGTCAGTGGGTGGATGAATGGATGTGTGAGTGCAAGGATGATTGACAGTGCATGTATGATGGCTTTTTTAATGCCTAATTTCAGTCACTTGAAGTGATACTTTTAGTTATAAGCCACACCAATTGGTATTGACAATCTTTTGTTAATATGTTTACTTGCTAGCAGACTATAGAGGAGCAGATGTCCTCCATTGCTAGTAGCCTATACTTGTGCCAACGTCTGTTTCAGTAAAAGTTCAGGCGTTTAACGTTATAACTGTTTCTTAAAACATAGTTTGGAGTCTTACCTAGTTACTCAAAGTAGGTTATTATTTTGCAGGTGCCACTGCATTTGTCCTGAATGAGTTGTCTTGCTGTCTAAATAACAGTTTCAGTGTGCAGGCAATTTTGAAAAAATGCAGTATCACTTTCTAAAAGTCCTTTCAGTTAAGCCCATTCCATAACTTCAGGTTATATAACTAACACAACATTGCTCTAATAGTTGCTTTTCCGTTATTTATGGCACCTGAAACAAACAAAAAATAAAGTTAAGGGCAGCCATGTATGGTACAAACGTCATTCCTATAAACCCATCCTGTCTCCATCTCACCTTGCCGGACTCAATTCATCATTAAAATACCCTTTCAGTAGTGTACAATTCTTCAACATGCTTGTTAACCATACATCACCAATATTTTCCATCCTTGCAAGCCTCACAGGTACCTGAGATTGCCATCTGTGAACTACCAGTTGATACACACTGAAACTATTTGGTGGAAGAGCCCTCAATATACAAAAAACATCAATCTAGGGGACCAGAGGTATTCAGTGCTTAATTTGTAAAAAAAGGTGCTGGTGTCGAAAGCCCTCCGCGGCTGCTGCAATTAAATGTGTGAACACGGAACACTGAGGCGGCGTAATCCTTAAACCATCTCGGGCCTCTTCAATCCATATAAAGCCTCTGCCTACCCCTTCAGATCATACTTGCAGCTTTCTACTTTCTCCCTTTATGACGCTTTTTCGTTTTTCTCTTCCTCCGTCTTTCCCATATTTTTTTTGCCCGCAGCAAAAGCTTGAAGCAGAAGAATAAGCCCCGGCCCTTAAAAATAAGTGCCGGTGCTCAGCACCGGAAACAACAAGCACAAATTAAGCACTGGAGGTATTGCTTCTCATTTGGAACTCTACGGGTGCATGGGAGCGGTACTTCAAAACCACTTGTGCTGAGCTTCTTTCAGGCAAGGAAGGATGGCGATGTCAAAAGCAGGTCGCTGGAAACAAACCCAGACTCCAGATTGAAGCTGGGAGTCTTTAATTTCTCCATAAAATAATTTCCAGCAAGGAACCAAATGGAGACCAGAAAAACCTCTCAAATGTCCAGGCCAAGCAGAAAGGTGAAGAGAAAGGGGAAGACAAGCAGGAAATGAGAAGACGGAAATTGCATGAATCCAGAGAGTGAGTAATCAAACAAGAACAATTGCGATGAACTAGACCTAACTCCACTCATAGAGTGGCAAACAGGATGTGGCAAAATCCAGGCATGGGTCTGCCATTTTAGATTGGGAAACTAAATTAATGATTAACACCCAAAAGGTTAATTAACAGTAAATACAATTATTCCAAGGATTTAAAGAAAATATAATTATTTAAGAATATGTGAATTATTTAAGTTGCAGTGCTTAAAAAAGCTGTGGTCCCAGAATATCTGCGTGCATGCAGCACTGCGGAGATGCTGGTAAGCAGGAAAGAATCACCCCATAACTCTGTGACTTGGCTGGGATCAAGCTACAACATGTGGGAAACACAGAAAATGGCCCAAAGGATGCCGCCATGCTCTGAGGCCTAAGGACATGCAAGTGGACACCGTCAAGCAGCCAGACCTGGAACGTGCCTTACCATGGGACAACAAAGGTAAGAGATAAACCCTTTTAGGTGGTCATTTCAGAGTGTCACTCCCATGTGGACTGGGGCTTCAGGCGCATGGAGAACACAATATGCAACGGAGTACCAGCAACAAATGACATTTCCCAGTGGACCAGACTTCTTTGATATGGTGTAAACATTCCTTGTGACACATGGCGTCTTTACTAGCCAGTTGTGATATAGTGTTGCTGCAGTGGATATTGGATTACCTTGTCAAAAACCAACTGATCCCCTGTACAATTTTAGGGAATGACACTAGGAAATGCACAGAAGTATTTCATGAAGTTGTGTTGTTAATGGAGATAAACTTTGAACAATTTGCTTAAATATTTGTGAACTCCACCAAGACTGGGGACATTTATGTTTAATATCAGTTATCCTGTGAAGGAACACGGTGGCTTCTTAATGTTGCTCATGCTATTTATGAATTCTAGTATGTATATAGAAAAAGAAGAATATTAAAACTGTCGATTAGTTTTCTCTACTACAAGAATCAAGAAGAAACTATAACTCATCCACCACAGAAAGTACGTTGTGACAAAGCCTTCAGAAGTTACTCAAGCTTTGTGAAGAAATGTTAGCATACATATATATATGAATAACAGTTTGGCCTCTATGGGAATTAGGAGCTATTTCTCACATCCACTTATCTCAGATACCCAGACTCAGTATGAGGTATCTACAGATGAAGAAATACTTATTGGTACTGTGGGAAATGGGGTTTCTGGTTGGCTAGGGTATGCGCCTAAGCCAGGCAGACCCTACCCACTCTAGTCAGGGAGTTACACATCCAAGATAACCTCTGCTCACCCCCTTGGTAGCGTGGTATGAGCAGTCAGGCCTATTCCAGAGGCAATGTGTAAAGCTTTTGCACAACACACACAATACACGTGACACACTATCCCCACCTCAAAGGAACCACAACACCAAGTTATATAAAAATAAACTATATTGTCCACAACATTATTAGACCAAACACAACATGTCAGTAATACCCTGCTACCCAAGCAGTTGTCAGAACATTACTCAGTACTATTATACTGCAGAAATCAGCAGTAGTCACATAACGCAGGTTCCTCATTATTCTGCAACATAAGCAGTAGTCAGGAAAAACATTTCCACAATAATGCACTTGTCATAACATCATCATAAATGCCCATACCAGGAACATTAGAAAATACATGGCAAGTCATAGAAACAGAAACACATGATGGTAAAACCCATATCACCAGGAATGCATAAGGTTATAATAAACATAGATGCCATAAAAGGAACACCGGGTTACCTTTGGCAAGTCATGAGAACATATCACCATAATTGTAGGGGACTCAGCAACCATATTACCATTATCAAAGCCGATATCATAAACGTAGTCTCTTTGTCCATAAAAGGGACAGTAGGGAATATATGGAGTATCAGCAAATAACCATCCACCACTAACACAGAGTGGAGTGAGCATATTCCTATGACAGCAAAAACCTGATCCTTCGAGCACCCACGCTTCCTTCGCATGCGGGCTAGCACCCTCAGGGTCAGCTCCTGTGCTCCCTACAGTGGAAAACAGTGCAAGGACAGGAACCCCCATTCGTCATTCGGGGGCCACCTTGTCCCCTTTATATTGCAGCTGGCTCGGGGGCTCTCCTACTAACTGGTGTGGGCGGGAAGGCACTGTTAGGCACTCTGCTCTTCAAGGGGAGACAACTCAGCGAGGGAATCTGGCACCCTCCATCCGAACGGCAAGACCTCCTGGGTCCGCCTCACATGGAGGGGATGCACAAAAGCAGCCACCCGTGTCTTTACACTGGGACTGCCAGCTCTGGGATCCCTTCCTCGGCGATAGCTGCCGTCTCCCCAGCTCCTGCCCAGGGGAGTTGGCCCCTCTGTCGGCTGTGACACAGCCACAAAGAATCCAGGCTCATGAAGGGGATGCCTGTTTGTGACCTGGGGGCACCTTTTTATGGCCTCCTGCACCCCAGGGGCACCACCAAGAGCGCATCTGCTGCTCCCACCTTCACCTTTTTCGTGCCCCAGGGGCATGTTACAGAGCACATTTTCGACATGCTCGTCCTCTTCCCAACGCCCGGGTTTTGGCGGTGATTTTTCAGTGGCAAAGCGCTCTTCAGGGCGCGATATTTGTAAAAGAAAGCGCCCTCCAGTTGCTTCAACACAAAAAGGAAGGTGCTCTCAGGGTGTTGTATCCATAGGAAAGAAAGCGCTTTTTCAGGCACTATGTCATAAAAAAGGAATTGCTCCTCATGTGCTTCAGTCAATTGCAGGGGTCAGGGGCCACAGCACCCAGCCCCTGGGGACACAAAGGTGTAGCACAGGGTGGCAGGGCCCAGCAACGAGCCAGCACAAAGGGGATCCAGACAGTGACAGTTCCTCCAAGTGACCAAGTAGGTCACAGGTCAGCACAGCAGCAGTAGTCCAAGGCGATTCCTGGTGAGTCCCTCCAGCAGCATTCTGTGTCCAGTTACAAGCATGTTAAAAGTGTCCCAAGTGTCTCCTTTTCATAGGGAAAACCCCATACTCATACTCAGTTTTGCACAAGTTTAACAAAGAGGGGGAGAGGAGGTTCCAACCAGTTACAACTGGTTCCAGGAGTGTCCCTTCTCTCTTCCAGCACAGGCTCCAGATTTCATTTGGGGGTAAACAAGCCCTTTGTGTGAGGCCAGGGCACAGCCTTTACAAATGAAAGTGTGCCTCGATTCTCCTTCTCTCAGCCCAGGATGACTATTCAAAAAGTAGATGTACCTCTGTGGCACAGCCACCCTCCCTGTGTACAGGCTGTCTGAAAGGTATGCACAAAGCCCAACTGTCACTCTGCCCAGACGTAGATCGTAGTCAAGCGGCAAAACACTAGTAGCATTTAAGTTACAGGCCCTGGGTATAGGGATCCCACTATACAAGAGACTTACAGGTAAATTAAATGTGTCTATTAGGTGTAAGACAATCATACCAACTTTAGACAGGAGAGCACCCGCACTTTAGCCCTGATCAGCAGTGATAAAATGCTCAGAGTCCTAGAACCAACAGCAAGAGGTCAGAAAAAATAGGAGGAAGGAGGCAAAAAGTCTGGGGATGAACCCTAAAAAAGGGTCAGGTCCAAAAGGTATTCTATTATAAGTGCATAAAAACATTGCAGCACATTGGTGGGTCCAAAAAATAAGGCACCTTCTTTAACAAAAAAGCAAACATCTTGCGCTGTGTTAAGAATCTCCAAAAAGTGCACATTTTGACAGTTCTCACAGCAGGCAGAAATGACCACTACAGACCTTTGGTGGGCACATTTAGATATGTCAAATGCTTGAAAAGTATTATTTAGATGTGGAAATTCACAACATCCTGGTGTTTTTATTAAGTTTGATAGCTCAGAGAAGATGTCTTTGTGCTGTCAAACACTTCGAACACTTAAGCATTTTGGTAATGTATGTCTGAGGTCCAGGACTGCTTTGGAAGTGTGAAGGGTGATTGATAATGTTAATTGACAATAAACATTGATTCAAATTAAAGTATGGGCAAAGAAAAGGATACCTGGCTATGTTGAGCATAGGAAAAAAAGAAAAGTAGCCACCATTTGTGAGGAGAAAATTCCTGGGGCATAAAGGACTTTGAATTCACATTTTCCAAAATCCCACTCATCCTTTGGTGGTTAGGTTTATAGAGAATAAAAAAAATGTGGGCTGGTCTGTCATGGTGCCGGGCCACCTGTAGGCTTCCAAAGTTGTGAGCCTTGCAAACACTTTTGGGGGCACCTACCCAGAAGGGGACACCCATTAAGCCCAAGACTAATGAATATCTGTGAGATCACTTTCTGCAAAGGGGTGCCATCATTTTGCATTCAGTCATTGAATGGATATGGAGTCTATTGGATAATAAGGGCCATATTTATACTTTTACGGGCGTCAAGTTCATACTTTGACGCACGGCAGCGCAAACCACTGGTGTCAGTAATTTTTTTTTACTCAAACCAATGCGTCATGTCGTAAAGAAAAACGACGTTAACGCGGCAAAAATTACTGTGAGCCGGTTTATGATGTCGCAAACCAGATTCACGTTGTTTTTTAACGCAATTGCATCAAAAAGCGGCACAAACACAGCAAAATGTGCTAAAGAGAGCCAAAATGGATCCCAGATGCTTGCACAGACCTCAGGAAGATGACAACAGGCCAGGAACTAGCCAGGAGGAACCACAGAAGATCCAGGACAGGGAGAAGAAGAAAAGAAATTGTCACTTCAGTGCAGAGAAGTAGGAAATTCTGGTGAAAGAGGTGACGGAACACCAGCACCAACTGTTTGTTACCTCAAATTTTCAAATCAGTAGGAGAGAGGCAATGTGGCAGCAGGTTTTTGACAAGATAAACAGTGTGGCAGAAGTACGGAGAACAGTCATTGAGTGCAACAAACGCTGGCATGACTGCAAACACAGAACCAAGGAATAGATGGCCAGGAACAGGAATGCAGCACTGCAGACTGGAGGTGGGAGTCCAGCACCGCAGGAGGCCCTGGACCACATGGAGGAGATGGTGGCAGCCGTCATCCCTGAGGAGATCGTCACAGGAATTCAAGGACAGGACAGCGCAGACTACCAGGAGACAACACAGATGCAGGGTAAGTTGCATGGGGAATTAAAATGCACAAATGTTAACTGCAAGCCGGTGTGGGGACATACCTACCACACAATGCATGGAAGTCATGATATTCAGGGAGTGAAATGGGTAAAGGGGCACAGCACGGAGGCATGGCCCGTTCAGAGGAAACCTGGTGCACAGTACTACACTACACCAACAACCTTTGCATTGGGGTATGCTGCCATGCCAAGGATGTTGGAAAGGTAAAGCCAGTCCAGGAGGGTAGGGTACAACGTTAAACTGGCCTGCTGCCACACGACAGATGGTATTCTCCTACATGAACTAGGGCTCAATTAACAGTCTCAGGCCATATCTGCAAGTGGAATTTAACATTGACAACAGTTGCCACTACCACCTCTGCTGTGTGTGCAGGTCAAGTAGCTAATGGCGGTAACGTCCACATGAATCAAACACACCCAAATTAGAGGGTTCAGGATGACAACTTAATCAATCCCCTGTAATCATGTAAAATGTGATTGTCCATAGTTACTACAAACATTAGCCATTGTCATAAACATTATGAGGTACACAGCACTAATGTCATACCCATGCTGCATATGTCAGGGTCCACCCTGTGCCTGGGTCACAATAGCTCCAATGACACCATGCAATATCCCAAATGTCATACTGCTCAGACAACAGCATTGAGGGGGAGGACATATGTCCCCGGCTAGTGAAATTCACCCTCACAGTCTAAAGAGGAAATGGAACACTGCTAGAACCATCAGTGCAATCCAATGTAGCACACATTCCCCAACATCAACATTACACACTACCAATGCTGCCATATGTAGTGTGCCATGCCAATGCTATACATAGTATATGCTAGGTCTCAGCAACATATAGTTGGATGTGAAATATCAGAGACTGGGACAGTTCCAGATTGTGAAGTGTTGTGCTAGTGCCATCAGAACAACCACAGCCAGTGCAAGGCCTAACCATGAGTATGGAAGTAGACAGATGGTTGAGTAGGACAAGAAGGTGGCAATTTGGCCAGAACCAACACCTAGAGGATGTGATGCTGACAAGTCCCCAAACTGACCACAATGCATGTGACATGCAGGTGGGGCATAGGCCATGGGAGAATGCTAATATGAAATACAGGAGTAATGAACTGGAACCAATATCACAATGTGCAACAAATAGGAAGGCAGGCATGTCACATTACAAAACCCACAACACAGACACACTAATTGTACCATATCTCATTGCAGAGGACGATGGCTCTCCTGGGGATATGCCTGTCCTGGACTTTCCTGATGACATGGATGACGAGCTCACAAACATCAGACAGCAGATCCTCCAAGATGTCCTTGGGACCCTCCAGACCCCACCTTCCGTTGCAAGGAGGAGCACAGAAGTAGCATGCCATCACAGAGGACCCACCCACCACCCCAATTGTACGACCTGCCAGCTCCAGCCCAGCTGAGGACTCTGACGACTCTGGCATCAGCTTTGAGAGAACTGTAGTTGGAGTACACCGGGAGCTGGCCAAGGAGGTGCGGATAGGGATGGAAAATATGGCAGCCAGCCTAGAGGGGGTGCGTTTGTGCATGATGTCAACTGCAGAACAGGCAGCAGCCATGCGAGGGTGAAAATCAATCTTACATGAACTTGAAAAAAGTGTGAAGGAAATCAGCACACCTGTAAGAGAGTTGACACAACATCTCTAACAACAATCCTGTCAACGTGTGCACAAATGCAATATTGACCCCCTCAGGGCTGACCTGGCTGCCTACCAAAGTGATGTGGCTGCTATACTTAAGACCAGCAGCTCCTCCTTGCTGCAGTACTGCCCTTTATAGCCCCACAGTTGGCAGCTTCCAGGATGTCTGACCACACGTCTTCAAACACTGAGGTGTGTGTTGCCCCTTCACAAACACCACCACCAAGGGTAGAGAAGACAACATGAATATCAGAAGATGAAGACGTGGAACAGATCACCTTCACCCGTAAGAGTACCTGGTAGCACTAGTCCCTGCCACATGGCCACCTATAACCAAGGTCCTGTGCTTTGTAACATGCCAGTCTTGCAACAGCTGCTCACAAGCACTGTTCTCCAGCCCACTGTTTATCTTGTCACACTGCCCTGTGATTGTCTCTTACTAACTCACAGGCAAATCCTGTCCCTCTGCACTGTCTGACACTTCACCCCAGCATGTCCAATGATATGTCCTTTTGCACTTGTGTAGGATGACGATGGAAGGTGTCACACTAATGGACTCACAATCATGGACAATGTACATAAAACACTACAGCACTTTAAAATAAATAGCACTTACACAACAACCTTGTCTCTGTGTAATGTGACACATCAACCGTGATGGAGATCAGTGATGTTTACCTCAGGTCAATGATTATAGAAGGTCAATTCAACTGCCCTGATAGAATGTTGGCTGATAACTATGCACTGTGGTCTGGATTGTACCATCATCTGCCCTTCCTGAGGGTTAATTATGAGGGAAATAGAAACTATACGGTATAATGCTGTGTTGGACAGAATAACGCTTCCTCAAGGGATGTCTAAGCCAAAAATTATTGCCTTCAACTTTTTCTTCAAGCCAATATTTACGTATGTGATATTTGACCCAAATGTTTCCTAACACACACCATACAGCATGAATGGATGTGTATGATTGTACGTACAAATATGTAACCTGGCTGAACAACATAACAAATGATAGGTGTGAGTTATATATACCATATTGCATGAGATCATACTACCACTCACCTTATAAGGCTTCACTTGAACATCAGGCTGCAGGCAGACTTAACACAGTGTCCTCAATACCAAATCTGGTCCCAAAGTATGTGAGATAGAAAACATACATAAAAAATTAACAAAACTTTGGGATCCATAGTACCCTTGAGTGGTGGGTGCAATGGATGGCAGATTCATAGCAAAGTAGCTCTGGTGTAGCTGCCAATGTAACAGCTCAATTGGGATTTGGTTGCAGGATGGGACACAAATGCAAATACTAAAGAGACACTGTTCACCCATGCCAAGGCCCTGATCCCCAAGCATGTGACACATACTGTAAAGGATTACCTAAATATTTATTTAACAGTAAAAAAGGAAGTTAAAACCTGGGAAACACCTTACCTAACCTAACCTATCCTAACTACACATTACTCACAACTGGCCCTAACTAACCTAAGCTAAACTTACTTATCACATTTAACGAAACAACCTAAACATCGACACCCACTCCCCTTGTAAGACAGGACACATTTAGGTCAACATATACTAACCTAAACACATACTATCTTATGCTAAACAAATATATATTATTTTGCATTTTTGTAAATATTTTTTTTGTATTTTTTTAACACCAAAACCCCAACATCATCCACACACATAATAAAAACCAGATATTAAAAGTATCATACCAACTACTGCGAACTACACTAACAGCCTATTCTAACCTAACACTAAGCCCCCTAAACGCACTAATGAAAAGAACCAGGAAAGAGGAGGGGGGAGGGAATCACGGCTGAGTGTAAAATGTTTACAAGTTCGCCCTCCGCAGGGTCTTCTTTATGACACGTACCCTTCTATTCACTTGTGACACTTCCTGCTGCAGCCTGGTCATTTTCCTCAACATATGGTCAATGTCATGTTGCATCCGCTGAAAATCTACTGGGTCAATGACTGCATCAGGGGTGGTCTGGGTGCCAGTTGAAGATGTATGTCCCCTTGTCATTGCCATGCGTGTAAGAGGAGGTGCAGGTGGTGCTGTGATGGGTCCTGGAGCAGTGGAGGTTAACGGTCCAGCAAAGGTGCCTGCTATGGTTGGTGCCACCTGGGTGGTAGTGGTGGTGCTGGTGGTGGTGGCTGTGGTGGACATGGAAGGGCCTCCTTGGGTAAATGCCCTCCACACTCCGGAGGCTCTTTCATGGCGATAACACTTTGCAATGTTGCGGAACCCAGACTCCACATCCAGAATGTGGTGGTAACGCATCGCCCGGCGCTGAAACTCCTGAATCTGGATGGGATTCATATTGACAGCTGTTAAAAAAAATATTAAACCAAACATTAGGTACTTCATTGTGTGATATGGCTCCAGAAGTAAATCAGACAATACATCTAATGTACCAGAAACAGGCCATATCATCATACAGATCACTGATTGTCCCTGAAGAAGTACATGCCAACGCAGCCTACACATGTCCCATCAAACAGCACAGCAATGCTCTAAAAGATGTGTAACAACTTAAATGACCAATGCATCATTGTTCCGCCATTTGTCACGTAAAAAATGCTGCAAGTCCTCCACATGTGACAGGCCAACTAATGACTAACTTCTGGATGACAATCAAGGGCCACAAGATCTGTGATTTGTAAATGGAATTGCCAGGATAGAATGCAGTTGCTAATCATGAGTGGGTATCCTTGTTTTGGACAAGTGATTTACAGACTTACATGTCTGTGTACTAAACGTGGATCATCAGTCCTAGGTACACATTTAATAACCCTACGACTATGCCTGGGTGGGGGAGATGGACAAGCAACAAATACTTTCAAACATCAAGGACACCCAGGAAGCTTTGGACAGCTGTACATGGGTTTGGGCAGTCCACCACAGGTAAGGAGGATGTCCAAATACGATACACCTAAACCTTGGACAATCCCATCCACATTTATGTTTTGAAATGCAGACAATTGTCAACATCATTTCATACCAGTAACACATGACTTACAACAAGAAGATAGATGCAAGCACACATCTGGCCATGAGCTGAATGCCCACCTAGGCCATTGTACTTAAGTGCCTCATACACGTAGCACAACATGTGAAGCTACATGCTGCTAGGAAGTCACACATACAGTCAAACATGTTCATTAGTGAATAGGGATGCTCAAGTCTGTGGGTAAGACTTTGGCATCCCTATTCTGTGAGATTCAGGGTCTGACTTGCTGACTAAATCATGAATATGGTCTTCTGCAAAATTTTCTTAATAAAAGTTTTATCTACAAAAGTCACCCTATTCACATGGCCGTGCCTACAGGGCTGCACTACAATCCCAAAATATGACTATACGCTAATGATTGCCCAACTCAAAGATGGGAAAAAAAATGATACTCCACTCAAGGAACATATCCGATCACTTACCATCGCATCATACCTTGCTATGTGTACAATGTACAGAGGGCCATGGATAGTTGTTACCCCTCAATTTGTATCATTTGCTTAATTTTATGTGTCACAGCTATAGTAAGTTGCACTAAATATTTTGATATGAACGAGTGTGCATTACTTTTGACATCCATGCCTAATTTAATTGTGGCAAAACCAAGTCCAAATATCAGTCTAAGATGTTACCTGAGGTCAGATATAACTTGTTACATATGTGTCAGAATCCAGTTCAGACATGAATCAGAAATAATTGAAGGACACATTGACCCTCATTACAACCCTGGCGGTCGGTGTTAAAGCGGCGGTAATACCGCAAACAGGCCGGCAAAAAAAAAATGGAATTACGGCCCTGGCGGAAACTGCCAACATAGACAGCCACTTTAACACTCCGACCGCCACGGCGGTACACTGCCAACACACAGGTGGGAGACAATGTACCGCCCACCCTATCACAACAGGCCTATCCGCCACCTTTTCCAGGGCGGAACCAACGCAAATAAAAACACGGCGGAAACAGTACACAGAAGGGAAACCCTCACCTCTCCACACCCCACGAGGAACCAGGACGCCATGGAGCCCGAATTGCAGATACTGCCGGCGACGGTCTTCCTGCTCCTCTATCAGGAGCTCCAACGACGGCGGTGACGACCACAGTGAGTACTGCACCTACAACACAGGGGAGGGAAAAGAGAGTGACACACACATGCAACACGCAGCACCCCCACCCCCACCCTCACCCACAACATGATACAGACAAACATATGCATCAACATTACATTTACATCCCCCCAACCCCATGGAAGAACGCAAGGACAAAAGGAAATGATTTGAATAAATGTAATCATGTGAAATATCATTATCAAAATGCAAAATCCAGTATATACAATTATGTACACCAAATACACAAGTCCGTATAGTGCACCAATCATTGTCCGTGGACCACTGGGCCCAAAATGCATGGGCGAGGCCCACACTAGATACCAGACTCCAAATGGAGAGAACACTGGAGGGGCCTCACATAGAAAATATACAGGCACCTCGGGGAGAGCGAAGGGTGGGCACCTCAGCCTGATGAACACACAACGCCACTGCTCCATGAGGGGGCTCCATGCCCACAGTTTTGTCCTGGGGAGTGCAAAGCCACAGTCTCTCAAGTCTTTCCAGAGGGTGGTTTGTGCACTGCTTTATCCTGGGGAGTGCAAAGCCATAGTCTCTCAAGTCTCTCCAGTGGGTGGTTTTCCCACTGCTTTATCCTGGGGAGTGCAAAGCCACAGTCTCTCAAGTCTCTCCAGTGGGTGGTTGGCTCACTGCTTTATCCTGGGGAGTACAAAGCCACAGTCTCTCAAGTCTTTCCAGTGGGTGGGTTGCCCACTGCTTTATCCTGGGGAGTGCAAAGCCACAGTCTCTCAAGTCTTTCCAGTGGGTGGGTTGCCCACTGCTTTATCCTGGGGAGTGCAAAGCCACAGTCTCTCTAGTGGATAACAGTCTTCACTGGTTCTGGAGGGGGCATGGTGCCCAGAATGCTTCATCCTGCTAAGGACTGAGGTAGTGGATGTTTCCTACATCTGGTTCTGGAGGGGGCATGGTGCTCAGAGTGCTTCATCCTGCCAAGGACTGAAGTAGTGGATGTATCTCTCCACTGGTTCTGGAGGGGGCATGGTGCCCAGAGTGCTTCATCCTGCCATTGACTGAGGTAGTGGATGTATCTCTCCACTGGTTCTGGAGGGGGCTTGGTGCCCAGAGTGCTCCACATGCAGTGTGGCTGGAACAATACACTCGCCTGGGTGTGTGTGCCATGAGATTGCCGAGGTACAGGTGGCATGATACGCCATGGAGGCAGAGACATACACCACACTGCTGCGGCTTTGCATTCCATATGCAGGTGAAAACTGTGATGACAGTGATGCTTCATGGAAGCTGACCAGGGTCCTGGAACTCACCACCAGCCTTGGACAACTGACCAGTGGGGATGGTAGCCATGTCAGCGGTGGTGCCACTGTGTGAGGATGTCGCGGGGCTTCTGGCGGTGCTTGCAGCGCTGTCAGTTGCGGTGGTGCTTGCGGCAGGGTCTGTGGCGGCGGTGCTGGCTGCGGGGTCTGTGGTGGCGGTGCTGGCTGAGGGGTCTGTGGCGGCAGTGCTGGTGGTGCTGGCGGCGGGGTCTGTGGCAGTGGTGCTGGCTGTGGGGTCTGTGGCTGCGGTGCTGGCTGCGGGGTCTGTGGCAGCGGTGCTGGAGGCGGGGTCTGTGGCGGCGGTGCTGGCTGCGGGGTCTGTGGTGGCGGTGCTGGTGGTGGGGTCTGTGGCAGCGGTGCTGGCTGTGCGGTCTGTGGCGGCGGTGCTGGCGATGGGATCTGTGGCAGCAGTGCTGGTGGCGGTGTCTGTGGTGGTGCAGGTGGCGGTGTTCTCGGCCGTACAGGTTGGCGTTGACGTGGATGGAAGGTGTGACACTGGTCGCTCAATCGGTGCCACCTTCCTGTCTCCTGACCTGCCCTTCCGTTTTTGGCCCATACCCACGTTTGATGGTGGCGCAGCTGTCTTGCCACTATCCCCTTTCGTTTTCCCTGATCCCTTGGTGGCAGGTGTTTTCGGCTTCTCCCTCTGGGATGTGGGCACCTTTTTTTCCTTGGCAGGTGGTGGAATGTCCTTGCCCTCACTCCGTGGCACACTGGCAGCCCTGATGGTTGGCACACATCATGACCCCGCAGTTGCTGACACCACTGTGCCTGGGGATGTGGTGGCTGAGGTGCTGGGCTGGGACCTGGAAAGCCTGGCCCTAGGGGAAGGACGGGGGGGAGGTGTAGGGAAGAGGTCAATGTTAGCCAGGAAAAGTTTTTTAGACATACTGGGATGGGTAGATGGAGGGGGTTTGGGAGTGGAGGTAGAGCTAGTGGTTGTAGGAGGTGTAAGTCTGCTGAATTTGGGTGAAGGTGCATGGGCTGGAGGCTGTTGTGAGGTGGATGGCTGTTGGGTGTGTATGTGCCTGCGTTTGTGTACTTTGGGAGGAAGGCTCACAGACACACTAGTAGAGGACACTGGGGATGTGTGAATGGTAGTGGGGGTGGTGAGTGCACGTGAGCGGTGTGTGGTGATAGGCGTTCTGGTGATGGAGGTAGTGGCTGAGTATGTAGTGCATGCAGGTGTGAGTGGAGACGAGACTGGGAGGGGGGATGGAGACGTGGAGGAGGGGGACACAATGGAGGCAGTGGATGTTGGTATGTGTGCATGTGTATGATGCTTGTGTGAGTGCCTGTGAGAGGTGTGGTGCTTATGTTTGCCTGAGCCACTCTTGTGTGTTGATGTGTGCGCATGTACAGGGTATTGGGTCTGGGTGGAGGAAGTTGGAGGGGGGAGGCTGAACACAGGGACAATGGCTGCCATCAGTGCTGAGGCCAGAGCCTGAAACGCTCTCTGTTGGGCTGCCTGGCCAAAATGAATGCCCTCCAGGTATGCATTTGTTTGTTGCAAATGCCTCTCAGCACCCTGGATGGCATTAAGAATGGTAGACTGCCCAACAGTGAGGGATCTCAGGAGGTCAATAGCCTCCTCACTGAGGGCAGCAAGGCTGACTGGGCCAGGGCCTGAGGTGCCTGGGGCGAAGGAGATGCCCACACTCCTGGGTGACCGGGCACGGGACACACGCTGAAGGGCTGCTGGGAGGGTGGTGCTGGTAGTGGGGGTGGCGGCTGTACCTATTGATACGGTGGGCACAGAGGTGCCCGCCACCGCAAGGGAGCTCCCATCAGAGGAGGAGTCGCTGACGCTGGTCTCTGCTCCTGTCCCCGCCGTGGAGCTCCCCTCGCCCTCCATCCCACTGGTGGCTTCAGACTCCGTTGTTTCGCCCTCCAGGGCCAAGTGGGATGCAGCTTCCTCCTGCTCCGGTGGCAGTGCTCCTCCGCCTGATGATGCTATTGCACACAAGAACAGGGAGACCACAAAAAAGGGGGGGAGACAGGAGAAAGACATGTTCAGTGTATGCAACACCACTACTGTTGGCGGACACAACAGACACAGCAGCCCTCTGCACTACGCCATGCACTTATAGTTCCTGGATTAATCACATGCCCATGGGATACAAGGCCTAAGCCCGATTGCTGCACACCTGGAAGTCACAGGAGCCTGACTAGTTGTAGATGGCACTTACCACTAGTGGGGTTGGGGTGCCCCAGTGCCTGCCTCAAAAGGGACCTTGCCTACCAAGATTGCCCTGGCCTGGGGAACCCACTGCCCGCCTCCCCCACCCAGACACCTCGTAATGCGTGCAGAGTCAGCTGAATGAGAGTGTACTCACCCCCTTGTGGCTGCTGTGATGCCCTCAAGTGCCCATCCAACTCCAGATACGCCACCACCAGGATCTGGAACATCAGGGGGGTCATGGTGCGACGGGCACTCCTCCCACGTTGAGAAGCCATCCCCAGCAGGGCCTCCGCCGCCTTCTTGCTCCAGGAAGTGGTCATCGCAGGGGGAAGGACCCTGCACCTGATTGGAGAATCAGGACCCCCCTGTTTTTCACCCAGGAGCAAGGATAAAACTGGCAGGCCTGCACCCACACCTCAGTTCCCTACCAAATCCCTACCAGGAAGAACTACAGAAGAAGAAGGACTGCCCTGCTGGACCCCTGGCCTGCACCTGGAACCTGCACTCTGAAGGACTGCACCAGCTGCACACTTGGGCTTCACCACAAGAAGGGCTTTGCCTGGCTTCAACTGGTTCAAGGAGGACTCCCTGTTTGCTACAGGTGAAAAAATGCTAACCAGAGTCCCCTGCCCCAACTCCTGAAGAAATCATCCAGCTGGCCACTGCCCAGTGGCCAAAAAGGAGTTTGCGCCAGGTGCATTCTGGGAGCTGTAGTCCACACCTCCAAGGATCATCTCAAAGCTTTTGGAGCCTTGAGGTGAGCTGTGGACCCCAAAAAAACCTTAAAAGAACATCTGGGAGAAGACCCAGAAGTTTCGGGAATTTTGGAGAACTTTTGAAAAAAAAGCTCCATAGAGGGACCGACCCACCGTGGCAACTCTAGCCGGCTTGCCTCAACCATGACCCAGTCTGATTTGCAGGTTCGTCCCGGTGAAGAAAATCTCAAAAAAAGAGACTAAGTCCGAACGTACAAAGTTGATCGGGACCTCCCAGCCAGTGTATCTGAGGAGGGCTCCAAGGACGTCGGATCAAGATCCAGGTTTACCGCGGTTGAGGATTTTCACCTAGAAAAAACAACTAACTCCGAAGGTAAAAATCTCCACTGAGGATTCCCGTGACAGGTATCCGGAGAAGAGTTCCAGGACGTCGGATTGGACTGGCAGGTTCGTCCCGCTGAAGAAAATCTTCAGAAAAACGACTAAGTTCAAAGGTAAACGTTTGACCGAGGCCTCCCGCAGCCTGTAGCCGAGCTGGGCTCCATCGCAGTCGGCCTTAAACTTTGACTTTGCCCAGGTCGAGGTGCAGCCAGATGACCTGATTGGCGCTTTTTGTTTCTAGGCGCTAAAAAAACAAGAATTCTTTAAAAATGAACCCCTTATCCGATCTTATTTGTTTTTGTGTCATTTTAAAGGTAAAAATATCTATTTTTATGAATTGGTTTTGAATTTTTAAACTGTTTCCTGTGTTTTATTTAATTACTGTTTTATGATATTTGAATGCTTTACACTCTGTCTCCTAAGTTAAGCCTTGACGGTCGTTGCGAACCTACCAAGGGTTGAGCTGGGTTTAATTTACTGAGACCTAACTGGACCTAACTGGAGGTTAGTGGCCTATTGCTAAGTGTAGGTACCTACCTGACCTTACCAATAACCCATTTTCCAACAAGAAAGGAAATGTGTTTGTCATACGCGTAACAACAAATGCTGTGTGAACTTCCCAGGTTTTTTGGGACATAATCATCTCCAATGACAAGCCATGCACAGGATAGATAGAAGACAGTTGATCATGACAAAGTTCCAAGACTAGGCCATTACATGTCCTGGAATGTTGGATACCACTTCCTGGGCACTTGTTTGTATACTACCCATGAGTCAGGCATTGGAAAATGCTATGTGGGTACAGTGTTTGTGACACCGACTCCCAAAACCAATCCACAAATGTAATGTCACGCCACAGTTTGAGTCATATAAATGACCTATGTTTCTCCTGTGGCAGTGGAGGACCAGCAGACCAAGCAGCACGTGTGCACATATTTCCAGTGGTTAATTGCCCAAAGGTGTCCAGTTCAAGTGTGTGGGGCCATGTGTAGCCTGTGTCATTATTGGGGTCCTTGTTGTCACAGTTATGTGCAGACCTAGTCATGGTCTGTGGAGCCATTTCCTGCATTTACAAAGTATCCTTCACAGCTGAATTGAAGGAAAGCCAAAGAGGAATTGAGAACACACATAGTCCAGCTATGTCACTGCAGACATTTTATGCGACTGACAACAGGGGAACCTTGGTGTGCTCACAAAGTTATTGGATCAGGAATTTTAAACCGTCAGGTTTCATCACAACATTAGTATACAGGGTGGCCTCTAAAATTCCCACTGCAGCTGGGAACATCAGTACCTCTGTGCTGATTAATCTCACAGATATTCACCACGCAAGCCCCATCAATATGTTGGGGGCAATGTGAATAAGTGTGTGGACTGTCAGGGTACAAACATGTGTTGACATTTCATGTACATTATCTAAAGTTGTTTGTTGTGCTGGAGGCACCATACCCAATCCATGCATACATCCATGGTACACTGTCACTATTTGTCACTCATGCATACATGAAACCCAGACAAGGGATGGGACATGATTAGGCTATTTGAAGACAAGTTCCACCCCATGATACGATAAGTAAACTGATTATGCTATACAATGTATTTAAGTATTCATTGTAGACCTACATGACACAATACCCCAGGAAGAGAGTGAGAGCATGGAAGGGAACCTTTATGGTGACGCAAAAACAGGAACCAGTCAGGCTAACAGGATGCAGGGTCAATCAGGAACAAAAATGAACAAGGCAAATACACAGTGAGCAGACTGAGACTGGTCAAAGCTGGAACAACACTGTGGAAAATGAAAGCTATATTTGTCCTGTGTGTTTGAATGTAACACAATCACCCAAGGCCTGTGTTACATAGGTGATTTATACGGCAATGCATAACAGTGTTATACATATAATGGCACTTTCTATGCCGTTCCAGGCAGCTGCAAGGACAGCGCATGTTCAAATGGCTGGTCTGCATGGAGGCGCACAAAGGTGTGTGCAGCTTCAGTCTCTCACAAGTCCTATAGGTGAGAATGAAGTTCAAAGGGCCAATAGTACCTTTCACATGGGAAGCAATGGGCGGATGATTACGGGTCCTACAGACTACAAGGCAGTGCATTATTTGACCAGAAGTCCATGCAGACAGAATAACAATGACTATGGCATACCGTACTAAAGAGGGAAGCACACTGGAATCAGAATGTGAGTCTGGGTGTGTGTAGATGAGGGATTACCTGGGTACAAATATTCCATTTCCAGGGCCCCCTGAAGAAGGGTAGGGTGAGACTGAGAACATGTCAGTGATAGAACTTATGACCTGGGATGGCATGTGCAGGGGATGTCTTGTGAGCAATGCCAGTCATACCTGGGGCACTCGTGCTATGCTTTTGCTGCGTACATGTATTTCTTGTCACACATACTACTTGCAAATAAAGCTGATGTCACACTTACTGCTGTCAAGGGTCTGGTCATACCTCCTTGTTACCAATGCAAGAGCACATCCACTGCCTCATGCATGAGGCATTTTTTTCCTTAGTGAATGATGCTGTCTTAGTTGTGTGCCATATGCTGCAATGAACCATGCTGCCAACATGTATGTGTCAAATAGCTGTGGTCCTTCAAATGTGAAATGGACATGATATACGTCATTTACAGTGTGTGTGAAGTTGGGTGTACATTCATACCCATCAAATGTGATGTGGATTTTTCATTACCCTAATATGCATTTCTGCAATGCTCCATCTGGCTACACTCTGATTATGATTCTTAGGGATAATGTGATGCAAAAACGATTACCCAGACCATGATATAGTCATTAGAATAGGTGTTTATTGACATATGGTAAGACTGTGGTGATGGTTAGTAGCGTTCAAAGAAATTTTGGACAATCCTGCAGCTGTGTTTGGATGGTCCCCCTCATGTTGATGGACAACGTCCTCCTCTTCCTCCTCTTCAGGCATTTGTGAGTCGGGTTCATATAGGGGAATGTTTCTCCTTACACAAATGTTGTGCAGGATGGCACAGTTCAAAATGATCTTGCAGACCATTTCTGGTGAGTATAGGAGGCTGCCTCCGGTGACGTCGAGGCACCTGAATCTTGACTTCAGGATTCCAAAGGTCTTCTCGACTATGGTGCGTGTCCTCCGATGTGCCTTTTTATAGGCACGCTCTGATGCTGTGCTTGGTTTTGCAAATAGGGTCATGATCCATGGCTGGATCCCATACCCCTGATCAGCTGAAAGAGAAAATGAGTGAGAAAATGTTGATGTTGCTTGCATCATGATTATCACTTTGCATGGCAGTTGTTCTCTTGTGTTGTCTGTGACTCATCTGTGTTTGTGTTATTGTGTTGAATCCTAGGCTACTAGGATGTACCATCAGCATTGGGTTGTTTCATTATCTGAACTGGTGTTTGACTGATTGACCGGATGTCAGCGGTATTTTTGTAGAGTTGCAGTACATTGTGTACTCCTTTGCATTATGTCATGTGAAAGAGGTGTCCATGTGTCTTAACTCGGGGTGACATGATACTTCCATACACAGAATCAATTCCACGGTGGTGGTAACACGGTTGCATCTATATGGCCTGGACATCCCATCCAATTTAACATTTGCAATAGAATTAGTTAAACATCAGTGAGGCCCTTAGATTTGGCAAGGTGACAATGTACAACACATCTCCATAAGTTGTCAGCACTGACGCGTTGACAATTGACTATGCACAAATATCCCATGTGTGACAAGTTCTCTGTAGACCTATTTCTCTGCCCTTGCCGAGTCGACTCAGGTTCAAACGTGTACCTAATCCACCGAACCTGTTCCAGTTCAGCTGACTAACTTGGTTGTGAGGTTGTCATTTACAGTGTCAGATGGTCCATATGCTTGTACATCTGTTGTGTATAGTGTAATTGTCTCAAACC
Organism: Pleurodeles waltl; assembly: GCF_031143425.1. Classification (NCBI taxonomy): domain Eukaryota; kingdom Metazoa; phylum Chordata; class Amphibia; order Caudata; family Salamandridae; genus Pleurodeles; species Pleurodeles waltl. The sequence continues at coordinate 564,123,998 of NC_090442.1, forward strand.
GTATGTGTAGGAATGTGCACTTTCAATATTGTCACATCAATATGTGTTCTTAGCACAGTCCACTTGCTTATTGGTAGTGGGCAATGTCAGAGCAGGAGTGATGTGAGATATTGGTAGTGCCTCAATGATTCCATGTCCCTTTCATTAGAGTCATCATCATCATGCTATGTGTGTCATGGTCTTATGCCTGCAGCGAAACACATTACACACCCCTTACACAGTCCTTATTGCTTGGAAGGGTGTTTGATTGAGTGTTATTGATGTGATATTGAAAGATTAATCTTCCAAGTTGTACTGACAGTTAAGGCCCTGTCATTGTCATTGTGTTGTTTTAAATTGTTGCCTTGTGTCTGTGGAGTGGCATCTGTTGTTATTTGGATATGTCATTTGTCCATAGGTGTGTATCCCATTGGGTGATGATATCACACATGCCTAGCAGTGTCACAACCTCAGTGTCTTCCTGGCCACGTGTCAATGTAGTAGTGTATGTGTTGTGTGTCCTACAGGGTTGCTGTGCAGTGTGTATACAAGTAGGCCATGTCCATATCATCCATCCTGGAAGTGTTGATTGATGGTGCAGTGACGGAGGATGAATGAATCATGTACACTCCCAGGATACTTTGCCACGATGTTGGTGATCAATCCCCGGTGATGAATAATGGCCTGCACATTGATGGAGTGTGTGTGCTTCCTATTGTGGTATAGATGTTCGGTTGCAGCAGGTAGCCCAATGCGTACATGTGTGCAGTCAATGGCACCAAGCACATGTGGGAAGCCGTTGATTTAGTAGAAGCCCTGTTTGGTCTCCTGCTGCTTCTTCTGTGTGTTGGGGAAGCTGATGTGGTGAGGTGTGAGGGAGATGATGGCATCCAACACCTTGGGTAGAAAGGCAGAGAATGAGGGCTGTGGGGTCCCGGCAACCAGGGCACCAGTGGTTTGAAAGGAGCCACTTGCCAACATGTGGAGTACAGCTAGCAGCTTGGTTTCTGGTGGAATGGTGCGGGTGTCTCAATGTTGCGCAGCAGCTGCTTAATGGCTTGCCAGTTGAGTCTGTACCTCTGGATGATGTCTTGTTTCCAGAGTCCCAGAAGGGTTGTCCTGGTGCAGAATATCCTCTCCTGCCTGCTGTGTTGCCTTAGGGGTCCCTGTGTTGTAGAAGCTGCTGTTGTTGGTCCTGTGCTCTGCGTCAGCGTTCATGCTGGATGAAAAGCACCTCCATGTCTTCCTTTTGGAGCTCTGCTGTTGCTTCTGTGTGTTTTCCTTAAGTAGTGGTGTGTTTGCCCCATTTTAACGCCTGCCCTGACCCAGGTGCTATTTTTTTACGCAAATCGGGTTGTGCGCCATTTTCTGACTCCACCTCCCGGCCGTGCAGGATTTTTGCGCTGTAAAATAAATATGGCGCACGGGTGTTTAAGTCATTTTTTGGACGGGAACGCCTACCTTGCATGTCATTAACGCAAGGCAGTTTCCCGCATCCAAAAAATGACGCACACGGCGATCTTTTGGCGTTCGCAGGCTCGGGCGTCATTGTATAAATATGGTGCACGGTTTGCGCTGAATATGCATCAAAATATTTTGACGCACATTCAGCGCAAACAGAGTATAAATATGCCCCTAAGTATCCTGCTTTGTGAATGAAGCAATTAATGTATCTAGTTGGCACTACAGAATGCCTTCTGCTTTCAAGAATGTAATCATTATGGCCCTCATTACAACCCTGGCTGTCGGTGTTAAAGCAGCGGTAAGACCGCCAACAGGCCGGCGGTAAAAAAAATGGAATCACGACCATGGTGGAAACCGCCAACATAGACAGCCACTTTAAAACTCTGACCGCCACGGCGGTAGAAACAAACACCAACTGACAGGCGGAACACAATGTACCGCCCACCCTATAACAAGATGCCAATCCGACACCTTTTCCGGGGCGAAACAATGCAAACAAAAACACGGCAGAAACAGGACTTGGAAGGGAAAACACTCACCTCTCCACACCCCACGAGGAACCAGGACGCCATGGAGCCAGAGCTCCAGATACTCCCTGCGATGGTCTTCCTGCTCCTCTATCAGGAGCACCAAAGACGGCGGCGACAACCACTGTGAGTACTGCACTTACAACACAGGCGAGGGGGGAGGGAAAAGAGTGACACACACACGCAACACACAACACCCCCACCCCCACCCCCACCCTCACCAATAACAACATACACCCAAATACATGGGGCAACATTACATATACAACCCCCACCCCCCCGGAAGAACGCAATGACAAAAGGAAATGAGCAGAACGATTGTAATCATTAAACATCCAGTAGTGAAAACTCAAAATACAGTACATACAATTATGCACACCAACTTCCCAAGTCCGGATAGTGCACCAATTATTGTCCGTGGACCACTGGGCCCAAAATGCATGGGCGAGGCCCACACATGATACCAGACTTCAAACGGAGAGAACACTGCAGGGGCATCAGATCGAAATGAAACAGGTACCTCGGGGGGGGCACCTCAGCCTGATGCATTCACGACGCCACTGCTCCACGGGGGGGCTCCATGCCCACTGCTGTATCCTTGGGAGTGCAAAGCCACAGTCTCTCAAGTCTCTCCAGTGGGTGGGTTGCCCACTGCTGTATCCTGGGGAGTGCAAAGCCACAGTCTCTCAAGTCTCTCCAGTGGGTGGGTTGCCCACTGCTTTATCCTGGGGAGTGCAAAGCTACAGTCTCTCAAGTCTCTCCAAAATGTGGGTTGCCCACTGGTGTATCCTAGGGAGTGCAAAGCCACAGTCTCTCAAGTCTCTCCAGTGGGTGGGTTGTCCACTGCTGTATCCTGGGGAGTGCAAAGCCACAGTCTCTCAAGTCTCTCCAGTGGGCAAGTTGCCCACTGCTTTAGCTTGGGGAGTGCAAAGCCACAGTCTCTCAAGTCTCTCCAAAATGTGGGTTGCCCACTGGTGTATCCTGGGGAGTGCAAAGCCACAGTCTCTCAAGTCTCTCCAGTGGGTGGGTTGCCCACTGCTGTATCCGGGGGAGTGCAAAGCCACAGTCTCTCAAGTCTCTCCAGTGGGTGGGTTGCCCACTGCTTTATCCTGGGGAGTGCAAAGCCACAGTCTCTCAAGTCTCTCCAAAATGTGGGTTGCCCACTGGTGTATCCTGGGGAGTGCAAAGCCACAGTCTCTCAAATCTCTCCAGTGGGTGGGTTGCCCACTGCTGTATCCTGGGGAATGCAAAGCCACAGCCTCTCAAGTAGATAACAGTCTCCACTGGTTCTGGAGGGGGCTTTGTGCCCAGAGTGCTTCATCCTGCCAAGGACTGAGGTAGTGGATGTGATACTCCACTGGTTCTGGAGGGGGCTTTGTGCTCAGAGTGCTTCATCCTGCCAAGCACTGAGGTAGTGGATGAGATACTCCACTGGTTCTGGAGGGGGCTTTGTGCCCAGAGTGCTTCATCCTGCCAAGGACTGAGGTAGTGGATGTGATACTCCACTGGATTCTGGAGGGGGCTTTGTGCCCAGTGTGCTTCATTCTGCCAAGGACTGAGGTAGTGGATGCCTTTCTCCACTGAAAGTGGTGCATCATGGAAGCTGCCCAGGCTCCTGGAACTGACCATCACTGGGGAAGGCAGCCATGTCTGCAGTGGTGCCACTGGCTCAGGATGTCGCGGGGCTGCTGGCGGTGCTTGCGGTGGGGTCAGTCGCGGTGGTGCTGGAGGCGGGCTATGTGGCAGCGGTGCTGGCGGCGGGCTCTGTGGCATCGGTGCTGACGGCGGGCTCTGTGGCGGCAGTGCTGGTGGTGGGCTCTGTGGCGGCAGTGCTGGTGGCGGGCTCAGTGACTGCGGTGCTGGTGGCGGGCTCTGTGGCAGCGGTGCTGGTGGCTGGCTTAGTGACTGCGGTGCAGGTGGCGGTCTTCTCCGCCGTACAGGTTGGCGTCGACATGGACAGAAGGCGTGACACTGGTCCCCTTTGTCAGTGCCACCTGGCCTGTCCTGACCTGCCCTTTATTTTCTGGCCCTTCCCCACCTTGGATGGTGGCGCAGCTGTCTTGCCACTATCCCTTTTCCTTTTTCCTGAGCCCTTGGTGGCAGGTGTTTTCTGCTTTTCCCTCTGGGATGTGGGCAACTTTTTAACTTTTGCAGGTGGCGGAATGTCCTTGCCCAAGCTCCGTGGCACACTGGCAGCCCTGATGGTTAGCGTACTCCAATAGCCTGCAGTTGCTGGCACCACTGTGCCTGATGATGTGGTGGCTGAGGTGCTGGGTTGGGACCTGGAAAGCCTGGCCCTGGGGACGGACGGAGGGAGGTGTAGGGAAGAGGTCAATATTAGCCAGGAAAAGTAATTTAGACACACTGGGACGGTTAGATGGAGTGGGTTTGGGAGTGGAGGAAGAGGAAGTGGTTGTAGGAGGTGTACGTTTGCTGAATTTGGGTGAAGGTGCATGAGCTGGAGGCTGTTGTGAGGTGGATGACTGTTGGGTGGGTGTGTGCCAGCGTTTGTGTACTTTGGGAGGAAGTCTCACAGACACACTGGGAGAGGACACAGGGGATGTGTGAATGGTAGTGGGGGTGGTGAGTGCACGTGAGTGGTGTGTGGTGATGGGCGTGCTGGTGATGGAGGTAGTGGCTGAAGATGTAGTGCATGCAGGTGTGAGTGGAGACAAGACAGTGAGGGAGGAGGAGGATGTGGAGGAGGGGGACACAGTGGAGGCAGTGGATGTTGGTATGTCTGCATGGTTATGATGCTTGTGTGAGTGCTTGTGGGATGTGTGGTGCTCATATTTGCCTGAGCCACCCTTGTGTGTTGAGGTGTGTGCATGCTGGTCTGATGGTCTGCTTGAGATAGGCTGAGGTACGGGGGATTGGGTCTGGGTGGAGGAAGTTGAAGGGGGGAGGCGGGACACAGGGACAATGGCTGCCGTCAGTGCTGAGGCCAGAGCCTGAAATGCTCTCTATTGGGCTGCCTGGCCAGAATGAATGCCCTCCAGGTATGCATTTGTTTGATGCAAATGCGTCTCGACACCCTAGTTGGCATTCACAATGGTAGATTCCCCAACAGTGAGGGATCTCAGGAGGTCAATAGCCTCCTCACTGAGGGCTGCAGGGCTGACTGGGGCAGGGCCTGAGGTGCCTGGGGCGAAGGAGATGCTCACCCTCCTGGGTGACCGGGCACGGGACACACACTGAGGGGCTGCTGGGAGGGCAGTGCTGGTAGGGGGTAACCCATTGCCCACCTCCCCCACCCAGGCACCTAGTAATGTGCGCAGAGTCAGATGGATGTGACTGTACTCACCCCGTTGTGGCTGCTGTGATGCCCTCAAGCGCCCATCCTACTCCGGATACGCCACCACCAGGATCCGGAACATCAGGGGGGTCATGGTGCGATGGGCACCCCTCCACGTTGGGAGGCCATCCCTAGCAGGGCCTCCGTCATCTTCTTGCTCCAGCCGCGAATGTCCTCCCATTTTTTTGCGGCAGTGGGTGCTCTGTCTGTGGTGGACCCCCAGGGTCCGGATGTCCTTGGGGATAGCACGCCAAATATACTTCTTCTGGTGGGCGCTGACCTACAGGAATAGTACAGGGGAAAAGGAAAAACTTTAACCGTCCGGACCGTCACAGTCATTGTCCCACGTTCCCACCCTTGCCCTGACGCACATACACTCACAGTCCGCTCATGCAGGGCTCAGTCCTCCCCCATGTATCTTCCATCCACACCACTCCAAACAGGCATTGCCCATGCAGCATGCTCACAGTGTACTCACCTGTTTGTCTGGAGGACCATAGAGTAGCGTGTACTGGGGAGGACCCCATCCACTAACTTCTCCAACTCCTCCGAAGTGAAGGCAGGGGCCCTTTCCCCAGACACATGAGCCATCGTCGCTTCCAGACTCAGGTCACAGCAGCACTTGCAGTGTAGGTCCTCTCCTGTTGAAGGTCAGGTATCAAGTGAGTGTACAGATGGCGGTCACGTCCACGGAGGTGCGTACCGTCACCGCCGGCGTACATCGTCATTGGCTCTTGGGACCCATAGGGTCCAACGGTAACCAATGCAGGATTGCGCGGCAGTCTTCAACCGCCTACCGCAACGGTTTACAACGCCAGCGCAGTTACCTCATATCCCCTTGTCCCACCTTACAGGTCTGGCAGCCACCATTTCAGGTGGCCACATGGCATTAATAATAACTGCGTCACACCTATCTAGGCCTTGCATACACACAGTAACAGGCACATTGCAGATTAACAAATGTGTGCAAATGATTTGCGTAGATGATGAGTGGAAAATGACTTTTAAGACTCGTTATGGCCTCTTTGACTATCTAGTGATGCCATTTGGTCTAAGTAATGTCCCAGCCAGCTTTCAATAATTCCTAAACGATGTTCTGAGAGAATACCAAGACATCTTTGTCATCGTTTATATTGACGATATATTGATTTATTCAAACTCTGAAGAAATACATGAAAAACATGTAAAAAAGGTATTACAAACTCTACAAAAACATAATTTGTTTTGCAAATGAAGTAAATGTGAATTCCATACCAAAGAAGTTGAATTTCTGGGAGTCATTTTAACACCAGACGGCATGCAAATGACTGAAAGAAAAATTCAAGCTTTATCCGAATGGCCCACACCAAAATCAGTACGTGACATCCAATGTTTTTTTGGGTTTTGCTAATTTTTATCGACGCATCATCCATCACTTCTCCCAAAAGGTGGCATCAATCACCAAATTGCTAAGGAAAAAGGCCATCTTTAACTGGTCCCAAGATATAGGAAGCATTTCAAGACTTAAAAAAGGCCTTTACTGCAGCTCCCATTCTAGCTCACCCCAATGTGGAGGAACCATTAATTGTGGAAGCCGATGCATCCGATGTCGCTGTTGGGGCCATCCTGTCCCAACGTCATCGAGAAACTGGACAATTGCACCCCATAGCAGATGTGTCAAGAAAATTGAATGAAGCAGAACAGAATTACACCATAGCAGAAAAAGAATTACTAGCAATTCACAATGCTTTTCAAGAATGGAGACATTGGGGGTCATTCTGACCCCGGGGGTCAAGGACCGCCGGGGCCGGGGTCGACGGTAGCACCGCCAACAGGCTGGCGGTGCTCCGCCGGGCATTCTGACCGCGGCGGTACAGCCGCGGCCAGAAGCGGAAAGTCGGCGGTGTACCGCCGACTTTCCGCTGCCCATGGGAATCCGCCATGGCGGCGCAGCTTGCTGCGCCGCCATGGGGATTCCAACCCCCTCACCGCCATCCTGTTCCTGGTGGTTCTGCCTGCCAGGAACAGGATGGCGGTGAGGGGTGTCGTGGGGCCCGTGGGGGCCCCTGCAGTGCCCATGCCAATGGCATGGGCACTGCAGGGGCCCCCGTAAGAGGGCCCCACTTTGAATTTCAGTGTCTGCACTGCAGACACTGAAATTCGCGACGGGTGTTACTGCACCCGACGCACATCCTCCACTCCGCCGGCTCCATTCGGAGCCGGCATCCTCATGGAGGGGTGTTTCCCACTGGGCTGGCGGGCGGCCTTTTGGCGGTCGCCCGCCAGCCCAGTGGGAAACCCAGAATGCCCGCGGCGGTCTTTTGACCGCGCAGCGGTATTCTGGCGGTTCCCTCCAGGCGGGCGCCTCCCGCCGCCCGCCGGGGTCAGAATGACCCCCATTATCTATTGTGAGCGAACAACACCATAACTGTATACTCTGACCATAGAAATTTACAATTTATGAGTACTGCCAGACTACTAACTCCCAGACAACTGAGATGGATGCTATTCTTTGCAGAATTTGATTTCATAGTGACTTTTAGACCAGGAGTAGATAATCGTAAGGCCGACGCATTGTCTAGACAAGATTCTTCAATCACACATACTGACTAAAAACCCATGCTTATTATAACGCCTTCAAAAGTGTTGTGTTTAGGAGCAGCCGAGAAATTCTTTGATCTCATTCGTAATCATTTTCACATCACTAAGTGGCAAGAGTGGTTACAACAAGACACCAAAGGGTCCAATCAACAAGGCTTACCTCTACACGAATCTTGAGTATTCCTGCCTACTGAGGAGTTAAGAGAGACAGCTTTTCATTGGTTACATAGTCATCCTCTGGCAGGTCACCCAGGTCCTCAAAAAACATTGGAACCCATGAAAAGGTATTTTTGGTGGCCTACATTTGTTCATGTCCTTAAGCAAATGCTGCAATCATGTGAAGTATGTGCAAGATGCAAAAGCGAACATAGCAAGCCCAAATGTCTACTGACACCTCTACCCATTCCCAATCATCCATGGGAGCATATCTCTATGGATTTTATTACTGGTCTTCCTCAAATAAAGCAATTTACAACAAGTTTAGTGGTGGTGGATAGCCTTACCAAATATGCTCACTTCATCGCCTGTAAAGGGCTACCAACCTCTGACACCTTAGCAACAATCATCTTAGAAAACATAGTTCGCCTTCATGGACTTCCAAGAGTCATCTTCTCTGATAGAGAAACACAATTTTCTGCACGTTTTTGACAGCAATGGTGCAAGGCTTTTCAAATTGATTCTACTTTATCCACTAGTTATCATCCACAAACAGATGGTCAAACAAAGAGACTAAACCTAACTCTAAAACAATACTTGCGATGTTATGCAACAAAGTATCATAAAACCTGGCTGGATCTTTTGTGGCTTGCAGAACTGGCTTATAATAACTCTCACCACTCTTCAATAAACTCAACTCCTTTCTATGGTTTATATGGGCGTCATCCACACAGTTTGCCAGTTACGCTACCTGCTTCTACTCAAACCACTCCAGCAGTCATGGACATGTTAACACACATGAAAAAGGTACATTCACAATTGCAAACATATCTTCATCAAGCAAAGACAAAATATAAAATGCAATATGACAAAAAACACCAGCCTGGTCCTCAGTATACAGACAAAGATAGAGTTTGGTTATCCCCGAAAAACTTTGTATTAAAAAATAAAAATATGTTTCATCCAAAATTCATAGGGCCCTATGAAGTTCTGCGACAAGTAAACCCAGTAACATATAAACAAAAATTACCATAGTCTTTGAAAATTCATCCGGTGTTTCACACTTCACTTCTTAAACCTGCTTCACCCTCAAGTGTTACACAACCTGCTCCTCTAATAGTCCAAGGTCATTGGGAGTATGAGGTGCAATCTATTTTCAACTCCAGATATCGGGGTCTTCCCTTTGGTACTTGGTGTCCTGGAAAGGATACGGACCGGAAAATGACTCTTGGGAACCTGCAAGACATGTCCATGCACCACGTTTGGTGCGACGATTTCACCTCCTCCAACCTGATAAGCCAGGCCCTGGACCGCGCTTGGGAGAGGGATGTAATGTCTTGAATAAGGCTGTGCACGGTCCAGGTCCCGTCCGAAACTCCGCTGTGCAAATTTGCGGCGCTTCATGCGCACCACTTGTTATCCAAAAGGGGTCTCAAATCTGATGTCACGAAGATGCCTTTAGTCAAGAGTCTATTGATGAGTTATACTGCTATGAAAGAGTATATGCATATGTGTTCTCACCTTTTCTTTTCAGATCTCTCTCCCTTCACTTCCCTAATTCCCTTCCCCCGCCTGGCTTCATCATAACTCTGTGCTATAATAGCTTTCTGAGTTGGTGACGCCGGGAGGTGGGCCTTTTGTTCAGCAACGTGCAGATCCAGAGGAAAGGACACTGTGACATCTAGTGAGTCACACATGGCCCATCCCCATTTGCTGGTGGGAGATGTCAGAACCTAACACATCAGCTTGGCTGTGTGACAGCTGGAAATATGCCCTGTACTCACCCCTTGTGTCTGATGTGCTCCCCTCAAATTCCCATCAAAGTCCAGGTACACCACTGCCAAAATGTGGGCCATTAGTGGGGTCCACCTCTGACATGCACCCCATGTTGGGAGAACAGCCCCAGCTTGACCTCTGCGACCTTCCAGGCCCAGTGTCTCAGGTCCTCCCACCTCTTGAAACAGTATGTACTCTGCCGCTATGTACCCCCAGGGTCCGCACTTTATGGGCATTGGCTCGCCAAAACTTTTTCTTCTGATCGGCATTTACCCATATGGATGCAAAAGACAAATCAAGCGATTACGAACACAAGCCACACCCATGTCAGGAACCCCAAGAGCAAACTAGACCATTCGTCAACATACCACAATTGTAAAGCATACATTGTCATGTACAGTGACATGACTACACTCTTTTCGATTCATCTTCAGACTAACCCACTACCCTGCTCATGGGTTACAATGACTAAGCAAGCCTACTGAAATCAGGTAGCCCATGCCCTAGCAACATATACTGTGATGTGAACCACAATAAAACGCTACACAGCAATGTGGCTTCTGATGGGTAAATTCTTTAGGCCTGACTGGACCAACACACTTAGGCCCTTTTTATACCGTTGGTGGTCCAGCTGTGCCACGCTGGCGGTGGCGGTAACACCACCGACGGCGTGGCGGTGCTGGACCACCAGATAATGACCACGGCAGAGAACAGGCTGCAAAGCAGTCAGTTCTGCACCTGTACCGCCAGGGCGGTCGGACCGCTGGGGCAAAGGTGGACTACCTTCGCCCCAGCGGTCGACCATAGACCACCGACGGTATTGAAGGACACTTGCAGCAGATTGGAGGATCTATTTATTCAATTGTGCAACCATCTAGGAAGCAATAAGGACTGGTTGGACTATATGTTCTTAGTGAACAAACAAAAATAATTACAACAAAGAACATTACAGTTTCTTTCAGTTTTTAGGGATTTTTGTGCGTTTTTTAAGCTGAATTACTATCGTTTTTCAAGATATTTGTTTTTTGGGAGTGCACCATACAATCGGTTCTGCCTCCACCGCCATTTCTAGAGAGCCCTGGCGAACCACTTATAGGCCCTCATTACGACCTCTGCGGTCTTTTTCAAAGACCGCTGAGGAACCGCCATGCTGAAGACCGCCAGTGCAGGCAGCCTTCCGCGTGGCGCATTATGACTGCTGGCAGCCCTCTGTCCTTTTTCGGACAGAGAGCCACCAGCAGCCATACTAGCGGTCGGCGGGGAAGGGGAGGTTGCTCTACCTCCACCGCCCCGTCATCAGAACACCGCCCACCGAATCACGTCCCATGATTCGTTGTGGCGGTGTTCTGGTGACAGGGTACTGATGGTGGAGCCGCCCCCATGGATCCCATCCCCTCCCGGAGGATCAACGGACAAGGTAAGTTGATCGTCTGTTAGGGGCGGGGGTGTTGTGTGTTGTGTGCATGCATGGGGTTGTGCGTGTGAGTATGTAGAGGGGGGTGTGAGTGCGTGTATGCATGCAGGGGGTGTGTTGTGTGTTTGGGAAATGTGTGTGGGTCGGTCTGTGTGCATGTCTGTTTGTATGTGTGCGGGTATGTGTTGTTGCAGTGTATGTGTACGTGTAGGGGTGTGTGTCTGTGCATGTTGGGGGTAGGGGTGGGGAAGGGGGTCCTGCCACCTTTGGGGTGGCAGGGGGTAGGAGGTGCGGGGGGAGAATTTAGGGTGGGGGTGGGGGAGACCCCTATCAGTGCCAGGTAAGGAATTCCCTGGCACTTATAGTGCCAGCGGTTCTAAACCGCCCGAAATCCATGGCGGTCTGAAGGGTTGTGATAGGAGTGGAGAAGTGACGGATGACCATGGCGGTAACCGCCATGGTCATAATTCAATTTTTTTTCCGCCGGCCTGTTGGCGGTATTACCGCCACTTCTCCCCGTCCACCAGGGTTGTAATGAGGGACATAGTCTGAAAGCAATGGTATGATGCCTTTGAGATGTATTTAGGGGCAATAGGGGCATCACGGTACAGACCAGAACGCAAAAAGTGTCTTCTTCTCCATTCCATTGGCTTCGAAGGGAGGGCTATTTTCAGAGTAGGAGACAAATCTTTGCGCCTGCTGGTGGACTCAGGGGCTAGGATCACCATGATTACCCTGGACTTGTTCCAGCAGAATTGGGAAGAGCAAGCTCTTCAGCCACCGGACAGGGCTCCAGTGTCCTATGAAGGGAGGAAGATTGAGCTTCAAGGGTTTTTTGAGGACATTCTTGAGTTTTTGGGGAGACGAATACATGGGAAGATCTGTTTGGAATGGTGTTGCAACCAGGTACATCAGAACAGGTTGCAGTGATTAGAGAAATGGAGGAGATTGAAGTCTTTTCAACGAGTTCCCTAAAGTCTTTTCAGGAGAATTGGGAAAGCTGAAAGGTTTTAAACATAAGATAAAAGTGAAAATGAATGCCGCCCCAGTCAAACATAAAATTAGGTCTGTGCCTTTCAGTGTGAGAGAAGATTTGGAAAGGGAATTAGAAAGTTTACAGAACAAAGGGATTATAGAACCCATTGATTCCTCTTTGTGGCTTTTTCCATTGGTAGTGGCTAGGAAAAAGAATGGGGAGTTGAGAATTTGTGTGGACCTGAGAGCGCTCAACAGAGAGCTATCGGCAAACTCACATTCCTTACCTAATATTACTGAAATGTCTACCATTAAAGGCGCAAAGATGTTTACGAAGTTAGACTTAACTAGTGCGTATCATCAGGTGGAACTGGATCCGGACTCCAGGTATTTGACAGCATTTGTGTCACCTTTTGGCGTTTTCCAATTTTGCCGTGTGCCATTTGGGCTGGCGTCTGCAGCCTCAGTGTTTCAAAGGATTATGTGTACACTGTTAAAAGGTATTTCCAATGTTGTGGTTTTTCAGGACGATGTACTAATTCACGCGGCTGATCAGCAGGTGCACAACAAGATTCTTAGACAAGTGCTGCAGAAATTCATGGCTCATGGCATCGTTCTTAGAAGGGAAAAGTGCCAGTTCATGAAGTCGTCGGTGGAATATTTGGGTCATGTGATTAGTCAGGAGGGGTTTAGCCCGAAACCTGGTTTGATTGATGCCATCAAGGCAGCACCCCCTCCCACTGACAAAGATGGTGTGAAAGTGTTTTTAGGCATGTGTGAGTTTTTCTCTCGGTTTATACTGGAGTATGCTAGTCGGGTTAGAGTCTTGTCAAATCTATTGAAGGATAAGACCAGTTTTGAGTGGGGTTCAGAGTGTGAACAATCGTTTGAGGATATCAAAATCCAGTCAACTCAAGCCAAAGTGCTGAAACTGTATGATCAACGGTTCCAATGCTGCCTAACGGTAGATGCTAGCAATATTAGATTGGGGGCTGTGTTGACTCAAACTATTGAGGGTGTTGAAAACACCATTGGTTTTGCATCTAGAGTATTAAGGGCACCAGAAGTGCATTACTCTGTCATCGAAAAAGAGTTGCTGGCCTGTGTTTGGGCCATTGAAAAATTCAGAAGCTATGTGTGGGGGAGGCATTTTGTATTAAAATCAAATCACAAGCCTTTAGTTTCAATCTTAAAGGGGACCAACGATAAAACAGGTACACCTAGGGTTACTAGGTTAGTGGCAAGGTTGATGCAATATGATTTTGAAGTCATGCATATTCCCGGTGGAAGTAATATAAGAGCAGACTATCTGTCAAGATTTCCGAGTCAGATTAGCCCGACGGCTGATGAAATTGTGGCCGATGAATGTTGTATGATTGCACAGAACGGTTGAGGTTGACCAGGTGTGTGTTTGCTCTGAGACAGAGTGGAAGGAGAAGTTGGCTGTGGACAATGACTTGTGTGCGGTAATGAGGTTTTATTGTTGAAGGCTGGCCATATGAGAGAGACTTGACGGTGGCAGTTCAGCCATTTTGGAAAGTTTCCGATGAGCTAACAATTGAGGAGGGCATTCTCTTGAAAACTCATTCCTCCTGAGGAATTGAGGAGTTCAATATTGACGAAGGCGCAAGAAGGCCATTTGGGGTCCACTTTGACCAAAAGACGAATACGAGACAGCTTTTGGTGGCCACGCATGGACAGTGAAATTGAGCAATTGTTAAGGAATTGTGCTGTATGTTTCAATTCCGACAAGAGTTTGAAAACTGCCTATTGTGTGTCCTGGAGGTCCATGGTGAGCATTGGGTGTGAATATGGTGGGACCTTTTCACTCGCTCAATTCCAGTCTACGGTATGCATACGTGGTGGTGGATTATTTCTCGAAATGGCCATATGTCAAATTTGTACAGGAGCCAAATGCTAGATCTCTAGTGACTTTCTTAAGAGAAGTGTTTATGAATGAGGGGTTTCCAGAGGAAATCATTTCGGACAATCGTGTTCAGTTCGTGTCTGAGGAGTTTAAAGCATTTCTAAAGCAAGGTTCAGTTAAACATCTGAGGTATTTCCTTTATCAACCCCAAACAAACGGTTTGGTGGAGAGATTCAACCGTCTGGTGGGGGACTGTATCAGGTGGCCATTGAAGAGTGGGTGTGATGTGCAGTCGTCGGTTCAGGCTATGCTTTGGTTTTACAGAACAACTCCTCATTCTACCACGGGGTATCTCCTTTTGAAGCTTTGAAAGGGAGAAAGTCTAATACCCAAATCAAACCTGGGTGGGTGTCTAAGTTTTTTTAACAAATGCTGGTGGGAGATCGTGCTGACTTTATCAGGGCCAATGTGGAAAACAAGCAGTTTACACAAAAGAGATACTTTGACAGTAAGAAAGGGGCTAAAGAGTCGCTTATTGCAGAAGGTGATTGGGTAGTTATAAAACTGCCAACGTTTGTTAAGAAAGGTAATGCCAAATTTTCTGAACCGGTTAGGGTCGAACTTTTTTCGGCCAATGCAGTAAGGGTTCAGGGCAATAAGTGGCGGAACAAATCCAAAGTGGTTAAACTGAAGGGGAAATGGGATCCTCAGGTTGTGAGCAGGCGAGATTTGGTGAAACAATCGGACCAGAATAAGAGTGGTGACAATGGTCTTGTGTTGCGCAGGAGTAATAGAGTACGAAAATTACCTTGGAAACTGTGTTAATTAAGCAATGTGTTATTACTAAGGAAACTGTGTCAACAATAATGTTTATCTATAGGTTTCTGCAAACTTTTTAGTTTCAGTATTTTTTTGGGGGGGTTTGAGATGATGAAGAAAAAAAAGAGAAAAACTCAATGTAGTACTTGCGTGTAGCCTCGCGACTAGAATCCCGATGGTGAAGGGGTTGCTAGGTGCGGGCGTGATTCAAAAACGGGCGAGGACGTTTGCAGGATGGAGAGAGCCATGCCTTGTCACGCTCAAAGATCTGTATGCTTATTAACATTACTGTTAATAAAAGCGTTTTAAAACTTAGCGCGCTCCTCGCCTACTTCACGGTGCCCATAGAACTTACTCTGTCAACTATCCTGCTCCACATTCCCATTTTCCTACTGCGAGGGGTGTGCTGGACTTGGGCCTCCAAACAATTGTCGCTCTACTTTAATGATTTTATCCTCCATGGCTTTCAACTCATTCTCTGAGAAACCTGGATTTTTGGACCGTATCATGACTGGAAACTAAGGAGGGTGACAGTGACTAACTAAACAAGACAAATGAATATGGGAAAAAATAGGCAATGCGTGTTAAGGGTGCAAAATGTGATGGTGGAAAAAAGTGCTGCCTTCTGACAAAAAATGGACAGCAAGATGTGTGGTCTGTCTTGAAATGGAAATGCAAAGGATTGTGGTCTGTGGAGGTGTGTGTGGTCAGTGTGATTTGCCGGTGTGTACACCAGACCAATGTGTGCCAACTGTGTTTTTTTTTTAATTCATCCAATGTGCACTTGTCTGTTACTTTGGAGGACACCGACCACAGCGTTCGACCACCATTGACTGAAAGCCGCAAGGAGACCGCCGAAGCGAGTGAGTGTTTGTAAAATGCTCATTGGTTGGCTGTGGCACCGAAAGAGCTGGAGACCGGACCCCCTAGTTACAGGCCACAGCACTGCTGGCGGTCTGCCTTTCTTGCTTGAAGGTCAGCTGTCCTGCCTGTGTAACACGTAATACGGCAGTCTGGCGACCACCGGAGTGATGGTCATTTTAGGACCGCCAAAATGGTAGTCTGGTGGTCAGACCGGCAAATTTGTAATGAGGTCCTTAGATAATGCCCAATCTCTACAAACCAAATAACCATGAGGTCATAAATTTAAAAGACTGCCTCAAAGCCACTGAACAATGGGTTATATATAGTCAAACTCAATATCTAAAAAATGGAAAACCTGGTGCAGCAAATGGAAAAGCTACAACCCTCTGACAAAGTGGCATGGCGTCCTATGATTATCACCATCTACCTCATAATAAACAAAAATAATTAAATTAAAAAATGATTTTGAAACAAAATATTACATACTCTTAATGTAAACTAGAAAACATTTTTTTTAAAAATTGTAGACCAGAACATTGTCAAAAAAGTTAAGCATATTGAAATATCTGTATGAAAATATTTAAGTTTAGAATATTGATATAATTAGCAATAAATCTGATAATATTTAAAATAAACAGTGTCAGATAGTTATAGATATATATGGGTGTGTTTACATTAAACAATTAAAATGGTTGGTTCGAAATCAATGACATTCAAAACATGAATTGTATTGAGAATATTAAAAAAAAAATAACATCAATGTATATAAAAATATATTTATACAATTTTATTTTTCTATTATGAAATAACATTTCTACCAAACCAACTAAATTAAAATATAAATAGATCACTTGCAATGCATTTATTTTTATAAATAATTAAAAAATATTAAAATAATAAAACAAAACCCAATAATATTAACAATCCTAAAATACAACAATACTTAGAAAAGTGCTGAGTTTGAAGGAGTCATATTACTATTCTCACTTGAATATAAGCAACAATAGGGAAGGTGGTGACCATTGAACGGTTGAAGATTTTCTTTTCCCACTCCAATTTAAGTAAAAGCAGGGAAAATGCTGGACTTTGGAGGGGTTAGATTTACCATCCATAATGCAATATGTGTACAGGCAAGGAAAGCATTGGAGTTTAGAGGAGTTAAATATACTATTCCATCTCCAATCTGAGCAACAGGAGGGAAATGGTTCAACTTCAGAGGCGTCATATTCACAATTCTCACTTCAACGCAAGCACAAGCAGTGAAAGTGGTAGACTTTGGAGGCCAGATTTTCTATTCCCAGTGTAACGGAAACAATAGGATGCAAAGTGTTGAACTTTGGAGAGGTTAGACTAACTATTTCCACTTAAACATAAACAACAGAAGGTTAAGTGGTGGACCATGGAGGGGCTAGACGTTCTTTTCCCATTTAAATCCTAACAGTAGTAGCGAAAACGTTGAAGTTTTAGGGGCTCAGATTCACTATTCCTTCTCCAATCTGAATAAAAGTAGGGAAAGCACTGGAGTTTGGAGGAGTGAGATATACTATCCCCACTCCAGTATGAGCAATTTTATAGAAATTGTTCAACTCTTCTGGGGTCATATTTCCTATTCTCTCTTCAACAGAAGCAAAAGTAGGGAAAGTTGTGGACGTTAAAGGCATCAGATTTACTATTTCAACTCCTAGATCAAGCTATTTAAAAAAAAAATTAAATATAAAACAAAATAATAATAGTGAAAAATATTAAAGATACAAAATTATATTCATTATAAATAAATGATAAATGAAAGAAAAATTCTGAAAATACAAATTCTATATAACAAATAAAATAAAAACGATGTATGAGATCTTTAAAATATTTAAAATAAATAGACTTCCCTTGCCTCCACCCAAGCCAATAAACAATTAAAAATAATATAGAAATTTTGCTAATGGATAAATGACTGGTGAAATACAACAGTTAAAAATAAAGTATTAAATAACGGTAAAATTAATTTAGACAATTTTACAATTAGATTGCATTAAGAAGTATTAAACGATTATTAAAAGCAATAATTTACATTTGAAAAAACTTTCAAACCTAATCCTTACAAACCTACCAATCTCATACAAAATTAAACAGTTCTAATTCAATTTATAAAAAATAAGTCTCACATGAAACATTAAAAGTATGCTAAAATGAAAATACAGGTATCACTAGAATAATATCTTATAATATTGACACAGGGCCTCATTACGAGTTTGGCAGTTGCAGGACCGGCATGTTGGCGGTCGTACCACCAACAGGCTGGAGGAGAAGACAAAATATGACATTGGCGGCATTCAGTTTAGAACCCAGCCAAAGCGCTCAGGTACCACCACTGCGGTCTGGCCACAATGAATGACAATAGCCACATGCGGGCCAGAGGGGACCATGTTTTTGATGGACAGATTGTGAGGTTACACACCACCAATGTTTCCACCATAGTCGCACTGCCACTGTAAGCCAGGCAGAAACCAATTGCATTAAAGGAGACACTCACCTTCAGGAAGCCATACTCGTTTGGAGCCACCAGGGAACCAGAAGTACACGTGATCCCGCTGCTCCTGTTCGCCCAATGACTCCAGAATCTGCAACAACAGCAAACGTTAGTACACACACTTACCTGGTACTGTTGTAGATTGTCAATTTTGTACAATCACACAACATACATTTGGGAAGGGGGTGAGAGGGCGACACACTTAACAGCACACGAACACGTACACTCACATACAGCCACACTCACATACACACAACAACCACGCTATGGCCAACACACACACACACAAACACACATCACAAACACTCAAAGAAGCACTGCACAGACTCACACAGTACCCCACAACACCACAACACATCACAACCACAACACAATTGCACCATCTCCAATCACATGGCAGGAACCCACGGGGACACTACTCAGGGACACATCACACATACATCACTAGGTAACACTAAGAGGCAAAACACACACACAAATACACAACCACACAGCTTACCTATGAACTTACAAAGAACATCATACCTAACATACCATGTATAAAATGCACACTCACACAGTCAATGCAGACAAAGCCACACAACACAACACACCAACAAACGCATTGCAACACAAACAAAACTCAATCCCAATACTACAAAAATATCTTGAACATACATATGTCAACCACACAACAAACACCCTACCACCTACAGACAAAAGCACTGCAGACATTTCACATACTGGCTAAACAACACAGTTAACCCAAGCAGCACACACATGCACATACATACACACATACAGACACACAACTAATGTCAGCCAGGAACACCTCCATACTAAGGAAAGAAATACATGACAAAGAAGAAGGAAACCAACAATAGGTTAGCTCCAATGATTATTGAATATAATAATTAGTGAAAACTAAGGCCATAGGCCAGTCAATAATGCACACAGTGCACATATGTGTGCCCCAAACTAGACTCTTGACTGCCATGTAACCTCCACAGGCAGGGGCATCTATGGGGCAAGCAGGCACCTCAGGGGTCGTGGGGGGAGGGTTTTACAGAGGGAAGGTTTGGGTTTAGTATTTGGATGGGGGCCTTTGGGATCTGGTTCGGAGGGCTCTGGGCTTCATCTTAGGTTTAGGGGAGGATTGGGTTTTCTTAGGGGGGTAGACTTCTTGGCAGGGGTGAGGCAGAGGTGCTTGCAGGTGGGGCAGCGGAGGGCTTAGAGGTGGTAGAGCCAGACTTGGGAAGGGACACACAACGTCTAGGGTATCATGGGGTGGGAGAGTAGCTGGGAAAAGGCCAGACACCCATATGTCTAAAAAAAAAGCTTTTTTATACACATGAGGAAGGTCATAGCAAAAGAGTTTGGGTGTGGAGGGAGAGGGAGTGGTGCATGTTTGTGCGAGGTATGTTTGTGGGTGGTGGGTGTCTGTTGGGTGGGTGAGTGTGGGTGTTTATGTCTTGGGATGAGGGGAGTGGAGGTGCTGGGGGATTCTGTAGTGGGTGGTGGCTGCCCATTGGGTTGGTGACTGCAGGTAGGTGGATGTGCTGCATCTGGGTATGTCAGTGATTGTGGTGTCTGCGAGTGTGGTGACTGGGGTGGATGTCTGAGGGTCTGCTCTGGTGCCGACTGTGGGTAGGACTGGTGTGGTGGCTGGGTCTGTGAATGTTGCTATAATGTCTGGAGGTGTGTCAGGTGTGCTGTCAGTGATGCAGGGAGTGGTGGGAGTGTCATTTCAGGTTGTGAGTATTGGTGTGTGTGCATCTGAATAGTGCTTGTGTGCATGCCAGTGGTGTGTCCTGTGGTGCTTGTATTTGTGTAAACTGCCCTTGGATGTTGAAGTGGATACATGCCTCTCTGCCTGTGTGCTTTGGCTGGGTCAAGGTAGCTGGATTTGGGATTGGGAAGAGGAAGGTGGTGGGGGGTGGGAGACAAAGGGTGAATGGCTGCAGTCAGGGTGGAGGCCAGAGCCTGAAAGGATCTCTGTAGGCCAGCCAGTGCACCATGAATACCCCCCAGAAAACCATTACTCTTTAAGATCTGAGTTGCAAGTCCTGGATGGCATTCACAATGGTCGACTGACCCACAGAGGTGGACCTCAGGAGGTCAATAGCCTCCTCACTGGGGGCGACGGAGCTTACAGGGGTAGGGGCTGAGGTGCCTGCAGCAAAGGAGATACCCACCCTCTTGGCCAACTGGGTGGGGAGGGCTGTGGTAGTAAGGGGGATGGTAGACTTAGATGGTGCTGGGTGGGTCTCAGATGGGCCCGCCACCACCAGGGAGTGTCCACTGGAGGAGGATTCCGAGGATGATGAAATGGATCCTGCCTCCCCTTGGCACTCCCCTCATCCACAGGGCCACTGGGTCCCTTTGTGTTGGTGGTATCAGCACTCTGGGTCCCGTGGCCAGCAGCTTCACCACTCGGCTGTGCCCTGTCACCTTTGCCTGCCAATACTGAGAAACAGGGGGATAGATAAGGTCATCACATTCTTTACATACACATACATTACACCATACACAACAGCGACATCACATTTATGTGTAAAACACCCACCAGGTAGGAACCATTTTAAGCCAGCGTCATCCACAACAACATACTTCCCACAACTATATATAACAACAATGTCACACCCAACATAAGCCTACTATCTGACCACTACATCACCATCCTATAAGTATAGCTAAAATACAAACTATCCCTGCACAAAATGATTTGTCAACATAAATAGTGTGCCCTTATACAGAGCATCACTGTGGAACAACAAACCCTCAATGCAAATTAGTGTTCACTTTGATTTCAAATTCATACCTACTCCAAATCTACACTTGCTCAGTCGATTGCCAGATGTCATGTTCTATGAAAGTTACCTCCTCACATTCCAATTACAACAAAGCATGTTGCTCAGCTATCACACCTCTAAAATGTAACTCCATCTAAAACATTCGCAATGGCAAATGACTCAAATACACTATTTGGCATATCCAATTTTGAAGTATAAAAGACTCCCAAACCGTTTCTCCAACACATGTATCAACTGTGTTTTTGCAAAGGATTGCACAGACATTCAGGACCTACTCATCTTAGTCATTCTTGCATAGAAAACAAAGTCATGTGCATGAATAGGGGCCTACTTAGCACACAGGAAACATCTACAGACAGCCACAGGAGCATACCAACACCTTCAATACAATTGACACCTGTTGTGTGCATGAAGGCCACATACTATTCCACTAATCATGCTGAGTAGGAACCTCAAGATGACCAGATCAAATGAATAACATCACTATCAACACTTCAGACATGAGTCACCCTACATCTTTGGAGTACACTTACTCTGACATTAACCACTTCTAAGGTAAAAATGATTGACACATACAGCTGGAGTCCATCACTTTGACTGACAACATATACCATTCCACCAACATGTGATTGTCAACTACAATATATGCAACGCAATGCAGTCATGGTAAAATGAGCTTATCCATATAAAAATACCTCAAAACATATTCACAATAGCAAAGGTAAGTATGTCAAGCCAAAATCGAAAATCTTACAAATGGCAGGAGGAACCAATGTGCACATGATGTTGGCAAAAACAGTGGACGTTGTATATATAAAAAATGCAAAATAAATGGGCTAGCCATTTTAAAGGCAGGCCTGCCTTGCTGGCTGCTTTTAAATTAAAGTTATATGCAAATTCGACTTTGAAATAAAAAATATTTCCAAAGTCTTAAACTACCTTATTTTTACATATAAGTCACCCCTAAGGTGTGCCCTATTTGCCCCTAGGGCTGGGTGCCATGTAACTATAAGCAGGGACCTTATAAAAATAGTTTTATAAGCCCTGGTGAGGTAAAAACAGCCAAATGTGTTTTATTCTCATTGTAGTGAATGGCCTTCATAGGCTAGAATGGGGAGACTTAATTTTAATTTTTAAAATCCCCTTAAGTGCCATATACGAAGGGTTTGGTATCAAATGAATTGTTATAATAAATCCCACAACGTCCAGTTGTGGGATTTAATATAACTTGTTCAGGTAAAGAGTTTTAAACTTTATCTGAAAAGTTGCCAACTTCAGCCCTGCATTGTTTTTGCTGTTGTGCTCTGATTGGCCAGACTCTGATGAGGTGTGAAGTGGCCTGGCTTCACACAAATAGATGTGCCTGTGGGAGGGGATCTCCATTCAACAGATGGTGAGGCAGGAAGGGAGAGGGCTGCCAAACTGGTCTTCAAAGGCAGAGAAGGCCAATTGGAGCAACCCAGCAACACCCCATCCTTCAACCCCAGACAACTAGGTGCCCCCTTAATTAGATTAGGAGAGGGCAGGAGAGGGGTGTGTTTATGATTTTTAGCCACAGCAGATGTAACCTCCAAAAATCCCTTTCAGTCATGATGGATTTTTGAGGAATGTTGCTTCCTGGGATTGATTTTTGCCACATTTCCCAGGAAGTGGTCATCACAGGGGGAAGGACCCTGCACCTGATTGGAGAACCAGGACCCCCCTGTTTTTCACCCAGGAGCAAGGATCAAGATGGCACCCACACCTCAGATCCTCATCAGATTCCATCAAGGAAGAACCAAAGGAGAAGAAGGACTGCCCTGCTGGACCCCTGGCCTGCACCTGGACCCTGCACTCTGAAGGACTGCACCAGCTGCACACTTGGGCTTCACCACAAGAAGGACTTTGCCTGGCTTCCACTGGTTCAAGGAGGGACTCCCTGTTTGCTACAGGTGCTAACCAGAGTCCCCCAAAAGAACCTTTAAGGAACATCTGGAAGAAGATCCAGAAGTTTGGAGAAGTTTGGAGAACTTTTGAAAAAAAAGCTCCATAGAGGGACCGACCCGCCACGGCAACTCTAGACGGCTTGCCTCAACCGCGACCTGGCCTGATTTGCAGGTTCGTCCCGGTGAAGAAAATCTCCAAAAAAGAGACTAAGGTGGTCATTCTAACCCTGGCGGTAAAAACCGCCAGGGCGAATGACCGCGGTAGCACCGCCAACAGGCTGGCGGTGCACCGCTGGGCATTCTGACCGCGGCGGTTCAGCCGTGGCCAGAAACGGAAAGTCGGCGGTGTACCGCCGACTTTCCACTGCCCTTGAGAATCCTCCATGGCGGCGGAGCGGGGATTCTGACACCCCCTACTGCCATCCTGTTCCTGGCGGGTCTCCCGCCAGGAACAGGATGGCGGTAGGGGGTGCCGCGGGGCCCCTGGGGGCCCCAAAAAGAATTTCAGTGTCTGCCTAGCAGACACTGAAATTCGCGACGGGTGCTACTGCACCCGTCGCACTCCAGCAACTCCGCCGGCTCCATTCGGAGCCGGCTTCATCGTTGCTGGGTCTTTCCCGCTGTGCTGGCGGGCGGCCTTTTGGCGGTCGCCCGCCAGCACAGCGGGAAAGCCAGAATGGCCGCCGCAGTCTTGTGACCACGGTGCGGTCATTTGGCGGTAACCGCATGGCGGGCGGCGACCGCCGCCCGCCGCGGTTAGAATCACCGCCTAAGTCCAAATGTAGAAAGTTGACTGGGACCTCCCAGTCAGCGTATCTGAGGATGGCTCCAAGGACGTCGGATCAAGATCCCGGTTTGCCAAGTCCAAAGGTAAAAATCTCCACCGAGGGATCCCGCGATGCGTATCCGGAGTAGAATTCCAGGAGGTCGAATTGGACTGGCAGGTTCGTCCTGCTGAAGAAAATCTTTAGAAAAACGACTAAGTGCGAAGGTAAACTTTTGACCGAGGCCTCCCGCGGGCTGTAGCCGAGCCGGGCTCCATCATGGTCAGCCTTAAACTTTGACTTTGCCCTGGTCGAGGTGCGACCAGATGACCAGATTGGCGTTTTTTGTTTCTAGGCGCTAGAAAACAATAATTCTTTAAAAATTCATATCTCCGGTTCCCCTTATCCAATTTTATTCATTTTTGTTTCATTTTAAAGATAAAAATATAATCTATTTTCATTGATTGGTTTTGGATTTTTAAACTGTTTCCCGTGTTTTATTTAATTACTGTTTTGTGATATTTGAATGCTTTACACTCTGGCCCTCATTACGACCCTGGCGGTTTGTAACCACCAGCGCCGCTGGACGGGGAGGCACCGCCGACAGGCCGGCGGTGCCCCGCGGGGCATTCTGACCGCGGCGGCTTAGCCGCGGTCAGAGAAGGGAAACCGGCGGTCTCCCGCCGGTTTCCCGCTGCCCCCAAGGAATCCTCCAAGCCAGCGCAGCTTGCTGCGCCGGCTTGGGGATTCCGACTCCCCCTCCCGCCATCCAGTTCCTGGCGGTTCTCCCGCCGGGAACCGGATAGCGGGAGGGGGAGTCGCGGGGCCCCTGGGGGACCCTGCAGTGCCCATGCCAACGGCATGGGCACTGCAGGGGCCCCCGTAAGAGGGCCCCAAAATGTATTTCACTGTCTGCCTTGCAGACAGTGAAATACGCGACGGGTGCAACAGCACCCGTCGCACCTTCCCACTCCGCCGGCTCGATCACGAGCCGGCATCCTCGTGGGAAGGGAGTTTTTTCCTGGGCTGGCGGGCGGTCTTTTGGAGACCGCCCGCCAGCCCAGGGAAAAACTCATAAAACCCTCAGCGGTCTTTTGACCGCGGAGCGGTATTATGGAGGGCTGATTTCTGGCGGGCGGCCTCCGCCGCCCGCCAGAATCAGAATGAGGGCCTCTGTCTCCTAAGTTAAGCCTTGACGCTCGTTGCCAAGCTACCAAGGGTTGAGCTGGGTTCAATTTACTGAGACCTAACTGGACCTAAGTGGAGGTTAGTGGCCTATTGCTAAGTGTAGGTACTTACCTGCCCTTACCAATAACCCATTTTCCTACAACAACTTAGGAGTATTTGGCCTGTTTCTCGCCTGTCAGACCCTATGTTGCACATAGAGCTAAATCCAATGGAATTGGAATGGATGGACAACTTACCAACAGCGTCTCTGGACTAT
The DNA here is from genome assembly GCF_031143425.1 of Pleurodeles waltl. Classification (NCBI taxonomy): domain Eukaryota; kingdom Metazoa; phylum Chordata; class Amphibia; order Caudata; family Salamandridae; genus Pleurodeles; species Pleurodeles waltl. The sequence goes on from NC_090442.1 coordinate 564,149,157, forward strand.
GGATCATTAGGTGTGAAGAATGACATAGCAGCCTAGACATTTGTATTGCACTGCAGAGGTACACATATGACACAGTCCCATGTGTCTTTCTATATGCTTAATATAGGTGAGTTGTATTTCCCTATACACAATACCATGTCCACAGCTGTGTATCAATGGTACCAACTGTACTTCTATGTGTTCCTATGAGACCCTTAACCTTTAGCACTTCCCACATTGTTACAGTTTAGATACTCACACATTAGACACTGAACTTTCACAGGGATTTGTAATGTCTTTAGTCAGCACTAACCCCCTTGTGGCTGCTGTGCTGCCCTCAAATGCCAATTCAACTCAGGTTAGGCCACCGCCAAAATGTAGACTGGGGTCAAGGTCCGATGGTCACTCCTTCCTTCATTGGGAGGACATCCCTAGCTGCGCCTCCGCGGTCTTCCAGGGCCAGTGTCTCCGGTCCTCCCACTACTTCCTATAGTGGGTGCTCTGCTGGCTATGGACCCACAGGGTCGGCACTTGCTTGGCGATGGCATGCCAGGTCCCCTTTTATTGATGGGTGTTCACCTGCATGGATGACACAGACAAAAGCAGAAAGTAATGTCCACATACACCATGCCTACACAAGTGATCAAAAACTTCAATAACAGCAAGTAGGCAAACATTCCCATCCTCTAATTTCAAACACCTTCACAATTTAGCACCTGCAGACAGCCCATGTGTGAAGTGGAGAGTCACATACACCATGCATGATCAGTACCTTGTTTTGACTACACACATATGTCCAGGCCACATGATTGTCCTTACATGGAGAGTCTACCAAAAAAATTCTCACACCATCATTGTTGTCCATGCTGCAATCTATGCTGTGTATGATGGAAGTTACATTACACACTATCTACCAACGTGACACTACTGTATGTCTGCCTATGCACATATACACATTTCCATACACCCAGACATGAGTTGTGAAACCTTTCCTAATTCGCATATCATTTACACCATAATACACTCCAACTTTCACACATTGGCATGTCATTGCTCCTCTGGTGCACCATGTAGCTGTTCATACAGAGATAGGATCTCTTCAACAAGCTTGTTAAGCTCTTCTATAGTGAAAGGTGGGGCCCTATCACCTGCAGGACGTGGGATGATAGCTCCCAGAGGCAGTACACAGCAGTTCAGGTAGTGGAGATCTTTCTGGCAGCAGTGTTAGGAGTCAAGTGAGCAATACTGCAGAAAATGTCAGTCACGGCCACCACGTACAGGACTGTCAAGGCCAGCGGACATTGCCATTGGCCCAAGTCTGTCAAAGGCATCAATGTGTTCCAATGGCATTGTCCATCCTGGCTGTAACCGCCTACTGCCATGACGACATCCATCGGGAGAGTGAGTTTACTTCCTCAGGCCCACTACAGTGGGTCAGGAGGTTGCCATTTTGATGCAATTATATGAATGAAAAAGTATGGGAATCTGCGTCATTAACCATTCATTATCAAAACACCCAGACAGCTACATCAGGTTCCCCCAACATGCAGATTTGGCCCATGTGAAGGCAGAGTTTTATACTATGGGACACCTTCCACATGTGGTTGGAGCCATGGATGGCACCCATGTTGCGTTGGTGTCCCCCAGTGCCAATTAACAGGTTTACAGGAACAGGAAACACCAACACTCCATCAACATCCAAGTGGTGTGTTTGGCAGACAGGTACATTTCACAAGTCTGTACAAAGTATCCAGGATCGGTCCATGATTCCTTCTTCAAGCGCAACAGCAAAGTCCCACTGCTGATGACATGTTTTGACATAGAGAGGGCCTGGCTCCTTGGTAATTCACATTTGGCATGTGTGTTTGCTACGTTTCTCTCCTGTTATCATCAATATGCATGTACCAGATATATGTTTGTTTTGTTATACCTATTCCTTGATGGGGACTCTGGCTATCCAAAATGTCCTTGGTTATTGAAACCTGTGAAGTACCCAACCACTTCAGGGGAAGTCCGCTACAATGAGGCCTGAGGAAGGACAAGGCGTGTTGTTGAGCAGACTTTTGGGCTCCAGAAGGCAAGGTTTCACTGCCTGGTTATATCTGGAGGAGCCGTTTTCTACTCACCCAACAAGGTATGTAAACAAATTGTTGCCTGATGCATGCTCCATAACCTTGCCATGAGACGTCAGATACCATTCATAACAGATGAGGGGGAGGCAGCAGAACCTGTGAGTGGAAATGTAGATTTGCCAAGTGATGATGAGCCAGATGAAGATGAGGCTGGACACTCTATGGCAGATCTCATCAATCAGTACTTCAACTGACTCAAAGTGTGTGATGTCTTCTTCATGGTGAGATTTTATTTTGTAGCCTAGAATTGATGGCTGGAATGTCACCTCCTAGTTAACATCATCCATGCTGTCTTAGGTAGCTCCCCTGCCGATGAGTCAGTTGTGCATGCTTTTCGTAAACTGGTATTGTGTACAGAACAGAGTGGAATACACTGTCCTAATTTGTTACTGCACATGCAAAGTCACACTTGTGAAAATGACCTGTCAGAATTGATGTATGTTTATAGCTATGTCCCATCCCTCATCTCTGTCAATTACAGATTTGCTAAGTTTCTGTTTGGCTTTTCATCATTGGCAAGTCACAGACGGAGTCAGAGGCAACTGGGAATTGCAGGCAGCCATAAGAAGTGGACATGGATGAAACAAGGTACAGATTAGCATGAGTATGCAGAGTTAACTAATATGGCCAGACTGCCAGGACACTGCCGTGGAACTGAGCTTTCGCACCAAGAAGACCTGTTTGGTACTGGAGATGGCCAAATGGTGTCCTGTGTGTGTCCATATGTGTGACACGTGAAAATGTTGATCCAGAACCTCTATCATCATAATGGTTTCTGTTGTATGTGACCTACCTGTAACATAGCTATCAGTGTGTTCCTACTTTGCAGACCAATGTGCATGTCTCTGTGGACTAACATAGGTGAGTGGCAAGCCTACAGGTATGTGGCTAATGTAAGTGAAAGGACCCTGGACTGGGGACATCAGTACTGATCTCTGTGTGTATAGTGCTGTATTATTGTTTGGAAGCTAAGGTATGGGTATGTGATCAAGTTTTACATTGTGTTTGGACCAATCTGTATGCCTCCTGGCTTGTAGGAAGAATGACATGTACCCAACCTCTCTGTCCTGTGAGTTAGTAGTGTATGACACCTAAGCTGGCACTCATAAGTCACTAGCAGTACTACTCCATCTGTTGTTTGCTAATCTAGGAATACATGTGGAGATGTAGAATACAGCTGTATTGTCTTCTGTATATATTGCAATCCCAATGTAATAAGTCTCCTTGTGATGAGTACTGATATGATATCCATAACAATGGTCGTGCAATAAAGAGGGACATAGTGACACCTTAGTTGGCATACATGACAGTTGTACCCTGTTGACGACTGACACATACACAGGACCTGTGTTAATGTGTTGTTTATTGGAGAGTGCATAACAATATGTGTGAATACTCAAAGTGAACAGTGAAGGGTTCAGTCATGGTGGCTTAAATCACCAGGGTAGCTGCTACACCATTAGGAAATACAAGTCCAGTGTTCTTGGACCACAGGAAAATCAAATTAGGTTTCAGAACAGTCAACAGGGTGTAACTGGGAACCAGTCAGGAGAGGTTTACTTCCTGGCAGTGGGCTTGGTCTTGGCATCTGCTCCTCCTGGATGTCTGGGTGGATGTCCACGTTTGAAGAGGGGTTCCTCTGCTACAGGGGGTGGGGTACCTGAGGCATGTCCTTCCCCGGGCAGGGCCTCCATTCCACTAGTAACCGTTGATGTTGTAGGGACTGAAGAGTCATTACTAGTGCAAGAGGCCTGATGTTGTGTGGCAACCTACAAAGGGTAGTATTAATGTCCCTTAGCACCCTAGCAATGGAAGCCAAGATTACATTTTATGCCTGTCACTGCTGCATGACATCGTTGCGGTTGTCCCTCTGCAGCTGTTGGATTTTCCCCATCATGATGACTGCCTGGTCCATCATGCCTTGGGAGTTTTGTTAGGCTCCCACGAAGGATATGGTTTCCTGGTCAGTATGGTCTTTTGGAGGCCCCATCCTCTTGCCCACACCATCCTTCCCATACACCCTACCCCCATGTGCCTGTGCCCCTGGCACAGGGGGCCCACTCCCAGTGGTGGCAGGACCATTATGGTTGGGGAGACAGAGTGTGACTCATGTACCTGTACTGGGGGGCACACAATGGATGAAACAGTCCTTTGGACACAGGTTGGGGGGTGCATTGTTACCTGTGATGTTGAGGCAACAGGGCTGGGAGGAGTCACTGTGGGCAGGGGAAGGCTGACAGTTGTTGACTGACCAGGTATCCCTGATGGACCAGCTTCGTCCTCAGTGTCCACACATCCAGAGGTGTTGTCCTCACTGGTGCCTTCATTCAGAGGGGTAGTGGCAGTCTCTGGTATGCTATCCATGGTAGCGATGGCAAGGTTACCTGTGGGAGAAGTGGAACACAGAGTTGCAGTAAGTGATACAAGTGAGATTTCATTTTGAGTATTAGTGATTTTGTGTGAGATGCACACAGTGCCTTAAAAAAATCCCCAGAAATAACAATGACAGATGCTGCAAAATCTTACTTAGTAAAATTAGAGACACTAAGGGCCTCATTCTGACCCTGGCGGACGGCGGAGGCCGTCCGCCAGGGTACCACCGCTGAATGACCGCACCGCGGTCAAAAGACCGCGGCGGCCATTCAGACATTTCCTCTGGGCCGGCAGGCGCTCTCCAAAAGAGCGCCCGCCGGCCCAGAGGAAATGCCCCTGCAACGAGGACGCCGGCTCAGAATTGAGCCGGCGTAGTTGCAGGGGTGCGACGGGTGCAGTTGCACCCGTCGCGTATTTCAGTGTCTGCTTAGCAGACACTGAAATACTTTTCGGGGCTCTCTTACGGGGGCCCCTGCCATGCCCATGCCATTGGCATGGGCACGGCAGGGGCCCCCAGGGGCCCCGCGGCACCCCCTACCGCCATGCTGTTCCTGGCGGGCGAACCGCCAGGAACAGGATGGTGGTAGGGGGTGTCAGAATCCCCCATGGCGGCGCAGCAAGCTGCGCCGCCATGGGGGATTCTAAGGGCAGCGGTAAACCGGCGGGAGACCGCCGGT